>NC_139981.1:23885850-24485850 GCF_963993115.1 Abramis brama
ATTTTCCAACAAAGTTATTGGAGAGTACAATATTGCAGGTCACATTTGAGTATACATGCAACATATTTACAAGCATACCCTGTAAAATCTACAAGTGTATCATGTACCCATTTCATTTTGAGGTTAGCATAAATGAAACCTCCTGGCTCACTCGGAAAGAAAAGACAAGCAATAATTGTGCAGTTTTTCTTGGTTATTTGAATGTTAAGGGAACATTTTATCATTTTGCAAACATTATGGGATGGTTAGACTAAAAACGTTAGACGAACGTCAAACTAAAACGTTTCAGAAAAACACTAAAATAATGTTTTTGTGCTAACGTTTTGAGAAATTATAGCTTTAGCATAGATTCTACTAGGAAGACTCTAATGCCAAATCATTCATTCATAATTTTTAGGTCTGTCTCACTGCTTGACACTTATACAGTATATACTGTAAGTACTGAACTTTCTATATTTTACATTCGCAGTTGATGACGCTGACTTTCCCCACCACCACCAGGTTGGTCCCTGTTCATTCATTGGAGGTAGGCTCCGCTCCTGCCTTCATCATTAGGTAGGATCAGCTGAATCTGCATCCCCAGGATTTGGTCTAAGGACGAGGCCTACGCCAAATAACTTTTCTATACAACTAGAATCATTGTAGCTCGCCTCCATCTGTTAATACTTTATAAATACCATGTAAGCTTTCACCTGCCCTCTGAGTCTTTCTGGTAGAACATTCAGATAACTCTGACGGAACGTTCCATTAACGTTACTGGAAGAACGTTTGTTCATAACCTCAAGAGAACCTGAATGAATGTTAGACAAAGTTCTCAGAATGTTCCCCGTTAGCTGGGAAGGTGGCTAAGAGATGAAAATTTAAGAAAATGATCTGCAGAAAATACAACTCGATCTGTCGATCTGTTTGTTTTAGACAAACTCCTCATTATTTATAATAATCGTGCAATTAATTTATAAAAAAAAAAAAAAATTGCTTTTAAAATCCACTTGGGTAAAAAAACTGACGCTGATGTGTGTATTAAAACGATGACAAACATTAAAACTTCTTTCTGGCTAACTTGGTTTCAAGTTATCTGTCTTTAAATGGAAGTCTTTTTACATTTGTTTTTGAAAGAATGCACTGCATCTGCTTTGTTTACAGCTGGTAATGTATTAATGATATTATCTTTACAAGGGAAGACTTGTCTCTCAGTTCTGTCTCTCTTGTTCCCTTAAACTGCATCTTCATATCTGAATTTCACTGCACGGCTTTCACAGCACAAGCATGTTTGATTTTTTTCCCCCACTCTCCATTGAATAAGTTAGTAACCCTTGGCAACAATCTACAATGGATTTTCACACTGACAGATTTTAAAAGCATATTGTTATTAGTAGTTCAGCACTTACCCTTGCATTAAAATCAGTAATGAGTTTTAAATTGATCTGATCAACCTCAGAGTGCACAGAAGGCTTCAATCAGATATTCCAATACTGTAGTTGTTGTGTGACTAGACGACACAACCGTGAACAACCTGAAAGAGCAGGTAAAAAGAGACCTCTGCAGGGGGGAAAATAGCTGGTTATGTTACCCAGGGCATGTCCATTTACATTTATGCATTTGGCAGACACTTTTATCCAAAGCGGCTTACATTGCATTTCAAGGTACACATTTACATTCTTATCCGTTCCTTTCCCTGGGAATCAAACCCATAACCTTGGCATTGCAAGTGCCAACACTCTACTGTTTGAGCTATAGGAAAGCTTGTCCATGCTAGAGAATCCCTGGTGGTCACGATATAAAAGCAAGACTTCTGATAACAGTTTCTGTGTCAACTGGCGAGCACCCTCTTATCTATGGGAAAGTGTGGTGGAAACGGCCTTCTATTCCGCAAGAGCAGGGCGAGTAATGAAAAGGGCCGAGAGGTGATGGATGGACAGATGAATGGATTGATGTGGGATGTGTGTTATAACATTAGGAGAGATAGAAAACGGAGAGTTCCATCCATTTTCTGAAACAGAAACACTCCCTGTGGGCGAAAAAGGGGAGAGGATGGGTGGTTCATGATTGGAGCAAAATAAAGGGGCGAGAAAATTCTGTCAATTGTGAATTGTACAGCTTCCGTGAGGTTTAGCAGGAGGAGAGGAAAGAAAAACAATTCAAGTGAAGTGTGAAAATGAACTACATTTTCCAGGAATTTGACCTACAGCATTCCGCCTCACAGGTGGGATGAGGCCACTGGAGATCCCATTTCACCGGATTATGACCTCCTGTAGGATTTTTTTTTCTTTCTTTTTAAAAAAAAAAAGCCTCAAAAGCAGAGTTTTCTGTACAGAAAATGTTCAACAGCATCAGTTGTTTCATTGATTGACGTGCTCTCATCTCCACAGATGTTGTTGGCTGTCACAGGATGAGAACTATCTGAATAGAACAAAACTTGAACTCAGTTCAGCTGGATGATGACATTGTTGTCTTCTGTAGAGCTGCTTTACAGCTCAATTTAACTTGTTTCATAATTGATACATTTTGCACCAACACCACTGTTATTGAACTGAATTGATTCAACATTGAACTGACTAAAGCTGAACAAAGACAATTTGCTTGGCTACATTGAAATCATTTCTTAATTGATGAACTTTACACAGTTATTAAACTGAACTGAATCAACACTGAACTGACTTGTCTTCTGCTGCTTTACAGCACAATTTGAATTTCTTATATTTGATATAATTGGTTCTGTTATTTTCCTGTTTATTACAGTGAATGTGCTTTGAAATTATTTGTATTTGTGCCATATAAACAGAGGTGACTTGACTTGACAGGATTTTCAAGGCTCAAAACGTAATCAAGAAAACCATGGTTTCAGTTTTGGGACAAAGCCTGAGTTTGTCCAAACAACTGCACATTCAATTATTAATCATGTGAGAGAATTGATTTGGTCTAAAGCTTCAGATGGGTCAAGGAAACATCAGGGAAACAAGAACTGTGCTTTACCATCTCATAGAATTTCATGCAATTTTTTATTTTATTTTTTGCCAAAGGAAAATACAGAAAACTATGTAAATGCACTAATTTCAGGATTATATTTACATAAGGAAAATCCTCTAGTTATTTACAGGTAGTGGCTTATCCCAGCATGCCAATGGTGAGAGGCAACTCATTGTGACCTGCCAATTGTGACATCCAGAATTCCCATATTCTGTTGATGCCAGGATATATGGATCTATACACTCATTTCATTTGGTAGATGTCTGCAAATTATGTGGCAAATAATACAACTCTTTTATTTTAATTTTAAATTTCACAGTGACTGTATCATCCTTGACATATTAAACTATGCAACAGATGATTTAGCATTTTAATTTCATCACAACCTCACAACAATCATTTACATATTGGTTGACTTTGAAAGTAAAATAAATAAATAAATAAATACATAAATTAAATTTAAAACTAACCTACAATTTTGAATATTTTTTAAAAATATGAATTGTCACATTAGCATTAAGAAAAAGCACTGTAGTGAAAATGCAGTGTCACATAAAATAAAAATTCGACAAGGAAGATGCATCAGTGCTGTGCAAATTAATTACATTTAATTGTTTTATTTATTTTTGCCACATACTTTGCATACACTTTTCTTTATCATTTGATTATTTAAAGTTGTCTGAAAAAGGCATCCATCCATAGGATCATATAATAAAAAATCTTTATTTTAAAATCAAATTTGAATGTACTATAAAAACATATTGTAATGTCAGAGTCATAGCCTTGTAAGCAGTGGTGTGACATATGGTGCAGCAGCACCTCGGGCGACCCAAGCTCGTGTACTGGCTGCTGGTCTTTTTGCAATCCTGTTCACCTCCCTGCTACATCACTGCATCCTGTCTTTTTCCTTCACTGTGGTATATTAATAGAAAAAAAAAAAAAATACAAATACAAATTCAACCACTCGAATAGAGAAAAAACATCTATTAAATCTAACCTGCAAAGTGTTCTTAAATTCAACAAATTAACGATGTCAGATTGCCAAATTGCATCTCAAAGACGCTTAGTGTTCAGAAATTTGGTCAACAAATGATATAAAGACAGATTACACCAGATGAACTAAGAATAGTACATTGGAGGACCAGTTTAACATTTTTTTCTGTGGGAATATTTAAACTCTTTTAAAACCTCTTTTAAAAGTTCTGAATCTGTCCTCGCATCTGAAAGATCCCAAAGTTAGAAAACAACGCAGTTTATTTTAACAACATTTGAACATGAACCATTCAGTCTGATCTGAACAATTCATGCAGCACATTTCAGAAAAGCCTGTTCCCTTTCGTGGTCACTACGAGTTACGTCAGTGATGACGAAATGGTGGTTTCGCTTAGAAGCCTATCACCTTCGAGTATTACAAAACGAACCAATGGCAGTGAAAATGCTATGGGTCTGCGGAATTTGCATGCGTAACTCCACCCTACCTCGTGGGTATATAAGGAAGTACGCCGCAACATGCAGATATGTTTTTGCTTCGGAGCCAAGAGGTCCTCTTCACTCCTGTAGCCTGCATTCTCTCTGAGTGTCATCGAGTGTTCTTCGAGACGAGCTGCTTTCCAGTCTGTGTTGGTGTCATAGGTAATTCCAGCGAGTTTTACATTCCTGCCTGCTGATCTGTGAAGTGGTCTGCATCCAGCGTGTGTGTTTCTCCCTGGCCGTCTCGGCGCAGATTGTAAAGTTTCCTCTCACAAAAGAGCTTGCACGGGCACGTCTTTTTAAAGATGTCTCGCCTGTGTGTTTCTGGGTGCCATTCTGTTCCTCTGATGGGCATGATTGCTGCATTGCGTGTTTGGGCTTAGAACACGCAAAGGCAGCTTTCATGGATGAGTCATGTTCTCACTGTGGGAACATGACCATCGCTGAGCTGAGATCGAGACTCAGTGACCTGTCTAAAGGCAGAGTCCCCTCTGCCACACCCCGATCTGTCCCCTCCACGAGAGGTGACACTTTGGCTGGTGGCCAGGGTGATCTGAGGGTTTCGGTGTGGGTATGCTTCCTCGGGCCACACCCCCCTCTGCAGCTCAGCAACCCGCGAGTGCTTCACGTGTCGTTGCGGGGCCGTCTACGGACGTGCCTCGTGTCGCATTTGGGACTCCAGAGTAGGAATCGATGTTGATCATGCATCACAAGGCGAGCTGGACTCTTCTGGGGATGAAGATTCGGCTGTGCTGCCGCCCTCCGAGGTCCCAGCACTGTCCGAGTTGGATCCAGAATTGACGGCTATGCTCTCCCGGGCCGCCACGAGCATCAGGTTAGCGTGGAACACTCCACCCTGCCCTGAGCGCTCGCGGTTGGATGATTGGTTCTTGGGGGCTACACCCCCCCCAGTTCCCTTCTTCCCGGAGGTGCATGAGGAGGTCACGAGATCCTGGAAGTCCCCGTTGTCTTCCCATGATCGTTTGGTGGCCTCCTCCGCCTTCTCTGCCCTTGATGAGGCCGCGATCCAGGGGTACACTGGGGTTCCCCCCATTGAATGCTCTGTTGCGATGCAACTGTCCGCAGAGTGCTTCGGCGTGGTGTGGCGACCCAAAGCACCCCTTGAAGGGCTGTAGGTTTTCATCCACTCTCATGGCGAAGTCCTACAGAGCTGAGGGGGCAGGCCGCCGCCTCGCTGCATGCCATGGCCATCCTCCAGGTCTACCAGGCTAGGATGCTCAAGGACATGCACGAGGGCAGAGCTGACCAAGGGCTCTTTGAGGAGCTGCGTGCCGCCACAGACCTTGCTCTCCGGGCGACGAAGGTGACTGCATGCTCCCTTGGTCAGGTGATGTCCACTAGTGTGGTCCAGGAACGACACCTGTGGCTTAACCTGGCTGATATGAGAGATGCCGAGCGGACTGTCGAGCGGTATTGAAATCGACTCGGTCGCCATGTGCGTGCAGCTTACAAGCGAGCGTGCGCAGTCACTGCTGATTTGCCTGCGTTACATCCAGAGCAAGAGTGCGGTTCCACTGAAATCCTTTCAGAAATCTTTCACCGCTCGGGTTGCTTCATATGAGACCGCTTCAGCAGTGGCTACGCGATCGAGTCCCGAGGTGGGCATAGAAACACGGCATGCTCCGAGTACAAGTTACTCCGACCTGTCGTCAGACCTTCACCCCGTGGACGAACCTCAGCTTTCTACGGGCCGGAGTGCCCTTAGAACAAGTTTCCAGGCATGTTGTTGTCTCAACAGATGCCTCCACCATGGGTTGCGGTGCCATGTGCAATGGACATGCTGCCGCGGGCTCCTGGACAGGACCCCAGCGCCTTTGGCATGTCAATTGCCTCGAGTTGCTGGCTGTACGTCTCGCTCTGCACCGCTTCCATGCGTTGCTCAAGAACCAGCACGTACTAGTCCGATCAGACAATACCGCGACTGTAGCGTACATCAACCATCAAGGTGGTCTACGCTCCCGCCGTATGTCGCAACTCGCCCGCCACCTACTCTTATGGATTCATAAGCATCTGAGTTCGCTTCGAGCCATGTATATTCCAGGAGACCTGAACTGTGCAGCCGACGAGCTCTCACGGCTTCAGCCCCTCCCTGGAGAATGGCGACTCCATCCCCAGTCGGTTCAGCTGATTTGGGAACAGTTCAGCGACGCACAGGTAGATCTGTTTGCCTCCCACGACTCTTCCCATTGCAGTCTGTTTTTCTCCCTGACCGAGGGCACGCTCAGCACGGATGCACTGGCCGCAGGGCCTCCGCAAGTATGCGTTTCCCCCAGTGAGCCTTAGGATGAGGAGCAGGTCCTTCTGGTTGCGCCTCATTGGCCCACCCGGACTTGGTTCTCCGAACTCATGCTCCTCGTGACAGCCCCTCCCTGGCCAATTTCTCTGAGGAAGGACCTCCTTTCTCAGAGATGGGGCACCCTATGGCACCCTCGTCCCGATCTTTGGAACCTCCACGTGTGGCTCCTGGACGGGTTGAGGCAGGTTTGAGTACCCTACCACCAGCGGTGGTGGCTACCATCACTTCCGCTAGAGCATCGTCCACGAGACATGCCTATGCGTTGAAGTGGAACCTCTTCGTCACCTGGTGCTCTTCTCGTCGAGAAGACCCCAGTAAATGCCCGATCAGTGTCATGCTTTCCTTCCTGCAAGAAGGGTTGGAGAGAAGGCTTCTCCCTCCACCCTTAAAGTGTATGTTGCCGCTATCGCCGCACATCATGATGCAGTTGAGGGTAAGTCCATTGGAAAGCACGACCTAGTCATCAGGTTCCTGAGAGGAGCAAGGAGACTGAATCCTCCTCGCCCTCCTCTCGTGCCCTCTTGGGACCTCTCAATGGTTTTAACTGCCCTGCGGAGTGCTCCCTTTGAGCCTTTGCAAGCAGTGGAGCTTAAGTTCCTGTCAATGAACACAGCACTCCTGCTTGTACTGGCCTCCATCAAGAGGGTAGGGGACCTGCAGGCATTTTCCGTTGATGAAGCGTGCCTGGAATTCGGGCCGGCTAACTCTCACGTGATCCTGAGACCCCAGCCTGGATATGTGCCCAAGGTTCCTACCACCTCCTTTTGAGATCAGGTGGTGAACCTGCAAGTGCTGCCCTCGGAGGAGGCAGACCCAGCCTTGGCACTGCTCTGTCCAGTACGTGCCCTCCATGCCTACATAGACAGAACGCAGTGTTTCAGGACCTCAGACCAGCTCTTTGTCTGTTATGGTGGGAAGCTGAAGGGAAAGGCTCTCTCCAAGCAAAGGTTGTCTCACTGGATAGTGGATAGTGATCCTGGGTTCTAGCGCATGGCGCCTCGCTAACAGACATCTGTAGAGCTGCAGGCTGGGTGACACCTAACACATTTGCGAGATTCTATAATCTCCGATTGGAGCCAGTATCCTCTCGTGTACTCGCTTCAACTAGCCGGTAACTTGGATCCGCTCAGGTGTCTTTGCTTGCTCGCCATTCCACTCCACGGACTGGATCAGTGCGATATTCTCCTCAGGTGAGTTTCCCCGAGAAACCCTGAGTTCCTCCAGCACTGCTGACGCCATCGCCAGAGTTATGCCTCCGGCAGCTTTCGCGGTTGGCTAGGTGCCTCCATGTGCATGGTTCCCCCGTTGGGCGACCCCCACATGTGTATTTCCACTGTAAGTCTCCTTGAGCATGTGTCTTTCCCTTGGCAAGCCACCTTGCCACCCCTGGGGTTTAAAGACTCCACCCTTCGGGCTGGACACCCCAGTGTTCTTCCATATGCACCCCCCTCCGGGTCATATGTGTATTCTAAGACCTCCTTTCGGGCGGGCATTGTGTTGCATATTTCCACTGAAATATGATTCCCAGTGTACCTTGGTATTCCTGTGATAAGTAGGACTCCTTCGTCCGTGCCAGTCTCACGACAGGGAGCTCAGACTTACGCAGGGCACTGGAAGACAGTCGAGAAGGTGGCGTGAATAGACTGGAACCCCCATTTCGTCGTCACTGACGTAACTCGTAGTGACCACGAAAGGGAACGTCTCGGTTATGTATGTAACCCTCATTGCCTGAGTAGGGAATGGAGACGTTACGTCTTCCTGCCACTTCCGCTGTACCGCTGGAAACGCTGGAGTTCAGTCTTGGCTCCTCAGCAGGAAACATATCTGCATGTTGCGGCGTACTTCCTTATATACCCACGAGGTAGGGCGGAGTTACACATGCAAATTCCGCAGACCCATGGCATTTCCACTGCCATTGGCTCGTTTTGTAATATTCAAAGTTGATAGGCTTCTAAGAGAAACCCCCATTTCGTCGTCACTGACGTAACGTCTCCGTTCCCTACTCAGGGAACGAGGGTTACATACGTAACCGAGATGTTTCGTGGTCCAGGATTTGGCTCTTATTAAAAGATGGAACAATATATCCATAATTATAACTTTACAAACTGTGATCACTATACCTTCTGGATTACCGGCCGCCCGCACGTTTACGAGAGAGTCTAGTTCGTATGACGTAGGCGTAGCGTAAGCTTAGGTGAGAGTAGACGCCTCTCAACAAACTCAAGCTCCTCCGACATTCCTCTTTAAATATTCACCTTTTAGAATTCTAATTTGTGACCAGTGTTTTGTTTTGTTCTGTCCTTTGCTCTACCGCGTTCGCCAATACGTCATGTGTCAGGTCAGAGTTCACTCTTCTGCCAGAACTATACGGCCATTACCGGAAGCCTATGAATATAGTTTATAAAGTTATGAATATGTACTGTTATGATAGATGGATGCACTTTTTTGGGCTTCAAAATCTAAGGTACCATTCACTCCCATTATAAAGCTTGGAAGAGCCAGGATATTTGTTAAAGGGGTCATATAATGCCATTTTTGTTCAAGCTAATATGATTTTTTAGGGTCTAAATTAAAAGTTTGTAATATACTTTAATTAAAAATTCTCATTAGTATTGTAAGAAAAAACTAATTTTACCTGGTCAAAAACAGCTCTGTTGTCAGCACGCCGTTTAAGTGCATGCGTCTTTAAATGATAATGAGCTTTGCTCACCCCGCCCCTCTGTTCTGTGCGTACACCGTTTGTAACACAATAACACAATAACCATAACGCGTTGTTCATTATAAACGTGGGATTATGAATTATATTGAGAACGTCGTACATAGAAAACATGCCATAATGTACCCTGAGTGTAAACAGCCGCATTCATCGTGAAGCGTGCAGCAAGCGATTTGCAAAGATTAATATAAATATTAATATAAAGGTTAATAAAACGTTACACTCACTTCAGTTATTCTGGAGGTGCAGCAGGAACACGAATAGTTGGTACAGATCCTTTTTTCAGGAGCAGCTTCTTAGCAAAACCAGCTTTATAACGTTACTGACCCTCGTTTGTAAAGCAGTCTGGTGTGTGAAATGATTCGCGCAAACATGAAAGCATTGACGTTGATCGTGGGGAATATTCCCTTCGAAAACAAACTCAGCCACTGCGTCTTCAGCGGTTCGGATTTAGGAACATCAAAATGACTGTTGTGTTCGTTATTACACCCAAGAACAGAACACCATCGCGCGGACTATGATTGACAGCTCGCTCACGAGCGAGGGCGGGTCTGTGTTGAAATGCTGCTGTCAATCAACAATCGTGGGAGGGGCGTCAATTTTGTGATGTCACAAAATCAAACGGCTTGATTTGAGATGGGGGAAAACATATAAGAAGATTAAAAAAAAACACTGGATGGATTTTTATCATTTTATGATGGTTGTGTACAGGCACTGCCAACACACATTTCAGTACAATCAACTTGTAAAAGTGCATGTACCATTATATGACCCCTTTAATATAACTCCAATTGTGTTTGGCTAAATAAAGAAAATTATATACACCTAGGATGGCTTGAGGGTGAGTAAATTATGAGATAATTTTCATTTTTGGGTGAACTAACCCTTTAAGTGGCAACTCTAGCACCCTACAGCAAGCCATGAGAAAACATTATTAGCCTACTCATTTCACATGCAAAGAGGGTGTTTTTTCCAGACACAGGAGCAAAAAAAAAAAAAAACCTTGACTAAATTATCATTGAACCTTAGTGAACAAATAAGGTATTAAAAAAATATGTATGATGGTGAGATTGGGACACCTGCTGCATTTTATCTCTGATGGTATTTGCAGCTCTGGTATCTTTATATCTTCTTTCAGCAAGCCACGGAAAGCCTGTTCAATAAACAGATTATTAATTTCCTCATAACTCACAATAAAGGCACCAGATGGTAAGATGAACTGTGGAGTCAGGCTGTGTGGTGCTCACCGCAAAATACGAAGGGCAAGTAATTTCACGGTCCTGTCCCTCTCTACACTGAGCCAACCACACAAAGAGCCTCATTAGTGGACAGAAAACTTTTTGAACCTTGAAACTTTATGAAGTTTATTTGAAAGCATGTTATGGCATATCAAATGTAAGTAAAAACACAATTACATTTCTTTTATTATTATTACATAAAAATGTACTTAAAGGGATAGTTCACCCCCCAAAAAAATTACTTACCCTTTTAAAGTGTTTCAAACCTGAATGACTTACTTTCTTCTACACAACATAGAAGATGTTTTGAAGAATGTTTGCAACCAAATAGTTTTGGTGAACATTGCTTTCCATTGTGTGGACAAAAAAAATGACATTTTACAAAACATTCTGCAGAGGAATTAAAGTTATACGGGTTTGGAGCAACATGAGAGTTTTTAAATACAAGAAATTTCTCAGTCTTTTAATAAAATCTAAATGAATCATTTATTTTCTTCTTCATCTACTTTTTTTGTAAGAACATAATGGAATAAAGGGCTGACAGCAAAAGAAAAGATGACCTAAGAGCAAACAAACATCTGCGTATGTGACGTGATAACTTGAAAGGTTATTAATACTGGCACTATGCTTCTAAAAATCTTACACCCACTCAAAGAAAGAAAGCAATCCAAGGCCTTCACATGGGGGCCAAATACACATCCTTGTGAAATCCCAAACGCTGATTTTCCTCACTATAAGACATAGGCATAGAAAATAGCTTGTAAAAATCTGCTCCCATGATAAATAACAGTGGAGATGTATTCAGGAAAACAAACAAAACAATATATATATTTTTAGTGCTTTTCACAGTACAAATCCTCCCATATCAGCTTTATTGCTTTATGTTAGTGCTTTACTACGTTAAGAAAATATCAGGAAGAAACTAAGGAACTTACGAGAAAGGAAAGGATAAGGAACTAAAACTCCGTTCACACTGTGAGACTTTCAAATTGATCTGAGAGTTAAAACAACAACAATCTTTATTTCTGTAGGTTTTGACCTTCACAACAGGTTGACAGCTGACAACAGCTTTTACTTTATGGACCCATCAATCACTGGCAGACGCTTAGTTTTGTGTAGGCAGACTTTTGACTTATGGCTTAAAGCCTGGTCCACATTGCAGTTTATTCTGGCTAAGAATCGCTCACTCAGGGCCGGTTTACACCAGGTCACTTAATGCATTTTCTGTGATAGCTACCTGATCATGAAAAGACCAGGGGTCTCATTTATAAAACTGTGCGTAGGAACCTTACTAAAAGTGTACGTGCGCCTGAAAGCCAAAAATGACGTACGCAAAAAAATATTCAGACTTATAAAACCGTTCGTACGCCAGAACCTGCGCAGAATTCACTTTATAAATCCCAGTCAGCAGAAGATTGTGCGCACATGCGTCTACTCCCCGAAATAACCATATATGGAGCTTACAACGCCTAGTTTTACTATGCATATCCTCATCTGCATATCATTTGCATATGATTATTCATCCACGTGATAACGTTTAACGGTCCAAGACACATTACATTAATAAAAATCATGTACTTGCCTATCCTTGTCTTGTTTTTGAATACACATCAAATAGTGTAAAATACATTTCATCTTTTCCACTGGCCGAATTGTATTTTCAATTGATTTATATTTTTAATGGAAACAGATTGGGCATTATTTGCACGAAACTATTTTCTCAGACAATCTTGTATTATCTTGATAAGCAATTATCTCTGTGGTTAAAACATTAAAACACAGCACGCCAGAGGAAAAGTGTTCAAAACATCGCATCCACAACAAATATTTCTATTGATTGAATTTGAATAAAAAATGTTGTAACTTCTCAGTAATGATTTCATGTTTAAGTGTTCTCCATTAATTTGAATGGCATATTTAATCTAAATGTTTATATCAGAAGTAAAACATAGTTTAAATCATTATTTTATTTATTTAAACTGTTATTTGCGTCAGTTTCACTAAACAGCCCAACGCGCTCGCTGGCGCGGACATTTAAGAAGGGGTGGATATTTGCTTCAAGTGACAGGCTTGGTGAGTGAAATTATATTTGTATTATATTTCTGTATAATTTTTGACCAAAAAGACATTTAACTCCAGCTCACCATCGGTGTCGCCAAACTGCTCCATCTCCAAAACGTTCGTACGCATGGGTCAGAGTTTGCGTGCAGGTGCGCAAATTTTCCCGTCAAGTTTGTTTTTATAAATCACAACTTGTGCGTCGGAAGTGGCGTACGCCTCTTTCAGGCCCTGTTTTGTGCGTACGCACCGGTTATAAATGAGGCCCCAGGTGTAAATATAGCCTCCGAAACGCTTTCGAGACATTTAAATTCAATAACATTTCAGGAGGTGGTTTGAGACGCATTCCAAACTAAACCGGACATGTGTAAATGCAATAGGTTGTTGACACCACATATGTAAATTTTACTCCTCCCAAAATGTAAAAAAAAAAAAAAAAACGTGTGAGAGTGTGTTATAAACCAGATATGACAGCGCTACAACACACATCGCCGCAGATGAGTAGCCGTGTATCTCTTTTGATGCGCGTAAGGTGTAAACTGCTGCTAATGAAACTGAAAGTAAGTCGCAAGCACTCAACACACAATCATCTTCATTAAAAGTAGTGAGACTAAACTATCTTACCAGTGCTGATGCTGCTCTCTCTCATATTGTGGTCTTTGATTTTGAAATTAGATGATAAATAAAATGCAGATCAAATCCGCTGTTTTCGTTGGCGTTAAATTTGCTTATAGCATGGGAAATGAAGATCGGATACTTGTCCGTTTTGTGGAGACACATTTATGTGCATAAATGGAATTGTTTTAACAAATCAGATTGCTATCCGAAGTGACCAGGTGTAAACAGGCCCTCAGAATAGAAGAGACCGGTTGTGTCAGGGATGTGGGTGAGGGATGAAGCAAGGACTCAATTGCAGGGAAATGAAGGCTTTTATTAATACAAAATAAAACAAAATACATACAAAGACGACTCGACTCGGAACAAACAAGGGTAAACATACGACGACAAACCAGCACAGGACTGAAAACACAGGGAGAATAAATAGGGAGAGCAAACAAAGCAGTAACAAGGGAGGACAGGTGGGGCAAATGAATCAATAATCAGGTAACAAGATGGGCGGGGTTAGACAATCGACAGGAGAGCACATGGCACAAGGAAACATACATCACAAGCCATGTGCTCACAAAAACAAGACATGAACACACAGCAAATGAGAACACTCATAAACCACGTGTTCACACAGAACATGACAACAGGAAAGCATGCGGCCGATGTAAACACGAACCGCGTGCTACACAAAACACAACACACGTGGAAAGAAGAGCGTAAGGCCCGAGCAAACTCGAAACCACACGCTCACACGACAAGACAGAGCACACGAGAACGAGCGTAAGCTCATCCTGTGCGCTCATAACAGAGTACAAACACACGGAGCATGAATGTCCGAATCCCAACACAGAACCGAAACCAAACTAGACAGATGTGCTGGGATCCAAACACCACGCCCCACTCATGAAACAACAAGAGGGCGCACGGCTCGAGAACGCTCAAAGCCGCGTGCTCACACAAAGACATGACAAAACAGGAGTGTCAGAGCTCTGTCACAAAACCAAGAAATAAACTAGACAGAAGTGACAGAACCCTGACAGGTTGACTGACATGAAAAACATAACTAAATCAAATAACTACACAGCAGCAAACTCAATTGGTTGCAGAGAAATGGCCAAAGAAATTAGCCGCAAAGTATAATAATTTGCATAGGTACAGTACAGTGAAGAAGGTTCATATAGCTGGCAAGTGGACTGTGGGTGATCTGGGGATGCTTATAGACTAAGGGGCGTTCACACAGAAAGTGTTTTTCCTTTCCACTGCGCTACTTTTCCATTGTTTTTTTCTAATGTAAACATTCGCTAGGACGTCTATAACCGTTGATCTCTCATGTCCTGCGTCTTTTACAGTGTCTCGCGCACAACACAGCACTCTAAAAAAGGCAGCGTTAAAAGTTGTTCAAAAATGCATCTCTAGGCCTGAGTCTCTTGTTTTTAACAGCAAAAATGTTTTCTGTGTGAACCTGCCCTAAGATATGCATCATTTATTAGATTTCCAGAGAGACTGAACAATGGACCTTTTTTCTCATTACAAGTGTTATCATTTCTATTTCTGCAACTGCAGCCATTTGTTTAACACACGTGGTGAAAGAGCTTTGCAGAAGTGGATCAGGGAGTCCCAGGAATAATTACATGTCTTTTCTCCAACCCTGCAAAACATGCCCTTTGTTTTTCTTTGTCTTTCTTTTTGCACAAAGATTTGATGGGTAGGAGTCTGTGTCATGATATCCCAGAGCTTACTGAAGAGTATCAACATTGAAAGCTGAATGGAAAGGCCCCATTAGCTGTTCAAATATCTCTTGTGAATTTCATTTTTAGTATACACAGCTTTCCACTTTCTCACCCTATTTATGGCTGTGAATGCACTATATATATATATATATATATATATATATATATATATATATATATATATATACATACAGTATATTATACAAAAAACACAGCAACATTACAATTCTAATCCTAAAAGGGCCGTAATCACCATAGACGTTGAGGGGCACAAGTCCCCCCCCAATAATTAGAAATGGCCAAATTGGTTGACATTGGTTGATAAAGTGAGATTAAATACATAAAGTATATTTGTATTGTTTAGCATCTTTGATTATTGCAGGTTTGCGTAATATTCTGGGTTTGCAATTCACAGTTTTTATTCATTTTGAGGAATACTGAATCTGTTTTTGTGCAAGTGAGATGAGTAAATACCTGCTCACATTTAGACTAGAATTATAATAACCATCATGTTTACACAGCGCACACAACGCCTCTGCACTTACGATTTCTCTCAACATGGGGACAGAAGAGGTGTGAGTCAGTAAATGGGAAAACAAAGTAATTTGCGTTGCTTATTTGAAAAAGTAACTCAGATATTTTGTTGTAAATTTAAAAGTAATGTGTCACTTTACTCATTACTTGAAAAAAGTAATGTGATTCGGATTACTTGTACTGCATTACCCCCAACACTGTTCTTGACGCTGCTTTGCTACACTCCATTACACACAGCTCTGTTTGTTGTTAGGATGACAAACATTTTAAGTTATATTTTTAGGCTGGTTTGCCTCAGCGATCAATCAAATCAAAGAAGGCAGGTCTTAATGTTCACTGAAAGTGCACATTCCAACATAATTTTTAGTTAGCGATAGTTAGCGATAAGATGTAAGTAGCTAAAAATGTTATATGTCATAACAGTTTTAATATAGAAATGTTCAATGACTGACAGTACAGTGATGCAAACAACTTTTATGAAATTGTGCCATTTTGAATTTTAAAAAATGCTATCAATTACATGATAATGAAGGACATGGACATGTCAAGAACATGTAATTCATACCTCAATGCGAAGAGACAAGAAACATTTGAGTTTTCTACAAATTAGACATTTGAATGAGTCAATGTGTGCATGTTATAAAATATAAAATAAAATATTATTATAAAATATTTGTAAAATATTAAATTGATTTCATTTTGACTACAATTAGACCTATAACTTTTTTTTTTTGTATTCATTTAAATCCTTTTAATCCTTTAAATAAAAAGACCCACCTGACCACAAATAATTAACACGTTAGCCCCCCTTGACGGCACTAAATGCGTTTAGAAAGTGTGTGTGGATGATACCTTCCAAATGCAATGTTCTGAAGATTTAACAGCATATATAAGCCTCCACAGTCCTCGCTCATTAGACTGATGTAAATGAGCACTCCACAATGACAAGAAGATGAGGCGGAGCCCGGTGACATCACGAGGAGAAGGTCAAGTCTACAAACAGCAATTCAGAAGCTTGTCTGGATTAATTGGCCCTGCGAGGAAACATTAGAACTGTTAGAGAAGCTGTGGCGACTAAACACTCCCTGACCCATGGTTAAGTGTGGGGAGATTCACGTCTGCAAAACTGTTATTACAAACAAAGCAATCTCTTGGGGCACAGTAAAGAAACACTCATCAGAGAGCAAAGGATTCATAATTGTTGCCCTTTAACATGGAAATGGTTTTGAGATTATAGCAGCATGACAGCAGTATCAGAGCTTTATGCACTGTTACTCGATGACAGCACAAACAAATCCATTACACTGGTAACCGCAATTCTCAACAATGAATGATGTTTTCCAGGATAATGATGCAATGATATTGAAAATTCAGCTTTCCCATTACAGGAATAAATTACATTTGAAAATATATTCAAATATAAATGAATTGTTTAAAATAGACATATATATATATTACAAAATTACTCAGATAAAATACATTCAGCTTTGGTGAGCATAAGAGACTCTCATTGTGAAATATAAAGTCACAGCTGAGAGATACAATGCCACATTGTGAGATATAAAGTCATATTGTGAGATATTGTTAGAAGTCACAATTGCGAAATAGTCAACACTCTTTGGCCTAGCCAAACATGGCTAAACACAAAGCTTTTAATTGTCTTAACCACAAATTATTGGTCAGGAAATTAGCTAAATTGTAAGCAAATGCACTATATTTAAAAAGCCATTGCCGTCTCAGAAAACCATTAAAGACAGAATGAGGTTTTGGGCAGAATATGGGAAGTTTGATTCAGAGTGGTTCAGCAGAGTTGTGTGGAGTGATGAATCACAATGAAACGCGAGTTATGTGGTGATGTTCCAGATTGGTGTCTTTGAAAAACTGGTGAGAAATATAATAATGCATCTCTACCACAGTGAAGCATGGAGGAAGAGTGTCATTGTGTGGGAGCCTTTTAGCTGCTGGTGTTGGTGAGCTACTTCACTGTGAAAAGACATTTAATACTTTGGAGTACAGGAGAATATCGCAGGATGGCTTGCTTCCCACAAAAGAAAAGTTATCATCTAAAGAGGAATGATGAGATGTTATTTTTCAACAAGACAATGCTCCTGCCAAAAGTGCAAAGACAACCAATAAGTGGCTTGAGTACAAGTCCATCAGGCTCATGTTTTGGCCTGGTGTGGGTCCAGATTTCAACCCTATCGTGAATATTTGGTCTCATATTTTTCGACCACTCATGAACTGTTTGAAGCCAAGAACATTGAGTGGATCAACACTGACTCTTCTTCCTGTAAAAGGCAAGTCTGCAGGTTGGGGAAGGAATTTAATCTAATTTATCTAAATTTTTTGAGCAATTTTTGCCAATTTCCTTACCAGTTATTTGTGATTGAAATGGTAAAGACAATTAAAAGACCACTAAATATTTTTGCCATTTTTGGCCTGGTCCTTTTTCTTTTCTATTTTTTTTCTTTTCTTTTCTTTTCTTTTTTTTGCCCAGGTGTGTAAATTGTGAAATATTGTCATATTGTGAGATTTAAAGTCAGTCGTGAGATAAAAAGTAACATTATAAGATTTAAAGTTCTGGAAAGATTTAAAGCAATTATGAAGAAAACTGTGTAATATTAAGTCAAATTACAAGAACATAAAATGTATGTTTTTACTGCCTTGTAAGCCCTGCTATCTGAAAATGCAAATCTATTTCTTTTTATCTTCAAAGACTATAAAGTCATGAACCTGAACAGCTTTGGATATCAGAAATGTCAAAATCGACATATCTTACATCATCAATATGTTTGAGACTTGAAGCTTGTTGTCACCCGCCAAAGCTGACAGGCTTGCTGGAATGGAAGAGCAATACAGGCGAACAAAGATCATGAGCTGATTTTCACAATAGCACACGACAACAGCAGCTTTGCATGTCAAGATCACTTGACTTTTTGCTTCATAGTCATATTGCTTCTCAAATAAAACTTTTCTGACACATCAATCTTTTACAGGAATAAAGAAGTGCCAGAATGTGACAGCGGTTTGTTCAGAGAAGTTTGGAAAATAAGCAGGGTGTAGATTATTTATTTACATAAACCCTTCTGTTTAGTATGATGCCAGTTGAGTGCACTTAAAACTAGGTCCCACTTTTACCAACCAACAAACAAACAAACAAATAAATAAATTAACAATTAGCATTAAAAAAAATATGGTCGAAATTGTGTCCAATTCTCACAATTAACTAACTATTAACTATGGCCTTTGCCTCAATAAACTTCCAATTACTGCTTATTAATAGTTAGTAAGTTGTTAAGTTTACAGTAGGTATTGGGTGGATTAAGGGATGTAGAATATGGTCTTGCAGAATAAGTTTCTTTTTTAAGCATTTTTAAGTATTAATAAACAGCCAATATCCTAGTAATATACATGCTAATAAGAATAATAATGAGAATTGGAGCCTAAACTAATGTGTTACCAAAAATATGTACTGTAGCTAAACAATATATATATATATATATATATAAACATCTAGAAAGCTACAAGCAGTGCTGGGTAGATCACTTACAAATTGCACTCTATTTATGTATACACATTTCTTGATAAAACATAATAATGTTGTTGAATAATGTCGGTAACCAAACAGTTGATTGGCCCCATTGACTTCCACAGTATTTCTTTTTCCCATATGGAAGTCAATGGGGTCCATCAACTGTTTGGCTACCCATATTCCTCCAAATATCTTCTATTGTGTACAGCAGAGGAAAGAAATTCATACAGGTTTGGAACAACATGAGAGTGAGAAAATTATGACAGATTTCAAAAAAAAATATTTTTTTTTTTTGGGGGGTGAACTATCCCTTTAAGGCTGCTATATAAACATCCTCTTCACATGTAAAACAGCACTAATCACAGGTTGTGTGGTTGTTCAGTTCCAATGTAATTTGTTCTGCTCCATCCTTCAGTACCAGCCTCTTTGGAAAGCCTGATTAGTTTGTGACAGGTTCATAAAACAATCCATGCTGAAATGGGGCACACAACCTATTAAGGTCAAAGGAAAATCAAACAATAAATGTTGTTTTGATGCTCTTTAATGTTGGTGTGACAAATCGCTGTAACTGCCTAGTGGATTCAAATGGCAGCACTGTATAACACACTCTTCACGATCACCCTCTGCTGCACTACAAGTTACAGCAAGAAAAAGAAATAACATCAGAGGGATTGTTCACCCAAATTGTTGAAGACACAACTGGCTCTCACATGATCAGTGTTTCAACTACATTCAAATACATCAAAGATGTTAAAGTGTAACTAAACCCTAAAACAACTGTTTTTTAGTTAATGATCTGTAAGACTGGGGCTTTATTAGTGCTGTTCATTGATTCGAGTAAATTTTTTGACATTTGGGTATAAAGTGTTTTAATTCTACAATATATGGTGTAAAAACGTCTGAGTGCTGCCCTCTTCAGGTTGAACGGTGGCTACTGCAGTTGAATTTTCCTAATGGATGTCACGGTACTGCGTGACGTAAGCAGGTTCCAGCTCACCACGCCCTTGGCGGCCCCTGGTATAGACCTTATGTAGCCACGCCCCTTTTCAGCGCTGCGCTCATTGTCTTTTGACTTCCGGTCTGTATTTTTACAGCGATTTTGCGTGTTTATTAATGAACGGCTCATTTTAAAATCTTCCCGGTCGACTGACATTTGTTTAGTCATCTGCTTTAAAGGAACCGTATGTAAGATTGTGGCCAAAACTGGTACTGCAATCACTTTCAAATTACTGTAGAGCAGTGTATTTATTATCAAATACACTACTGTTAAAAAAATGGGGTAAAATGAGTAAGATTTGAAAGAAGATATAGTCTCTTATGCTCACCAAGGCTGCATTTGTTTGATCAAAAATACAGTAAAAATATTGTTAAATATTACAATAAAATATATATATCTATATATCTATATATATCATATATATATCATATCTATTTCATGATATGCACCATTCAAAACATGATGCCTTTCATGTTTTAACAGATAGTTTTTGCATTTTGTGAGAGAAGAAAGTACTGAGTTTCTGGGGAAAATGAAACAGGGGGATCTGGACTGATTTTTGAAAGTGCAAAATAGTCTCATCTTCTCTCACATTGTCAACAACCTGCTGTTTACTGTCTTTCAGAGTTTCATCATCTCACTTACGCATAAAACATTCATAACTGAGATGGCAGATGAAAGAGTAGCACTGGGTAAAAATGAAGCAAAAAGAGAGGAAAAGCAAGAGAAGGAGAGAGAGAGAGAGAGAGAGAGAGAGAGAGAGAGAGAGGTAAAAGAGGTAGAGGAGAAGAAAATCGTGATGGTTCTCCTGTGGGCCAATCCCTCGCTGATTGTCATGCAGAAGTATAAACACGTCTTTCAAAGAAGGCACTAAACATAGACTTATCTTAATCCTCACAAATAATACACAGGATTGCACATTCTGCAATGTGTAACTCCAAAAAATTTATTCTTAAATCCAACATAATAACAAGTTGAAATGTTACGGCTCAGATGCACAGTGAAGATATAAATATTTGCTTCTTTGGCAGATTTTCAACCTTATCTCTCATACTTAAATTCCTCCTGTAGTCAATAATTGTATCCCTTAAAACTAATCTTTGATAAACCAAAATTACATATTTACACTTTTTTCCCTGTGAAAAAACCTTCATGCCCTAAAATAGCTTGAATGTAACACCCTTGTTTCATTTAGTATATGCAGATTTATGAATATGCAAATTAGCCCCGTCTCCACTTACTCACACAGTCAGTCAGTCATCCTCATTTATATAGCGCTTTTAACAATGTAGATTGTTTCAAAGCAGCTTTACAGAGATAAACGTATAATTTAAGGTAACAGAGATTGTTTGGCTTTATAGCGGTTCTTTAATAAAGTTATTTTCCAGCTAAAGTTAGTTTTGATTGATTCGCTTCCGTCGCAACGATCATTTATTATTAAATTAGGGGCCGCTAAGACGACACCATTCTCTCTAAATAGAATTTAAACACGAACCTGTGATAAACGCTAATGGCGTTCACATGCTCATTAAGAATTGGTTCTATAGTTATGTGCGTTTGAATATATGTGCGCAGGTTTGGAATTCCCTACAGACCAAGCCTAAATAAAGTACTGGTCTTTCCTTATAAATTTTGATACAGAATTTTATTTTATTTTGTCACTTCGGGGTAGGTACGCGAAACGAATTTCCCGACAACGCTTTATCTGTAGAGTGGTAAAGGGATCCTCCATAGAGAGAGACTAGATGGCACTTCAGCACTGCGTTGTCATCGGGTCCAGGCGAAGGTCCTTCGTCAGATCTGGATACGGCCTGGATCCAGCAGGCTGCGGGAAAACCTCGGGATAAACAAAGACACTAAAATTAGCGTAGATGCCATTCTTCTTAAGATGTAACGAGTAATCTGGCTTTGAACTGACAGAGTGTGTCTGCTTCCCGGACAATGGTAGAAAGACTGTTCCAGAGTTTTGGTGCTAAATAGGAGAAGGATCTACCACCAGCAGTCGATTTTGATATTCTAGGTATTATCAACTGGCCGGAATTTTGAGATCGCAATAGACGTGAAGGACTATAATGTGTTAAGAGCTCGCTCAAGTACTGCGGAGCTAAACCATTTAGTGCTTTGTAAGTAATTAGCAATATTTTAAAATTTATGCAGTTTAATAGGGAGCCAATGCAGTGTTGACAGAACCGGGCTAATATGGTCATACTTCCTGGTTCTGGTAAGAACTCGAGCTGCTGCGTTTTGGACCAGCTGTAGTTTGTTTATTAAGCGTGCAGGGCAACCACCCAGTAGAGCATTACAATAATCTAGCCTTGAGGTCATGAATGCATGAACTAATTGTTCCGCTGAAGTGGTGAAGTGCCAATGAGAGCATATGGCGTAATTTAGATATATTTTTAAGATGGAAAAATGCGGTTTTACAGATACTAGACACGTGACTTTCAAAATAAAGATTGGTATCAAAGAGCACACCCAGGTTCCTAACCGACGACGAAGACTTGACAGAGCAGCCATCAAGTGTTAGACAGTGTTCTAGGTTATAACGTGAGGACGTTTTTTGTCCATTAATTAGAATCTCTGTTTTTTCAGAGTTAAGTAGTAGGAAATTGCTAGTCATCCAATTTTTTATATCAGCTATGCATTCCGTTAATTTTGTGAATTGGTAAGTTTTGTCGGGGCGTGAAGAAATATAGAGCTGAGTATCATCAGCATAACAGTGAAAACTAATGCCATGCTTCCTAATGATATCTCCCAAGGGTAGCATGTACAGAGTGAACAGCAACGGTCCTAGTACTGAGCCTTGTGGTACGCCATATGGAACTTGTGATCGATAAGACATCTCTTCATTTATTGCTACAAACTGATAACGGTCAGATAAGTATAATTTAAACCATGCTAGTGCAATTCCACTAATGCCAATATCATTTTCGAGTCTATTTAAAAGAATGTTATGGTCAATAGTGTCAAATGCAGCACTTAGATCGAGTAACACTAATAGAGAGATACAACCACGATGATAAAAGCAAATCATTTGTGACTCTAATGAGAGCTGTCTCAGTACTATGGTACGGTCTAAATCCTGCCTGGAAATCCTCACAGATATCATTTCTTTCTAAAAAGGAACATAGTTGTGAGGATACTGCCTTTTCTAATATCTTTGACAGAAAAGGTAGATTCGGCCTGTAATTGACTAATTCTGTAGGATCAAGTTGCGTTTTTTTAACAAGCGGTTTAATCATAGCCAGCTTAAAAGTTTTTGGTACGTATCCTATTGACAAAGATGAATTAATGATATTAAGAAGAGGATCTATGACCTCTGGAAGCATCTCTTTCAGTAGCTTAGTCGGTATAGGGTCTAACATACATGTTGTCGATTTAGATGATTTAACGAGTTTAGTAAATTCTTCCTCTCCTATAGCAACGAATGAATCAAATTTTTCTTCAAGGAGACTTCTGTCACGATTCACACAGGGAACAGACGAGATGGTAAGTTTAATGTGTTTATTTAGCAGAATGGATCGGATCCAGAGATGAATGGTGAGTAATCCGAAATTAGATAAACAATGGAAGCTTAGCTGAATGATAACAAAGTCTCTCTTTCTCTTTGCAGATGATGAAGATGAAGGCTCAGAAGATGGATGGTAGACAGGCTGATGAGGATCGTCTCAGGTAGGTTTTCAGGTAAGTCTTGTAGGAAGGGAGTCTGTATGTCTTGAATTGACGAGACCAGACGAGGAGTGAAGGGAGAGTGCTGAATAAATAGGGCTTGTTAACGAGGGAGTGCAGGTGATGATGATGGCTGATAGAGTGCAGGTGTGCCAAGGAGGATGATGGGAAGTGTAGTGCTGAGCAGGGGACCACGGCGGTGCAGGCTGAGCAGGGGGCCACGGTGGTGCATGCATAGCAGGAGTTCCAGGGGTCCCCAACTGAGCCAGAGGGACCCAGAGCAGAGGCGACACCACAGGTCTGGAGGGCCAAGGCGGATCTGCAGGCTCACGGGACCGAGGCGGAGAAGGGGCTCTGGAAGCCCGTGGCGTAACCAGTGCGAGGGAGGACGACTGAGGAGCAGGAGGGAAGACGGAGCCCGGTGGAGCAGAAGGGATGCAGGGCAGAGGCGCAGCCGGCAGCACGGAGTCCCGAGGTGGAACCAGGGTGACGGCTGACCAATGTGAGGAAGGAAGGAGGAGTGAGCCTGGTGGAGCTATAGGACTGACAAGACCCGGCGGAGGTGAGGGCACAATGAGCCGAAGAGAAGCTGCAGGGTCGGAGGACCAAGGTGGAGTCAGAGGTTCAGGGGACTGAGGCGAGGACAGGGGAGCCACTGAGCAGTATCGACTGGACAGACCCTTGCTGGCTCTGGCTCGACTGGGTAGACGCTTGCAGGCTCTGGTTCGACTGGGCAGACGCTTGCAGACTCTGGTTCAGCTAGGCAGACATTTAAAGGCTCGAAATGGTTCTGGATGAGGATGGGTGAGAAAGTGAAGATGACTGGTGGCTGTGGATCAACTGGGCCGATGAGAGGAGGGAGATCGGAAAAGTCATCCTCGAGTTGCGTTTCGGACCCAAACTGAAATGCCGGCTCGGCTGGACACAACCGGATGATGAACGGGGCTGAATAATGAAAGCTGACTCATTCTGGAATCCGAAGGATTCTGCATCTTGGTCTGGTCTTCTGTCACGATTCACACAGGGAACAGACGAGATGGTAAGTTTAATGTGTTTATTTAGCAGAATGGATCGGATCCAGAGATGAATGGTGAGTAAACCGAAATTAGATAAACAATGGAAGCTTAGCTGAATGATAAAGTCTCTCTTTCTTTTTGCAGATGATGAAGATGAAGGCTCAGAAGATGGATGGTAGACAGGCTGAGGAGGATCATCTCAGGTAGGTTTTCAGGTAAGTCTTGTAGGAAGGGAGTCTGTATGTCTTGAATTGACGAGACCAGACGAGGAGTGAAGGGAGAGTGCTGAATAAATAGGGCTTGTTAACGAGGGAGTGCAGGTGATGATGATGATGGCTGATAGAGTGCAGGTGTGCCAAGGAGGATGATGGGAAGTGTAGTGCACACACCGATGAGGAAGACAGACGGTGAATGTGACAACTACAATGCACTGCCTGATGCGATACTGTAGTAGAAGGTTGCATAGTTATAATTTTCTCCCTGATATTATCAATCTTGTTAGTAAAGAAGTTCATAAAGTCATTACTGCTGTGCTGCTTGGAAACATCTGGAGTTGAAGATTTATTTTTCGTTAGTTTAGCCACAATTTCAAATAAACACCTAAGGTTTTGTTTATTTTCTTCTAATAGGTTTGAAAGAGAAGCAGATCTAGCAGCTTTTAAGACCTCTCTGTATGCAATTGAACTGTCTTTCTGTCACAGGTCAGGGTGGGCAACTACAAGGAGATGACCCGGCCACACCACTCTTGAATTTGGGACACCACTGTGAGGAGCCGATACCACGGGCACACAGGCAGACAAAGGACCAACAAAATGAATACGATTTAAAAAGGTTTTATTTAATTGAAAAATACTAATTAAAAATAAAGAGAGCTTCGACTTCTTGCAGTTAGCCCACACTGCACTGGCTTATTCCTCTTCACCGGGGCTCAGACAGACAGAGAATGGTGGCTTCTTCAGCGAAGCTGGACTGGTTCTCTTCACGGGGCTCAGCGGACAGAGAATGGTGGCTTCTTCAGCGAAGCTGAACTGGTTCTCTTCACGGGGCTCAGACAGACAGAAATGGATATCGTTGCTTCAACAACGCTGAAGCGGACATTGCTGGAGACATAATAATACCGGAAGCAGTGAAAAGAAAACCATCCACTGACTTATCTAGTTAAAGAAGTAATGGAAAGGAGTTCACCACTGGTTGATCTCGTTCATCGGATTCCGAGACAGAAAAGATATTATTTTCATAAATGGGCTGGATCTCCTCATGCCTTCGCTATGCACTCCCACTCGTGATTCACTGCAATCCACACAGAACAGCACACCGTGATTACATCAATGTATAGCACTGCAAATCTTCATAACTCACAGCTTAGGGCGTTGGCAGGGACTTCCAATCCTCAATTCTTCAATACAATCTCCTTAACATCCACAATAAAGCATAAGGTGTCCAATCCTGTCCAAAAGATAAGTTATAAAGTTCCATTGTATCTTCCAAAACATCCATCACATCACAATCTAAGCAATGTATAACACTTATCGCTCCTTAATGATGAATTCCCGCTGATAATTCGATCTCCACTCTCCAAGTATCCAATTCTTCTTCCAATCCAGAACAAACACTCTAGTTGGAGCACCCGACTGACGAACCCACATTGGCGGAGACGCAAACGGCTGGAGCACACACTGGAAAACACACACAGAAGACGATCCAAAACGAACAACTTCCAACCAACACTAACCTCGAAGACGACACGAAAAGAAAGAACCACCCAACTGTTCAGAAGATGAAGCCCTTTTGTATCTCTTCCTCCCACTGTGATTTCCAATCACCGCTGATTTGCGTTCTTCTCACACCTGGAATCAATTGCCAGTTAATGCTTTTGCCCGGAGTTACAGGAACCGGAGCGTTCTCGGGTCCCACACAGAAAGCGCTCCCCCCAGAAATCATGACCGTGCACAAAGGTTCCGCCCTTTCGAAACAAAAGTTCCGCCTCTTCATTTGTCACCCGTGACATTTCCATGAAATGCGAAATACCTCTAGTTTTGTTTTCTTCCAGCAACGCTCCATTTTTCTGGCTGCTCTCTTAAGGGCTCGAGTGTGCTCGTTGTACCACGGCGTTGGACTATTTTATTTAATCTTCTTTAAGCACAAAGGAGCAACTGTGTCTAAAGTGCTGGAAAAGAAAGAGTTAAGAGTTTCTGTTGCAATATCTAGTTCTTCTAAGCTATCTGGGATGCTGAGATGATGAAACTGATCAGGAAGATTATTGATAAAGCAATCTTTAGTGGCAGAAGTGATAGGTCTAACATATTTATAACACGGAGTCGGCTTTGCAGCCTTGGCTAAATGAAGTTTACACGAGACTAAATAATTATCTGAGATGTCATCGCTCTGCTGCAGAATTTCAACGGCATCAACATTTATTCCATGTGATAATATTAGATCTAGAGTATGATTTTGAGAATGAGTAGGTCCTGACTCGTGTTGTCTAACTCCAATAGAGTTCAGAATGTCTTTAAATGCCAATCCCAATGCATCTTTTTCGTTGTCCACATGTATATTAAAATCACCAACAATTAGTACTTTATCTGCAGCCAGTACTAACTCTGATAGAAAATCAGCAAATTCTTTGATAAAGTCTGTATGGTGCCCTGGTGGCCTGTATACAGTAGCCAGCACAAATCTTAAACGTGATTTATCATTTACACTATATATTGTTACATTAAGAACCAACACTTCAAAAGAATTATATTTGAAACTAGACTTCTCCTTTCAGACGAGGTTCATGTTTATAACAGTAATCTTGCGGGGTGGACTCATTTAAAGTATAATTGTCTGGTTTTAGCCAGGTTTCTGTCAAACACAGCACATCTAGGTTATAGTCTGTAATCATATCATTAACAATAAGTGCTTTTGAAATAAGGGATCGAATATTCAGCAACCCGAGCTTTATCATTTGTTCATCCGTATTATATCTGTTTTTTATTTGTTGAACATCAATTAAATTTTTACCCTTGAATGGGTTTAGGAGTTTTTTGTGTGTCCTAATTCGGGGAACAGACACAGTCTCTATATGATGATATCTAGGTGAAAGAGGGTCTATGTGATGGGATTTATGTGACCTTGGTGACGTGAGACAGCTAGCAGACGGTCGGTTTAGCCAGTCTGTCTGCTTCCTGACCTGAGCCCCAGATTGTCATGTTTGAGCTCTAAGACTATGTGCCATATTACTAGAAAGAAGAGCAGCACCATCCCAGGAGGGATGAATACCATCTCTTTTCAACAGGTCAGGTCTGCCCCAAAAAGTTTTCCAATTGTCTATGAATTCTATGTTATTACGCGGACACCAATTAGACAGCCAGCCATTAAGTGAATACAATCTACTAACTCATCATCACTCCTGCGAACAGGAAGGGGGCCAGAGCAAATTACAGTGCCTGACATCGTACTTGCAAGTTCACACACCTCTTTAATGTTAATTTTTGTGATCTCCGACTGGCGGAGTCTAACATCATTAGTGCCGACGTGAATAATAATCTTAGAGAATTTACGATTAGCATTAGCCAGCACTTTTAAATTTGCTTTGATGTCAGACGCTCTGGCTCCCGGCAAACATGTGACTATGGTGGCTGGTGTCTCTAAGTTCACTAAGCTAGTCGCATCCAAAGCAGTATCTAAAGCCCTTGCACTCTTACAATTAACCTCGATTAAAGTTTGGATGCGTGTCTATAGTTCTGAAATCTTCCCTGTCAGCTTTACTATCTCCCTGCATTTATCACATGTAAATCCTGTGCTGACAGAGAAGGCTATGCTATACATGTTACATGAGGTGCAGGTGACAATAAGAGGAGAAGATGACATGACTCACCGTGTTTGTTGACTGATACTCACCACAGTTTTTTGATGAACTCGTAAAAGGCGCGAGAGAAAAAATAAATAAATAAAGAGCGCACGGACGGCACGCTAACAGGCTAGCGAATTACTAGCATGTTGTGCTAGCAATAACGATTTAGATTGAAGCTAGCGATGTCAGGTTAATGTGTGATGTTGATTATATATTTAGCAGTATAAATAACAAGGAATGATAGTAAATAATGATTAAAACAGAAAGATACAAAGCTTACAGACGCAAACTAATGCAACGCAGCAGCAGGGTAGACAGGAGCAATCGATCATCCAAATGCAATCGATCAACGATCAACCACCAGCTCAGAGATCCACTCTGTCAGTTTTACTGCAGTAAACACTGCACAATGGCAAGTGGAAATACTGGTTTAATTCAGCCATATATGTTTGAACCAGAAACTAATTCAAAAGAAGAGGAATTATAAGTGAATTATACAGGCAAGTCTACAAGTCGATGTATCAGAATGGTGATGTGTTTTGTGTAACACTCTTTACAACAGTGGACACATAACGATAATTAATATGATTAGCCTTTGGCTTGACTACGTTATCAAACAGCTAATAATGTGTTGCTAATGTTACACAAACCATGTTCCCGTTCGCCATCTCAGAGTCAGACAGCTGGCCTCTAAAAATCAGTATCCTTAGAAATGCTTTGAACAACTTAGAACATCAGTGGAGAAAGGCATATAGTTCATCATAACATTGTAATATAGGCTACATAATATGCATAATTCACCCGCTACATTGCTAAATGTAGCCAACCAGATTTTTCACATCAACAGATTAATACATACCAGGATAACCTGGCTTCTCTTGAGACTCCACTGCTTCACAGCATAGTAATGATGATGTGCTAAAGCCTGCCAGCACGTTGACGTGATTGGTTACATGGTAGTTTGTGACATCTGAAACACCAGCGATTTCAAACTGTCTATTTTTACTGCAGTTTTAAAGAGAAGATACTCAGCAATGGTGTTGACTTATGAATTTACACATGGTTTGTCTTAACGCATATTAAAAACACCACATAGACACATAAACAACATTAAAAACTCTCTCAGATTTTATTAAAATATCTTAATGTAACCAGTGGTTAAATGAAACAACACAGGATACAAAAATTACTTTTGGGGCTTTATTCTGGCTGCTGCCTCTATGAAGGACAGCGGTCGAAAGGAGCAAATATTTATTAACAAAAATAATACAATTTTAATGACAAACTAGTCTTTGATTTCTTGGTGTACTAATTTGGTATGAAAGACAATTGGTTAACAATTTTAAGTCAAATCAAATTAAATACAATGCGAAGAATGAAATGCATTCGGCTAACAAAGTACTTGTATAACAGTTAGCACAATTTCGGAAATTAAATACGGTAGAGGCTAATAGTCAAATGAAAAACAGTACATTAGTCTACCATTAAACTTCACAGTTATCTGCATTCACTTTACAAATAAAGAAATAATAAACAGTTCAAATAGCATTCAATTAGTTTCAATAGCTCTTAACCAGACATGAAATGCTTTTAAGATTCCCTGTTCTTAACATGACATTACATTTAACTCTCACGAACACTGGGCTCTAAATAAGGGAAACAAAATAAAATTAACCTTTGTTACAACACATACCCAGTCTTTGCACGTGTCTCACGCGTGATCAACCCAGATCCAGCGCGCACAAACTATCAGGCGTCCTTGAAACACGATCTATAAAACATTTATCATTGAACACATATGTAATATGTAAATATAACATTCAAACATTCTGTTAAATGGTCTAGGAATGAATATTTACCCCATCAAACCTTAACTAGGTGTGTATTTGATCAAAACCGGGAGCTCTAGCGTGCAATCTCTGCTCTCTCTTCACTCAAAACTAGCGCAATCCACACTGCACGAGGCAATGCCGTAAAGTGAGCGTCGCAACACAAACTCTTAAAGGGACCATGACCAATTTATGTCAAATGTCATTCTGTAATGATTATTCCACTTGGCTACATTCTCCCCTGCTAAATGTCATTGTCCTCGATGACTAATACATATTCTTCACTTCTTTGACAGCTTCTCTAAAGAACACACTGCCTAAACTGGTTAACACCTGAGAAAAGACTTCGGGGCTAAGTGACACTGCATTACATGCTGATCTCGGCTCATTAAAGGGGTTCGAGTGCAGACCAGCATTGGCCCTTTTTGTTCTCCTAGGCGTTGGTACAGGCCTTCTCAGTACTGGTTCTTCCACTTCTAGAGCACAGCTAGTGTCAGGGGCAATCTGCTCACCCACAGAATCTTTCTGTTCAGTGCTAGCTGAAACCAAGTTGGATTGATCTACCAATGCTTCATCTTCCGTGGAATTTTCAATCTGTGCTGTCTCTTGCAAACTGGGGTAAGTGACTTCCTCTAACACAACAAAATCAGGATCGGAATGCACTTCAACTGGCTCAGGTTTAGAAACTCTTTTTGGCTGTGGTGTTGTAAGAGGATGGTTCTCCATCACTTCTGGCTCAGGAGCATAAATGACACAGGGTCGCAAGTCAGCTCTATGCACTCTCTTTATAGGGCCACCCTCAAGAGGCTCAACGGTGTGTGTGGTACCTTGCACATCTATGACCTTGTATACGGTAGGACCCCATGAATCCTGTATCTTATTCCTACCCAAAGGTCGGTGACGCAGATACACATGCTGACCAACATTGATCACAGGACAATACACCTTGTCATTCAGAGGGGCTAACCTCTCAGCAGCCTTGTGTTCAGCATATTCTCTTGCCTTTTTGTGTGCTTCCTTCAATCTCTCCTGATGAACGACTAACCAGTCTTGTTTTCTGTCCACAGGTTGTTCGTGACCTAGCAGGGTATCGACTGGAAGATGTGGATGGACTCCGAAAAGTAAGTAGTATGGTGAGTATCCAGTGGTCGCATGTGGCGTGACATTGTATGCATAAACCAACTCAGCAAGGTGTTCTGGCCAGCGTCTTTTCTTTTCAGGGGGAAGCGTGCGTAGCAAATCATGGAGCGTTCGATTAAAACGCTCGCACTGAGCATTACCCTGAGGTCGGTAAGGTGTAGTGCGGGTTTTCTTCACACCATACATTTTACACAACTCAGCAATCACTTCGCTCTCAAAATTTCTTCCCTGATCAGAATGCAATCTTTCAGGTACACCATACTTCATGAACCATTCCCTCAACAAGAGTTTAGCAGTAGTCTCAGCTTTCTGATCTCTAGTTGGGAATGCTTGTGTGAATTTTGTGAAGACGTCGGTCACGATTAACACACTTTCCCGACCATCAGAGGAGGGTTCAAGCACCGTGAAATCCACTGCCACTACTTCAAGGGGTCTGGACGCTAGAAAGGGCTTCATTGGAGCATGTATCCTGGGCTGTGGCATTTTTGTTAAGATGCATCTCTGACACTTTTTGATCCATTGCTCCACATCATTGTACATTCCCACCCAGAAGCATCGCGGTCTCAACAGACTAATGGTGCGCTCAATCCCCTGATGTCCCATGTTTTCATGCACACTTTCGAGGACAGGTTCTTTTAAACACTCAGGTAGGAGCAACTGTTTAATTTCACCTTGATGTTGATCCTTCACAATGCGATAAAGCAAACCATCTTGTTCCTGGATACTTTTCCACTGCTTTATTAGAGATAAGGTGGACTTCGAAAGCCGAGATCTTTCAGAGCGGGAGGGCTTTTTCTTGCATTCCCAGAAGGTTTTGAAAGAACTGATGGTAGGGTCGTTCTTCTGGAAATCTTCCAGCTCTTCTGCTTTATAGCCCGGCATGGTATGCGTACTTCCCTGGTTGTCATTGCCTGTATTTTCTCCACAATCCAAGGCACGAATTTGTCTGACCCTGCAACAGCTCTCACCAGCAATCACTAAGTCAGGCTCCAGGACTGTCCCTTTGTTGACTACATTACAAATAGCAACACAGTTGTCATACTCGTCGGGAATGGTAAGCTCCCCTGCTGAAGGGTGTCTAGACAGAGCATCAGCAGCTGCATTGTGTCGGCCAGGGCGATATTTCACCTCGAAGTCAAAAACAGCTAGTTGAGCGACCCACCTTTGTTCAATTGCACCGAGCTTGGCTGTTTTAAGATGGCACAGAGGGTTGTTATCTGTGATAACTACAAATTTGGAGCCCAGCAGATAACCACGAAACTTTTCCGAGATGGCCCATTTAAGGGCCAACAGCTCCAGTTTCATGCTGCTGTAGTTTCGGTCATTTCTTTCCGCCTTACGAAGTCTCCTACTAGCGAATGCAATGACTCTCTTAGACTCGCCCTGCTGCTGGTGTAGTATTGCTCCCAGACCTTCATTACTCGCATCAGTCTCTAAGATGAACGGGAGACTAAAGTCTGCATAACCCAGCACAGGAGCAGAGGTGAGTTTCTCTTTCAGGAGCTCAAATGCTGACTGGCACTCAGATGACCACAAAGCACTAAAATCCTTCCTCGCGCTCCCAAACTGGGAAATACACAGATTCACTAAATCATGAAGGGGTCCAGCAATCCTAGAAAAACCCTCGATGAACTTTCTGTAGTAGCTACAGAACCCTAAGAACGAGCGTAATTCCTTCACAGTGTTGGGGACTTTCCATTGCTTTACCGCCTCAATTTTTCCCGGATCGGTAGCAACACCTTTTGCTGAGATTCGATGACCTAAAAAGGTTACTTCTTGCTGCAGGAAGTGGCACTTTTCAGGCTTTACTTTAAGGCCGGTTTCCTTCAACCTCTTAAAGACTATTTCCAATCTCTGCAAGTGCTCTGGAAAAGTGGCAGAGTACACCAGTATATCATCTAAATACACTAGCATGATCTGAAAGATTAGGTCACCCATTGTAGTCTGCATCAGGCGTTGAAACGTTGATGGCCCATTACACACCCCAAAAGGCATACGGGAGTACTCAAAGATCCCAAAGGGAGTTGTAAATGCAGTCTTATGCCTGTCACGCTCATTAACAGCAACCTGATGGTATCCACTCGCCAGGTCAATTGAAGAGAAGAATGTTGCTCCTTGAAGAGCATCAAAACTCTCATCTATCTTAGGTAAAGGAAACGCATCTCGGCGGGTCTTAGCGTTGAGTTGTCTGTAATCGACACATAGCCTGAGGCTGCCATCCGTCTTCCTCACTAGCACAATAGGGGAAGCATAAGCACTGGTGCTTTCTTGAATCACTCCCTTCTTGAGAAGCCTACTGATGTGTTCTCGAACTTCTCTGTACTGTATGGGTGGGATACGCCTATAAGGCTGTGTCACTGGGACATCATCGGCCACATGGATTTCATGTTTCACCTTATCGGTAAAACCAAGGTCTTCATCTTCGAGCGCAAACACATCAGAGTACTGCATTAACAAATCACTCAGCGCTGCCTGCTGCTCGATAGTGCCACCAATATGAAGCTTACTGAGGAACTCTTTTGTGCTGTTCTCCAATACCTGACTACTTTTGGCATTAACCGTGATCTCCTCCATATCAGCTGAAACACGCTGGAATTTCACCTCATGCGTCTCATTTAACTTCATACTCTCAACACGCGTTAAAGTCCCGAGCCTGGTTCGGGCCTGTAACCAGATGTCTTCTGAGGAAAGATTCACCACTTGCACAGGAAACAACGATGTCTCTGACGACACCAGAGAAGGAACAACAATGAGTCCACCCTGTAATGGTGTGTTCATGGGCTCCAACAGGTAATCAAATGAGCCATCATGAAGCACATCTTTTGTACCCTTGGCCATCAACGTGGCAACTGAAGAAGCAGGTATGTGGATCATGTCTTTTCCAGCTACCCGTACTGCTATTCTTTTCTCTTGGCTATGGGCACTGTGCAGCTGTTGAAATGCTTCTCTCCAATCTGACTGCAATTTCCCACCAAGTGTGGTATCAAACTCCGCATGGACCAGTTGCCTGCATCTGCTGATAATGTTCATGCCAATTAGTGCTGGTATTAGAGAGGAGTTCTGTGTGTCTCTGACAACCAGGAAGCCAGATTCTGGAAGGACAATACCCATGGTTTTGACTTCCAACTCCAGGTAACCAAGATAAGGTATGTCCAAACCATTAGCTGCAGTCAGCTTCAACCAGCCTGCTGTTGAAAGTATATCTTTATCTTCACCAGACAGGTGTTCCCTGAAGAAACTCTCTGAAATAGTGCTGACTTGGCTCCCTGTGTCCAGTAGACAAGCAACGCTCACTCCATTGATACTGAGGTTAGCAACAGGACATTTTCCCACAGCACGCTCGAGTAGTCTGTCACGGCTAGTATCCATGTTAGTTGAGCCAATGGACTGCCCCCGAACTGCCTGGCTCACAGCAACCGAGGGTGGGCATTTCCCGGCGGTACAGAGGTAGTAGCATTCTCTGCGACAGCCTGTCTGTTTTTCCTCACGCACCTCCTAGCGATGTGTCCTACACCATTGCAACGGAAACATATTGGTTGGCCATCTTCTGTAAACCTTGGTTGCACCCTGGGTCTAGTTTGGTTTATAGGTTCTGACTTGCTGCCCTGTGCTGTGAGTTTCTCAACTGCTCTTGTAAGCTCCCCTATAGCCTTTCCTTGTTCTGCTACAATTTTCAAAACGTCTTCCAGATTAACTGGTTTTGTTTCAGGTACATTAATAGCAGCACACTGAGCTTCAGGGGTCTCAGAAACAACATTTCGACTGCTGACCACTTTTGTGACACGAGGCTTTGGATCTTCTAAAAACCACATGAGGGCTTCGTCACGCACATCAATAAGTGTGGACTCTGGTTTGTCTCTTACAAGCTTCCGAAGTTCTCTTCTGAGGCTAGCATCTCTAATGCCCTCAATGAATTGGTCCCGAATAGCTGAACTCACGTTTGCCATTGCATTGGGTGACTGTTTCAGGATGGAGTTCTGAATCTGTGACAACGCATGCGAGTATGCACGGATATCTTCACCTTCCATTTGTTTACGACTATAGAAGGTCTGCAATAGCTGAGATATGCTGCGCTTTTCTCGAAAAGCTGCTCTCAGATAGTCAAAAAGGTCACATGTTTCGTCTGACTCATTCCCCATTCGTAATCTGACCTCCTCTAAAGCTGCACCTCTTAGGAGTGACAGGACGAAGTCTAACTGATCCACTGTGGTCTGATTTCGGACCAGTAGCACCCTCTCTACTTCTTCAATAAACTCGTCAACATTTCTCCCATCTTTGATTAAATCACCACTAAATGGTTGTATCTGACGTTCTCTAGGTACATAAATATAAGACCTGGATGGCTCTTTGCTCAGATTAGCAATGGCTGCTCTAGTCTCTTCATGTTTACGGCTAAGTTCTTTAATTTGTCCCTGAATGTCATGCGTACTACTTCCTGCACCCTGCGCATCATCATGTTCATGTGTAACTGAAGCATCATCATCTGACTGTGACATTTTTCAAATGTACAAATTAACTCAGCTGTACAGAACAAAACAGTTGACAGAGCAAAGCCAGTCTCCTAATCAGTTCGTCACTCTTTTGGAAGCAAAAGGATATGTTTTCAATTCTTTGGATACTTCCGTATCGCTCTTAGACTGTCTCTGGATAGGTGTCTCCGCACACAGCACTCTGTGGATTCCGGTGGAAATAAAGCACTCTTCCTCTCTCCTCCAGCAGTATCGTCACCACCAAGTCACCTCCAACCGACTTCTGTTCACTGGACTACTGCCTGGACCCCAGAAGACAGCCTCGACTCCGCGTTCCACAGAAACCTATCTTCACCTCTACCGTATTTCAAACCGAATAAAAAAACTATAAATACCTATAAGCTCCCAACAGCCAGATACCCCACTCCTGGTACCAAATTATGTAACCAGTGGTTAAATGAAACAACACAGGATACAAAAATTACTTTTGGGGCTTTATTCTGGCTGCTGCCTCTATGAAGGACAGCGGTCGAAAGGAGCAAATATTTATTAACAAAAATAATACAATTTAAATGACAAACTAGTCTTTGATTTCTTGGTGTACTAATTTGGTATGAAAGACAATTGGTTAACAATTTTAAGTCAAATCAAATTAAATACAATGCGAAGAATGAAATGCATTCGGCTAACAAAGTACTTGTATAACAGTTAGCACAATTTCGGAAATTAAATACGGTAGAGGCTAATAGTCAAATGAAAAACAGTACATTAGTCTACCATTAAACTTCACAGTTATCTGCATTCACTTTACAAATAAAGAAATAATAAACAGTTCAAATAGCATTCAATTAGTTTCAATAGCTCTTAACCAGACATGAAATGCTTTTAAGATTCCCTGTTCTTAACATGACATTACATTTAACTCTCACGAACACTGGGCTCTAAATAAGGGAAACAAAATAAAATTAACCTTTGTTACAACACATACCCAGTCTTTGCACGTGTCTCACGCGTGATCAACCCAGATCCAGCGCGCACAAACTATCAGGCGTCCTTGAAACACGATCTATAAAACATTTATCATTGAACACATATGTAATATGTAAATATAACATTCAAACATTCTGTTAAATGGTCTAGGAATGAATATTTACCCCATCAAACCTTAACTAGGTGTGTATTTGATCAAAACCGGGAGCTCTAGCGTGCAATCTCTGCTCTCTCTTCACTCAAAACTAGCGCAATCCACACTGCACGAGGCAATGCCGTAAAGCAGGGATAGGCAACTCCGGTCCTGGAGGGCCACTGTCCTGCAGAGTTTAGCTTCAGCCCTGATAAAAACTCACCTGCCTGTATCTATCTAGTAATCCTGAAAACACTGATTGCCTTGTTCAGGTGTGTTTAATTAGGGTTGGAGCTAAACTCTGCAGGACAGTGGCCCTCCAGGACCGGAGTTGCCTATCCCTGCCGTAAAGTGAGCGTCGCAACACAAACTCTTAAAGGGACCATGACCAGTTTATGTCAAATGTCATTCTGTAATGATTATTCCACTTGGCTACATTAATTTGTGTTTCGAAGATGAACAAAAGTCTTAAGGGTTTGGAACAACTTGAGGGTGAGTAAATGATACAAAATTATTTTTTCCCATCCCAGGTGAACTAACCCTTTAAAGCTGATCTTAATTAAAGGCTGAACATGCTCTCAAGTTCTTTTTTTAAAACATGACAGCAAATCAAGTTGCAGATGCATTAATTGTTTCAGTTGTTTTGCTCCTCAAAGTTTGATGAAAAAGCGATTGAATAGATGCAGGCTTGTTGTGGAAAATAGCTTTTTCATATAGTTGCTTTAACAAAAAAAGAATGAAAACAATTTAAATAGACGTCAAGCTTATCAATTTTAGAAATATTCCCAGGAGTAAAAACACAACTCCCTGTACCCTGTCACCCCTATAAGTACGAAATGATAAATCACTAAAAAAGACATTAGTAAATAAAGACTGTGTTTACTCAATCTAAAGCGCTCAAAATATAAGCACAAAGACCTATCTTTTGCAGGCCTGGAGACAATCACAATCATAAAGCTGTTAGAAATTAATAACTACAGACTTTACAAGCTTGAAGTCAATTCAAGTAAATCATTCACTTGAGTTTTTTTTTTTTTTTTTTTTTTTTTAGTTGTGGATATTAGTAAATAAAACTAGTAAAAATACTAATACTATGCTTAGTTTTTTTGGGCCAGAGCTTTGAATAAAAATATTGATTCTGTATGCCCATTTCACTTTTTGTCATCAAATTCTAGCATAATTCAGACAAGACAGTGCTAATCGTAAAGAGATCAAAACAAGCGCTACACTGTATGCAAATACCTCCACCAGATGTCATATCAAATCCACTGGAGGCATTTAATCAATAATAATGACTAATAAGATGATTATCTGGTATAATCCTACACTGCGTATGGCATGTTTTCAATACTGCCAGCCACCTCTGAATTGCACCCTGACAGCAGCAACGCAATGCTTTGGGTTCAATCACTGAAGTGACAATCTATAGAGCCATGGATTCATTTACACAAGTTAGACAGCCATATGTAGTTCTGAAGCTTTCACTGAAAAGAATCTTGTTTCAAATAGCAACCTAGTGATTATGAAGCTTAAAGGAGGGAAGAAAATGATCCAAGTCATTGAGTCTGATGTAATGGAAAAGCAAGCAAATAAGACTTAAAGGTTACAACTCAATAGAGAGGTTAACTCACCTAACTGACTTCATAATACAATGCCTGCATCGCAGCTGTTTTTCTTCAAGCAGCATTATCTACAACTGTCCTGTGAAATCTAGAATTAAAGATTTTTTTTAGTTCTCTCAAGGCAGCAATATGCATTTTTACATAGAGAGTAATGACCCATTGCAATCCTAAAATTAATATTAATTATTATCTTAACATTTAATGGTAAAACAAATGTTTACCCTAGTCATGACTGTTTTTCAATCATTTACATTTGACATTCATTTAGTCAAAGCTTTTAGTGAGCTGTTAAGAAAATTAGTTTTCCATTAAGGTACCCTGGGCTTAATTTTCCATTATTACTTGATTAACATTTCTAGTATCTTTGCTTGATGATTGACATAGCCGTTTGTTATGATGCGATCTCTACAGTGAAGCCTGCCTTCAGCCTCAATGTGTCAGAGATTGTTTAGTGAAAAATGTATTCTCTTTTAAAAAGACGGATATTTAAAAAAAAAAAAAATCTGCATTCTTTGATGAATAGAAATTAGAAAAATAGTAAAATTATAAATGTCTTTACTTTAATTAATATATCCTTGCTGAATAACGGTATTCATTTCTTTAAAACACACACACACACAGTGGTGGCCTGATGTCCAACCTACGAAAATGGGCTTCTTTTCATTTTGACAATCAGTCGATTGCTCCTGTCTGCCTTGTTGCTGCTGCTGCTGCTGCTGCTGAGTTGGTTTGCGTCTGTAAGCTTTGTATATCTTTCTGTTTTGAATCATTATTTACTATCATTCCTTGTTGTTTATACTGCTAAATATAGCTTACTCAACATCACACATTAACCTGACATCGCTAGCTTCAATCTCAATCATTATTGCTAGCACAACACACTAGTAATTCGCTAGCCTGTTAACGTGCCATCCGTGCGCTCTTTTTTTTTTTTTTTCTTGCGTGCGCTCGCGACTTTTACAAGTTCATCAAAACTTAGGTGAGTAGGATCAGTCAACAAACACGGTGAGTCATGTCATCTTCTCCTCTTATTGTCACTTGCACTTCATGTAATATGTATAGCATAGCCTTCTCTGTCAGCACAGGATATACATGTGATAAATTCAGGGAGATAGTCCGGCTGGCGGAGAAGATTTCAGAACTAGAGACACGCATCCAAATTTATCAAGGTTAATTGTAAGAGTGCAAGGGCTTTAGATACTGCTTTGGATGTGACTAGCTGAGTGAACTCTGTACACTGTTCGGTTCTGGCTGTAGTAGAGCCCGTGCAGCAGGGCAATTGGGTGACGGTGAGACGCTGTAGTAGCGGGACAAAACACTGCTCTTCCGTTCCGATACAACGTCAAACAGGTTCTCCCCTCTCAGTGAAACACCCATTGTGAATCCTGTTGAATGTGCCTAGTTATTGGCGATTCTATTAACATGGAACGTGAAAATAGAGACACCAGTCACATGTTTGCCGGGAGCCAGAGCGCCTGACATCAAAGCAAATTTAAAAGTGCTGGCTAATGCTAATCGTAATGATGATCGACTCCTCCAGTCGGAGATCACCAACATTAACGTTAAAGAGGTATGTGAACTCGCAAGTACGATGTCAGGCACTGTAATTTGCTCTGGTCCCCTTCCTGTTCGCAGGAGTGATGAGATACTTAGTAGATTGTCCTCACTCAATGGCTGACTGTCTAAGTGGTGTCCGCAAAATAATATAGAATTCATAGACAATTGGAAAAGTTTTTGGGGCAGACCTGACCTGTTGAAAAGAGATGGTATTCATCCCTCCTGGGATGGTGCTGCTCTTCTCTCTAGTAATATGGCACATAGTCTTAGAGCTCAAACATGAATTGGGGCTCAGGTCAGGAAGCAGACAGACTGGCTAAACCGACCGTCTGCTAGCTGTCTCACGTCACCAAGGTCGGATAAAACCCATCACATAGAGACTCTTTCACCTAGATATCATCATATAGAGACTGCGTCTGTTCCCCGAATTAGGACATGCAAAAAACTTCCAAACCCATCTAAGGGTAAAAATTGTATTGATGTTCAACAAATAAAAAACAGATATAATACAAATGTATAAATGATAAAGCTTGGGTTGCTGAATATTCGATCCCTTACTTCAAAAGCACTTGTTGTTAATGATATGATTACAGACTATAACCTAGATGTGCTGTGTTTGACAGAAACCTGGCTAAAACTAAATGATTACATGATTTTAAATGAGTCCACCCCCCAAGATTACTGTTAACATGAACCTCGTCTGAAAGGCAAAGGGGGAGGTGTTGCTGTAATTTATACTGTAGTAATATTTTCAGAATTACTAAGAAGTCTAGTTTCAAATATAATTATTTTGAAGTGTTGGTGCTTAGTGTAACAATATATAGTGTAAATGATAAATCACGTTTGAGATTTGTGCTGGCTACTGTATACAGGCCACCAGGGCACCATACAGACTTTATCAAAGAATTTGCTGACTTTCTATCAGAGTTAGTACTGGCTGCAGATAAAGTACTAATTGTTGGTTATTTTAATATACATGTAGATAACGAAAAAGATGCATTGGGATTGGCATTTAAAGACATTCTTAACTGTATTGGAGTTAGACAACACGTGTCAGGACCTACTCATTGTTGTAATCATACTCTAGATCTAATATTATCACATGGATTCAATGTTGATGCCATTGAAATTCTGCAGCAGAGCGATGACATCTCAGATCATTACCTAGTTTTGTGTAAACTTAATTTAGCCAAGGCTGCAAAGCCGACTCCGTGTTACAAATATGTTAGACCTATAACTTCTGCCACTAAAGATTGCTTTATTAATAATCTTCCTGATCAGTTTCATCATCTCAGCATCCCAGATAGCTTAGAAGAACTCGATATTGCGACAGAAACTTTTAACTCTCTCTTTTCCAGCACTTTAAACACAGTTTCTCCGTTGAGCTTAAAGAAGATTAAAGAAAATAGTCATGCATGCCGTGTAGCAAATTAGCTCTATGAAATATTAATAATCAATAATAACTTTTTATAATTGATTATGAATATTTGGATCAGTTAATAGAATTAACTTAATGTTGTAAATGAATATTACAATCCATTAACCTGTTTGTCCCGTGAACATTCAGTGTTAATTGTTTATTAATTCTAAGAAATGTCTTTCTTACTTTACAGTACTATTAAGAGCAAGTAGTCAAAATCTATGATTAGAGTCTCTGGTATGAGCTTGAGACATGGATAACTTTATGTGTGACATGAACAAGACTTTATTAACTAGACTAAACACTTAAACTACTCTAACATACACATACATACATGCATACAGTTTACCAAGGGAAAGAGAGCTGAAGCAGAATACAGGGAAGTAAGAAGTTAGTTCTTAGATTAGTTTAAAATTCATTGTTTGAAATTCAGCAGATCAACAGCCTTGAGCAAACCATCAGTTTGTTATAACATGCCCTTCTTTAAAAGGGGTAAGGATACTTAATGTATCAAATAATGAGACTAAGTTTGATACTTGCATGCCTCGCCCATTTGAATTAAACTGTCCTGATGCAATTTGTTGAGGCTCCAGTTGATCTTTGCTGATGTGGTCTTGATGAGAGAGAACCAGTGGGAGTCAGAGGATCTTTGGTGAATGGAAAGACAAGGCCACAGCCTGGCACAAGCTTGGGGGTCCTTCTAGTTCAGCATCATCTTCACATCAGGATTCCAGAAAACGACTAAGAGAGTAAGAGGCGTGATCTTGTGATCAATGATTTTTAAAGTGTGAAGATGTCACACCCTCTAGAGGTGTGTGAGCCAATAAGAAGTTTTCCCTTCGAAGGGAGATTTTACGACCCTTTGTGTTCTAGGAGGGCATTTGAATATGTAATTGCATTGGGTGTTTAAGAAAAAGAATCTTCAAAATTCTTATACTAATGTGTCACAAAGTTAGCATAATGTAATGTAAATTAACAAATTAACAAAAGTTTATAGAGACCAAACATGCCATACTTATGATTTTGGTTAACCATAGTATGCAAAGTCTGAAACATTAACCCAAAAGAGTTTACAAGAATACATAGGCCACATAAAAGGAAAATCATGAGATGGGAAAATTAGATACATGTTTATACATTTCTCAAGTGGTTATATATAGAATTAACAGGGTTTATTTTTCCTTCTCAGCAAGAATTAACTGAGCATCACAGCCCTCTGCAAATTCCTTTTTGGGGTCGTAAAAAGTCTTATCAGTCTTAATGTGTCCTGTAAAAGGACACCGGGTTCTGCTAGTGTGTTAGCTTCATTTGGGATGTTAGTTTTGGGGGAAGTTTCATAGACCTTTGTTGGGAGAGTGAGTTTGCTGGATCATTCATATAAATATAATGCATAATTTGTGTTTGTCTGATTGGTCCAGATGCTACAGCTGTGGTACAACGAGCACACTCAGGCCCTTAAGAAAAAAATGGAGTGCAACTGGAAGAAAAAAAAAACTAGAGGTATTTCGCATTTCATGGAAAGAGAGCTCAATTGCATACAGAGAGGCCTTAAAAGCTGCTAGATCTGCTTATTTTTCAACCCTATTAGAATAAAATAAACAAAAGCCTAGGTATTTATTTGAAACAGTGGCCAAACTAACGAGAAAAATAAAGCTTCCAAGCAGCACAGCAGTAATTTGACTTTATGAACTTCTTCACTTATAAGATTGATTATATCAGGGAGAAAATTATAACTATGCAACTGTCTACTACAGTATCACATCAGGGAGTGCATTGTGGTCTTCCTAAGGAAAAATTAGACTCATCCATTACTATAGGAGAGGAATAATTTTCTAAACTCGTTAACTCATCTAAATCGACAACATGTATGTTAGACCCTATACCGACTAAGCTACTGAAAGAGATGCTTCCAGAGGTCATAGATCCTCTTCTTAATATCATTAATTCATCTTTGTCATTAGGATACGTACCAAAAACTTTTAAGCTGGCTATGATTAAACCACTTGTTAAAAAAACACAACTTGATCCTACAGAATTAGTCAATTACAGGCCAATCTCGAATCTACCTTTTCTGTCAAAGATACTAGAAAAGGCAGTATCTTCACAACTATGTTCCTTTTTAGAAAGAAATTATATCTGCAAGGATTTTCAATCAGGATTTAGACCGTACCATAGTACTGAGACAGCTCTCATTAGAGTCACAAATGATTTGCTCTTATCATCCGATCGTGTTACTCGATCTTAGTGCTGCATTTGACACTATCGACCACAACATTCTTTTAAATAGACTCCAAAACTATGTTGGCATTAGTGGAATTGCATTAGCATGGTTTAAATCATACTTACCTGACCGTGTCATAATGACTAGATGAGACAGGAAGCAAGTGCAAGTATTTATTTCGGCAACACAGTCAACAGTACAAGCAGATGTGAGATGGGTGACGCAGGGACAAGATGGTCAGGATCCGTGATGAAGTGCTGTGACGGTGACGGTGAGAAGACGACGAAATCCACGAAGAACGGGAACAGGAACACAAGGCAGGAACGGACACCGGAACACCAACACGGAGGACATCAACAAACGATCTGACAAAGATGATACAACAACGGTGAGTATTTATAGAAGGGTGAATTGCTTGCAGCTGGTGAAGTGATGATGATCAGCTGGAGCGGATCAGGTGATGTCATACACTCACACCCACTACACACGCGCTCACACAACAACATAAACACGAGACTAAAAGGAACAGAGAATACGTCTACCGTGACAGTACCCCTCCTCCTAAGAACGCCTCCTGGCGTTCCCAGGCCCCCCTACCTGTCGATTGAAATCATCGATAAGGGAGTGATCCAGGATGTCTCTAGCAGGTACCCAACTTCTCTCCTCCGGACCGTAACCTTCCCAGTCCACCAAGTACTGAAATCCGCGTCCCCTCCGCCTAGAGTCCAGAATACGATTAACCGAATAAGTGGTCTCCCCATCTACGAGTCGCGGTGGGGGAGGAACCGGGACAGACGGATTAATGTGAGAACGAAACACTGGTTTAATTTTAGACACATGGAAGGCGGGATGAATCCTCCTGTACGCGGGAGGCAATTTGAGGCGGACTGCCACCGGACTAATGATTTTGGTGACAGTAAACGGCCAATAAATTTAGGTGCAAGCTTATTAGAGACGGTACGCAAAGGAATGTTCTTAGTAGAAAGCCACAATTTTTGACCCACGACGTATACGGGAGGCCTTGACCTGTGGCGATCGGCCTTGGCCTTGGTGCGCGCTCCCACTTGGAGTAGAGTCTCACGGGCTCTAGTCCAAGTACGATGACACCTCTGGACAAAGGCGTGAGCGGAGGGAACCGCAACCTCGGATTCCAGACTGGGAAAAATAGGTGGCTGGTAACCTACACTACACTCAAATGGAGAAAGGCCCGTGGCCGACACTGGCAACGTGTTGTGAGCGTACTCCACCATAGAGAGTTGCTGGCTCCATGAGGAAGGATTCTTGGACACCAAACATCGCAACACCCTCTCCAAATCTTGGTTGGCTCTCTCGGTCTGACCATTGCTCTGGGGATGAAACCCTGAGGACAGACTAACCGTCGCCCCCAGTAATCTACAAAATTCTCGCCAAAATTTGGACACAAACTGGGGTCCCCTGTCAGAGACCACGTCAATCGGGAGGCCATGTAAGCGAAAGACGTGGTCTACGACGGCTACCGCTGTCTCCTTAGCTGAGGGTAATTTGGGTAAGGGGACAAAATGGGCTGCCTTCGAGAACCGGTCCACCACAGTCAAAACGACCGTGTTCCCTTGAGAGGGTGGGAGGGCGGTAATGAAATCTAGAGCGATATGGGACCAGGGTCTCGAAGGAACCGACAGCGGTTGAAGTAACCCATCAGGAGGTCGATTGGAAGTCTTACCAGTGGCACAAACCGAGCAAGCCAAGACAAAATCGTGAATGTCGCGAGCCATACGTGGCCACCAGAATCGTTGCTTGACTAAAAAACTAGTTCGATTTACTCCTGGATGGCACGCCACGTTGGAACCATGACCCCACTGGATAACGTCGGACCGTAATCCCTCCGGCACGAATAAGCGGCTCGGTGGACACCCGGGCGGAGGCGTTACCCCTTCTAAGGCCTTCTGGACCCTCGATTCGATCTCCCATGAGAGTGTGGAAACGACTAGAGTTTCGGGCAAAATGCACTCGGGAGTAGTCGGGCGTGCGGAAAAATCAAATATGCGAGATAGAGAGTCGGGTTTGATGTTCTTAGAACCCGGGCGGTACGAAATAGAAAAATCGAAACGACCGAAAAAAAGTGCCCACCGAGCCTGCCTGGAGTTCAGTCTTTTAGCAGTGCGAATATACTCTAAATTCTTGTGATCAGTCCAGACGATAAAAGGTACCCCGGACCCTTCTAACCAGTGGCGCCATTCCTCCAACGCTAGCTTAACTGCCAACAACTCTCTGTTGCCAATGTCGTAATTACGTTCTGCCGGGGACAACCGATGAGAAAAAAACGCGCATGGATGCACCTTGTCGTCTACAGGGGAGCGTTGGGACAACACTGCACCTACTCCCACCTCTGACGCGTCGACCTCCACCACGAACTGACGTGATGGATCAGGGGCGACAAGAATGGGGGCTGAAACAAAGCGGCCCTTTAGTTTGGTAAACACAGCCTCGGCTGTGTTAGACCACTTGAACGTCGTTCTGGGGGAGGTCAAGGCGGTCAGAGGTGCGACTAGTTGGCTGAAATTGCGAATAAAACGCCGATAGAAGTTGGCGAACCCCAGGAACCTCTGCAGGGCCTTGCGAGAATCCGGGCTTGGCCAATCTACCACAGCCTTGATCTTCTCAGGGTCCATCCGCATCCCCTCAGACGACACGATGTACCCAAGGAAAGGAACAGACTGTGCATGGAATTCGCATTTCTCCGCCTTGACAAAAAGCCCATTCTCTAGCAACCTCAGAAGCACTCGTCGGACGTGTTGCACATGTTCCTGGAGAGAAGAAGAAAAAATCAATATGTCGTCCAGGTAGACATATATGAACTGATCGATCATATCTCGCAACACATCATTGACCAGTGCTTGGAAAACTGCCGGGGAGTTGGACAGCCCGAAGGGCATGACCAAATATTCAAAGTGCCCCCTGGGGGTGTTAAAGGCAGTTTTCCACTCATCCCCCTCCCTAATGCGAACCAAATGATAAGCGTTACGCAAGTCCAATTTAGTGAAGATGGACGCTCCCTGCAACCTCTCGAAGGCTGAAGACATCAACGGCAAAGGATAAGTATTCTTTACCGTGATGTTATTCAACCCCCGGTAGTCAATACAAGGTCGCAGAGAACCGTCCTTCTTCCCCACAAAAAAGAACCCCGCCCCCGCTGGAGAAGAGGAAGGGCGAATGAACTTGGTTGCTAGAGAATCAGAAATGTATTTCTCCATAGCCTCCCTCTCCGGAATAGAGAGTGAATATAACTTGCCCTTAGGCGGAGACTTACCTGGCAGTAGATCTATCGCACAGTCATAGGGACGATGCGGAGGAAGAGAAGCAGCACGAGACTTACTGAACACTTCCTTCAGGTCCATATACTCCGCGGGCACGTTAGACAAATCCCCTGTTTCCTCCTGAAAAACAGAAACAGGCACAGACGAACAAGCAGACACGAGACAAGATTTATGACATTCCTTGCTCCACTCCAGCACGACTCTATGATGCCAGTCCACTCGAGGGTTGTGTTGAATGAGCCAGGGATGTCCGAGGACGACGGGTGCCAGAGGTGAATCCATGATGTAGAATGAAATAGTCTCAGAGTGGTTGCCAGAAGTGATGAGGGTTAATTCTTCAGTGGATAGTGAAATGGTGGGAAGTGTCTGTCCATTAAGAGCGTGAACTGCGATTCTGTGAGTGAGTGGTTTGAGGGGAATCTGTAACTGTTGTGCGAATGAGTGGTCCATAAAATTACCTTCAGCCCCAGAATCCAGAAGTGCTCGACAGTCGTGCTGGTGGACTGACCATCTTAGTCTTACCGGGAGGAGCGTGGAGGTAGATGTAACAGCTGATGAGGTCTTCCTGGCGGAGATCCCACCCGATAGTAGCCTCAAGTTTACTATCGGGCTTGGCCTTTTACCGGGCAGTTGTATGAAAAATGTCCCGCTCCTCCACAATATAGGCAAAGGCCCTGGGACCTCCGCCTCTCCCTCTCCTCCCGGGAAAGCCGAGCTCGACCCACCTGCATGGGCTCGGGATCGTAGACTGGGCTGACCACGTCCCTGCCGTTGGATCTTGAACCGTCGACCCCTCCGAAGGTACGGGTGGACGGGACTCGGCGTTCGATCCTGGATAGCCGAGCGTCCACCCGCAGAGCTAAGTCAATCAACCCGTTCAGTGTGGTGGGTAGATCCAAGGCGTAGATCTCCTTCTGGACGTGGTCAGCCAACCCATGCAGGAACATATCCCACTGTGCCTCCTCGTTCCAGCCGCACTCCGCCGCCAGGGTCCGGAATTCGATAGAAAAATCTGAAACTGATCTTTCACCTTGACGAAGATCCGCCAATGTCCTGGCAGCCTCTCTCCCCGAAAGCGCTCGGTCAAAGACCTTCTTCATCTCGGCGGAGAGGGTCTGGAACGAGGCGCAGCATGGATGTTGATTCTCCCACAACCGCTGTTCCCCAGAGCGCCGCCTTCCCAGTCAGCAAGGTGATAACGAACGCCACTTTGGCCTGTTCAGTACTGAAAGTCTGTGGTTGAAGAGCAAAGTGCATTGAACAATGCGTCAAGAATGCTCTACAAAAAGCTGGTTCACCTGAATAGGTCTCCGGTGTGGGTAGACGAGGCTCGGACTGGAAAGGTCTTGCAGGTGTTTCGGGGGGAACAGCCGGTGTGGGCGGCGCAGCGGGAATCTGTAGGCGATGGATCTGCTGGGTGAGCTCGGACACCTGCGTCACCAGGGCTTGTACTGCGCGACCCGTGTCGCCGATCTCTTGTTGTTGCGAATCCATTCTTCGGATACTGTGATGAATGAACTCCTCCAATGCTCCAGAAGACGCGCTCGCTGCTTCCATTCCGCGGTCAGATCGTTCTGTCATAATGACTAGATGAGACAGGAAGCAAGTGCAAGTATTTATTTCGGCAACACAGTCAACAGTACAAGCAGATGTGAGATGGGTGACGCAGGGATAAGATGGTCAGGATCCGTGATGAAGTGCTGTGACGGTGACGGTGAGAAGACGACGAAATCCACGAAGAACGGGAACAGGAACACAAGGCAGGAACGGACACCGGAACACCAACACGGAGGACATCAACAAACGATCTGACAAAGATGATACAACAACGGTGAGTATTTATAGAAGGGTGAATTGCTTGCAGCTGGTGAAGTGATGATGATCAGCTGGAGCGGATCAGGTGATGTCATACACTCACACCCACTACACACGCGCTCACACAACAACATAAACACGAGACTAAAAGGAACAGAGAATACGTCTACCGTGACAGACCGTTATCAGTTTTTAGCAGTAAATGAAGAGATGTCTTATCGATCACAAGTTCAGTATGGTGTACCAAAAGGCTCAGTACTAGGACCGTTGCTGTTCACTCTGTACATGCTACCCTTGGGAGATATCATTAGGAAGCATGGCATTAGTTTTCACTATTATGCTGATGATATGCAGCTCTGTATTTCTTCACACCCTGATGAAACTTACCAATTCACAAAATTAGCTGATATAAAAAACTGGCTGGCTAGCAACTTCCTAATAATTAATTATGAAAAACAGAGAATCTAATTATTGGACAAAAAACTTCCTCACATAATAACCTAGAATACTGTCTAACACTTGATGGCTGCTCTGTCAAGTCTTTGTCGTCGGTTAGGAACCTGGGTGTGCTTTTTTATACCAATCTTTCATTTGAAATCACAGTATCTGTAAAACCGCATTTTTTCATCTTAAAATATATCTAAATTACGTCATATGCTCCCAATGAAAAATGCAGAACAATTAGTTAATGCGTTCATGACATCAAGGCTAGATTATTGTAATGCTATTATGGGTGGTTGCACTGCATGCTTAATAAACAAACTACAGCTGGTCCAAAATGCAGCAGCTAGAATTCTTACCAGAGCCAGGAAGTATGACCATTTTAGCCCGGTTCTGTCAACAATGCATTGGCTCCCTATTAAACATCGTATACATTTTTAAATATTGCTGATCACTTACAAAGCACTAAGTGGTTTAGCTCCCCAGTACTTGAGCGAGCTCTTAACGCATTATAGTCCTTCACGTCTATTGCGATCTCAAAATTCTGGCCAGTTCAAAATCGACTGCTGGCGGTAGATCCTTTTCCTATTTAGCACCAAAACTTTGGAACAATCTTCCTAACATTGTCCGGTAAGCAGACACACTCTGTCAGTTCAAATCTAGACTAAAAACAGATCTCTTTGGCCTAGCATAGACATAACACATTATAGACTTCTATAATACAATGTTAGGCTGCATAGTTTAGATCAGCCGGAACCGGGAACACTCCCCATAAATCCTGATGTACTTGTTACATCATAAGAAGGATGGGGTCTACGCTAACATTAGTCTCTCTGTTTACCTTAAAGCCATTGAAAAACGTTGGGAAATTATAAACCTAAATTGTGAGAAGTCATGCACGTCTACCAATGAAGCTCCAAATTATAAAGATAAAATATAAGGAGGATTGGACAGAAGTTAAGCATGACACATGTTCAAAGTTTAGTGAGTCAGATCTCAGGATAGTGGATGCTGTAATCAAAAACAAAGCAACAACAAACAAAATAGTAATAACTGATTACATTGTAGTCCATGTATGCTTTATTTCCTGTGAGCTGTTTGTTTTTCCTTTGCAACAAATGTGACCCTGGACCACAAAACCACATGGGTACATTTTTATACATCATCTGAAAGCTGAATAAATACACTTTCCATTGATGTATGGTTTGTTAGGATAGGACAATATCTGGCTGAGATACAGTACGACTATTTGAAGATCTGAAATCTGAGGGTGCAAAAAAATCGAAACATTGAGAAAATCACCTTTAAAGTTGTCCATTTATGTTCGCGATTGTGCTGCATTCACTCACAAAAATAAATGTTTATGGTAGAAAAATTTACAAAATATCTTCATGGAACATGATCTTTACTTAATATCCTAATGATTTTTGGCATAAAAGAAACATCGATAATTTTGACCCATACAATGTATTATTGGCTATTGCCACAAATATACCCGTGTAACTTGTGACTGGTTTTGTGATCCAGGGTTACAAATGATATACTGGAGTTTGTCTTTCTTCCCAGACAATTTTGTCATTTTAATAAATCTTAACCATGTTTAGTGTATTCTTTTCCCAATATATCACACTCCTCATATTTTGTTTGTTTATTGAACTTGAAGGGTCATTAAAATTAAATATGTGAAAATATCCCCTCCGGACATCACTTTTAACTTCTACTGAATATATATTTCTGACCCCATTTATTTATTTATTTATTTTTGTATGGTAGTGTACGTATTAAATTATTTGCAATTAATTTTGCTTGCAAAAATATTATTTTCAGAATATACAGCGTTTGAATGGTTTTGTTATGGCATCTACGTCAATGGCATGGGCTCTTAAATGATAGTTCGCCCGAAAGTGAAAATTCAGTTACACTTTATGGTTCCATCCCTGCATAACTGACAAACTGGCCTTTTGTGGAAAACAAAACATGTTTTAGAAGTTATTTATTATTATTTAATAATACATCATTGTAATAATATAATAATTTCTAAAAAAAATTACATTTATTCACTTCATAACTTAGTTTGTGTCAACACCATCAGATGCATTTAAAAGCATGCTATTTTATTTTTAATCCATCTAACAACAGTGTAAATTCTTAAATTATGTAATAATGGTGTTCAGTAAAGGATAAGTGAAAAAATACATTCTCAAAATTTTTCCTTAGGGTTATTATGAACAATCCAGTTCCTACCTTTATTCTCTACCCTCCTTTTTAATATTAAACATATATAATCAATGTTCTTAGGTAAATCAGACATAATATCATGTAGTTCAGTTATGTTTTAATATTATAACACAATCATTTGAAAAAGAATTATAAAATATTTATTTCAAAATGAACAGAAACCTTCATCTGATGGGTTAAAAACTGACGGAGTTGACAAAAACTTATCAAAGACTTAAACAAAGGTTCAACTGAGGTTACAACAACTGATTGACAAGACAACAAAATAAGACAACTAACTATTTTTTAAAACAATGTTTAATTTAATACAACAATCCTTCCAGTGGTTTGTTTTTCTCCTTTCTCCAGAAGCTCACATAATACAAGAAGCGTATGTTAGGTTGAGTGTAATGATAAGTATTAATATGTGCCGCCCTGTAGCAGAAATAGAAATGTTCCCGCTGTGAATCTAAAGGATCTGTAGCTTGTCTTTAAACTGCATCAATTACATACATTTTATTTGTGCTGACCTGCATGACTTAAGCTGTGGGAAACTGGCATGTTCGCTCTCTATGAAGTCCATTACATCAGGGTTTGTTATTGCTGTGATCTCATGTATGTGACAGGTTTTATATTAAAAAAATATATATATAAAAATAACAATACAATTAATAAGATACAAATTAATAATTTATAATAAGAACTATAATATTCCTGTGACCAGCTCACCAGCTCCATTCACTATGCCTGTCTCCTCAGCACTACAGTTCCCATAATCCTCTCTGGCACACCTGCTAGCCAATAGCCTCATTATTATTGGACTAGCCAAGCAGGGTAGTACAACATATGGCAGTCTCTGGGGTGGTTCCAGCCTAGTTATACAGGGGAAAGAACACCGCGTCGGACGGCCCAGTGTGCTCTCTTGGAGGCTCCACTGTTTGCAGCGTTACAGAGGAGTGAGGGGCCCGAGGAGGTTGACTCGGCGGGTTACCTCTCACAGTGATCCTCAGGTCACCAAGGGTATTAACCAAAGTAGGCCTCTTCTGCTGGATACACAGCAGCTGGTACAATTATTGAATGCCAATGTGCATTGGCTCGTTTAGTTACACTCGAAGTAGATAGGCTCTCGAGCGAGATCCCCATTCGTCAGAATCACTTCTGGTGTACGTAATAGTGAGCAATTCAACTTTATTCCACAAGGTGACAATGTCTGATACACAATGATGAAGTGACGTTTCACCCGCAGGCAGAAAACAAAAGAACAGAAAGTATCATCAGCAAAACTTGAAGAGTGTGTGCACGCAACAGGAAGTAAGCACGAAGCACGCTTCGGAGCCATATTCGAGGCTAAGCGTATCCCATCATGCATTATGTTCGGGAACTCATGTGCCCCAAAATCACGAGATGTAGAAGAAACAAGTAATAAAAGTGTTTTAGCGCAATTTTCTCACCTCATGGGATCACAACACTAAGAGATAGTAAATCTTTTCCTGGATTTTTTTTGTGCGTTCCCGAGATTAGACCTTCCTTAACATAATGCCGAAAACCCGAAGTCTCTAGGTGGTCTGGTTGAGGAGTAGATAGAAGTGCAAGATTGGTGCGCACAGACAGAACAGAAATCATGAGTTAACAATTTTGTCCGGTGGAAAATTGCGCTAAAAATTCTACTGTAATTTAAATGAATTATATACATATAATTTGGTAGTAAAAACATAGTGTTGCACATGTTATTGATGCAAATATGAGTATGGTATTTTAAAATGCAAAATATTGAAAATATAATAAATAAAAGCTCTGTAAACACTTTAAAGGGGTCATATAATGCCATTTTTGTACAAGTTAATATGATTCTTTAGGGTCTAAATGAAAAGTTTGTAATATACTTTAATTAAAAATTCTCATTAGTATTGTAAGAAAGCACTCATTTTACCTGGTCAAAAACAGCTCTGTTTTCAGCATGCCATTTAAGTGCATGTGTCTTTAAATGATAATGAGCTTTGCTCACTCTGCCCCTCTGTTCTGTGGGGCGTTTTGACACAACACACGTGGAGTGTTGCCTTGACAACAGCTGAGGGTATATTTTGGAGAAAGAATGGCAGCAGGAGTCTCTGAGGACACATCGGTGCAACCGTATCAATTTGAACTGGAGACCCGGAACAAGATGACGGCCCCGAAGAAGTTCAACAATTAAGGCTCGAACAGGACATTTCTGAATGGTTGGTTAACGTAATGTCACTTTGATCTATCTTTGTAAGTACTGGCAGGGTAGAGTAGTGAGATACGAATGCTATGTGTTTACTGATGTATACGGTAGTTCATTGACAGATTGATGTTACAGCTAATGGTCATGAAAAACTTTTTTTTGAAAACCCTCGTTTATAAAGCAGTCTGGTGAGAAATGATTTGCGCAAACATGAAAGCATTGACGTTGATCGTGGGGAATATTCCCTTCGAAAACAAAACTCAGCCACTGCATCTTCAACGGTTCGGATGAAAATGACTGCTGTGTTCCTTATTACACCCAAGAACAGAACACCACAATCGCTTAGATGCCATTCTGCTCCAGCGTATCAACAATGCGGCCTATGATGACAGCTCGCTCAGGGCGGGTCTGTGTTGAAACGCTGCTCTCAATTAACAGTCATGGCATTTAAAAAAAAAAAAACACTGGATGGATTTTTATCATTATATGATGGTTGTGTACAGGCACTGCCAACACACATTTCAGTACAATCAACTTGTTAAAGTGCATGTACTATTATATGACCCCTTTAAGACTATGGGCCCTATCTTACACCCAGCGCAATGCAGCAGTAAGCGTGACGCAAATGTTTTTTGCTAGTTTCAGTCCGATGCAGTTATCATTTTTCACGTCTTGCGCCACGTTGTTTAAATAGCAAATGCATTTGCTTCCCATGGGCGTGCTAGCCAGAAAACGAGATGTGTTCTGGCACGTTGCTATTTTGAGGCAACAGAAATAGACTGTTACTTATACTTATACTAATAGATTGTTAAATTGACCTACTGAAACATCAAGCATAGCGTTAGTTCTGGCAGGTCACGTTAGTCAAGCTCACATCAGCTGACCCTCAGCTGATCCACATCTACCTATAGGAATACGACGCCTATCACCGTATACATATATAAGCTCCTTCAGTATTATCAGCAGCTATCGCGTTTCTCAGGAGCTAATTACCCTCCTCCATCCCCAGCTCCACCTGTCGTCAGTCAGGATTTAACATTCTGATTCCCCTTCAATCAGAATAATTATCGAATAATGTTTAAAATCTTGAATTAAATATATTTGCAAATTTTCATGTTGGTTCTGTTCTGTTTACCCTAAGGGGGGTTATTGCTGCTCTCCCTGCTCTTATCCATGCTAGGCTGCATGGATGCGCAGGGAGTTCTCGCCCAGAACAGAACCACAAGAAGCCAATCCAAACTGTATGCTAATTGTCAATCATATTTGACGGTAGTGGTCCTGACAGAACTGGTCTAAAGTCAATGGCGCAGTATTTTTTTGGTTATTTAATGAGCGTTATTAATGTGCGCCTATAGGCGGGTCCACAACGCGCGTACACTCTGCTTATTAAACACACAGGGACGCACAGCAGCACACAAACATGCCAAATATTTAAAATAAAAGGATTACAATGTAAAAGATTATTATTGTGTACATAAAGATATGGTGGAATCCGGCTTGTCCCGCAGATGGTCTGTTTGCGCACTTTTACCTCGCGCACGAGCAGTTCCGTTTGCGCTCTGGAGACGCATTCGGTCTTTCCACTATCAAATTCCGTCATGTAAATAGCAAATCTGCCATGGCGTGAGCGCAACTGGCATTTAAAGGGAATGGAAGATGAGACTCTGATTGGTTTAATGCACGTAAATCCCAAAACACACTCATTACTCATTATGAGAATAGGGACAACCCTTTAAGACCATGCGCCTGACGCGTCGACCATTTTTCCCGTCGTTAAACTAGCAAAAGTGGATTCGGACACGCCCTAAGTGAACTTGCGCCGTGTGCTTTAGACCAATGGCTTAGATCGTTAAAATAGGGCCCTATAAGTGAAAAGTGTGTCCCATTGAGTAATCAAAAGTAATACACACACTTGCAGTATTTACACCTACTTGAACATTGGGCCAAATAGAGGAAATACGTCATGTAAGTAGATAAGTGGTCAAGTGCAAACACCGCAAGTGTGGGTATTTGGACAAGGCATATGTATCCTACTGTGATATCCACAATGAGCAGGAAATAGGAAAGGGGTCCTCAGTTAAACATGACCATGACATTACATGATTTATTCAGAATTATAAAAAAAATCCTGACAGAGTAGATGCAAAATGAGGACACTTATCTTTGATAAGCATTTTTATGGAAAATATTATTCAAGATTTACTTTTCGCATTGTTTGCCTTTCCATTTAAATGTATGTTTTTGAATTTGTTATATTTTTAAACAGTTTGTTTGGCAGTTTTACATTGTGACCTCATGCCAATGACAGGTTAAATTGCATGTATTTTCCAAGTATAGAGAATATACTTTAAATAATACTAAAGAAATTGTTTAAAAATAAAAGCAATGAATTTCTTGAGTATCCAGATTTCCTTCAGTTGTAACTTTTTGTATTTTTATTTTGATGAATTTCATTATTTTTAACATAAAAAGGGCTTTTGTGTGTAGGACATGTCCCTTATCTCAAAAGTCACATATATATATGTATGTATTATGTATTGTACATGTACATATATATGTATATGTATTGTCAATATATGAAACAATACATTTCTTTAGAATTTAGATGGATGTCAAAGAAAAAGACAAGGTTGGTAATATTTTATCTGTCTGACAAAGATCTCTCAAATGACACAAACAAGTTCTCTGTAAAGGTTTGTCCTTTGTTCTATCTTCAAGGACTGATCCTTCTGTAGGATCGAATTGTTTAATTTATTTATTTTTATTTTTATTTTATTTTTTGTAAAAGCAGCTATGGTACAGTTACTAATCAATATAAACTTAAAAGTACCTTTACGCCTCATATCTCCAACCCCTCTGTAAACACATTTTGTTGCTGTTGGAAAATGATATTGATAAGATGTTACTGGAAAACCTATTTGAGTAGAGAAATCTTAACAGATGTCAAAACATGGCTATAGAAGACTGACAGCAGGGTTGTAGGAAGAACAGGAGGATGAAGATCTGGTTCAAAAGGCTTTAATAATCCACACGAGTAAATAAAACACAAGGCAGGCAACCAAGTGCAACACAGACGTAAATGTGACCGGACAAAGTATGTGTGTTTGGTGTTGGTCTTTATAGAGGAACCGATGGAACTGATGGCAGACAGGTGTGGTGATTGCGAGGTGTGCACAAGTGGTGACCAGAGAGGATTATGGGAGTTGTAGGCTACACCTGAAAACCTAGACAACTGACTTGTTGCCTGCATGCCCTGTCAGGCAATGACTTAGCAGGCAGCATTTATGCATGAAGAAACCCAACCCGATCTCACGGCAATTCGTACAAATTTTACGAGGTGGCTAATTCGTATGAATTCATATGACCTCACTTGTACGAATGTGTAAAATTTTTTGCTAAATCGTACATATTTTACGAGTTGCCCAAGTTGTACGAATGACCTACCCCTGACCCCGTCCCTAAGCCTACCCATCACTGGGGTTTAGACAAATGAGGAGTGAGGTCGTACGAATTAGCCACCTTTTACTCACTCATACAAATTGGTCATGAGATAGCGTTGAGATGCCTCACAGAACTGATTTCAGACTGACTTCTGAGGCAGCATAACAATTTAATGATCGATAACAAAGCTTTGCTGACAACAAATTATTATCTTATTGCTAGATATGTCAATAAAAGTGGGAAAAGTTGGTCAAAATGTACACTTTACACAAAAACTGACCACCAACCTCAAATTTCAGATGCCATCTTTATTTTTTAACTCAACAGTCAGGGAATGGAACGCAAAGGATTGTGGGATATCAAAGGAAGGGAAGGATACATATCCTGAGAGATGAAGGTCTCTCAGGAGAAAGGATGTGGCACAATCATTGGATTCGGACGTGCCTTGTTACCTTCCTACCTCCGTATCATGCCTACGGAGGAGGCATTTTTCAGTTTTCGAATGCAGACGTAGTGTGCTGTGGTGACTGGTCTGGTGACTGAGCATTGGACAACTATAGAATACAAATTCCAGCTAGACAAAATGTTAAATAGAGGGGTTGAAGAAAAGTGGATAATATTTAAAATGGTAAACAAATCATCATCCAGTTATAAATCTGCAGATCCTCCTTATCGACCTATAGTTTCTGGCATAGGTTCTCTCACTGAAAAGTTTTATGTATTTATAGATTTTATTTTACAACCCGTAGTGAAACAACTACCCTCTTATTTAAGAGATACCCAACTTTCTTTTCTTTTTTTTTTCTTTTTTTAAATAAACTAAAAATGCATTCAAATTTAGAATACTTAGACTGGATTGTAACATTAGATGTAACATCTTTATATACTTATATTCCACATAAAGAAGGTCTGGAATCCTTGGATTATTTTCTTAAAATTCTTCAGAACCAAAAATTACCCACACAGTTCATTTTGGATCAAAATCATGATCAAATTCATATTTTCCCCAAAATTTTTTATTTATTTGATAAATAAATCTGCAGATACAAGGCACTGCCATTGGGACACCTCTGGCACCAAGTTATGCTAATTTGTTCATGGGTACATTTTAATTGGGCTTTCTTTTTAACAATAATCCTTTTGTACGTACATCAAGTACTGGGCTAGATAGATTGATGATTGTTTTCTCATTTGGAAAGGTAGTGAAGAGGAATTGCATGAATTTGTGCGGTTTTTGAATTCAAGATTAGATTCCATTACTTTTTCAGTTGAATTTAAATAGTCATCTATTAATTTTCTAGATGTGTTGATATCAAAAATTAACAATACTATCTCCACCACAGTTTTTCGAAAACAACTGACAAAAATACATTACTTTCTCCTGTCAGTCATCACCCACTACCTCTGAAAAAGGGTTTAAGCCTATTTTATAGACTTAGACGCATTTCCAACTCAGAGGAGGAATTTGATAAGTCAATTTAGTTCAAGAGGATATCCACATAATTGGTTTCAATCAGCACTTGAAAAAGTAAATAAATCTGAGAGACTCAAATTATTAAATAATGATCAAAGAAAACAAAAACAATTTTCAGTAAATTATATTCTGCCTTATATGAGAAATAGTCACTAAATCAAATCAATTGTGAATAAATATTGGTTTATTTTAGCTTTGGACCCTTCCCTAAAATATGTTTTTTTTAACAACCACCGATATTCACCAATAAAAGATCCCAAAACTTGGCAAATATGCGAGTCAGATCAGATGTTGTGTGTGATGACAAAAAAAGCATACATACAAGGTTGTTTTCCATGTCAAAACTGTACATCATGTTCTTCAATATCACGATGTAAAAACTTTACATGCTTTTCAACACAAACACACACAAAAAAAGAAGAAAAAAAATCTTATTAAATAAAAATTCATATTAAATCTTGTATAACATTCTCTACAAATTTTGTATCTATTTACTTCAATGCCCATGCCCACAGATGTATGTCGGAAAAACATTGAGGTCACTGATGATTAGAATTAGTGAGCATAAATCAACTATTTGAAGACGCAATGTCACTTATTCGGTTGCCAGACATTTTATTGATCATTATTACAACATTGAACAACTCAAATGCATAGGTATTGAGGAAGTGATGCATTTTCGGCAGGGTGGAAACATTAAGACTCAGAGACGTTTTGGATGTTTCATTTAAAGACTATGTCTCCTTTGGGTTTAAATGAAGACTTTGATTTATCATGTTTCTTTTAGTCAAAAATCTGAGTACTTTAGGCAGGTAATGGTGTCAAACACTGAGCAAATAGTAAATCATCATAATTCATGTTTTTATGAAGCCTTCATGCACCACCTACTGAAAATAAAGGAGAGAAACATCCCTAACCAGGTCTGATTATTACAAAGCAAATTACCAAAATTCCCCATGGGATCCGACTCAATCAATTGCTGTCTTTTAGTGCTTGCCATTAATTGTTCCTGAATTTCCCCAGGCGCTTCAACATGGAGATTTTTAGCCATGATTAAATTAAAGATCTTGTTCTGTCAGGCTTGTTTCATAGCTCTTATAAAGTCACATAGAGTGAGGTATTTCATCATTTATTAAGCAGGATGGTCCCTAGTCACTTTCAACTGGCAAGAGCTGCACAACAATTCTTCAATATATATATATATATATACAGAGAAAGTTTGGGATCAGTATTTATTTATTTATTTACTTGTTTTTTGAAAGAATTTTCTTATGCCAATGCTGCATTTATTTGGTTAAAAACATAGCAAAAATGTATGATTAATTTAAAATTAACTAAAATAATTGTAATTCATTCCTGTGATCAAAGCTGAATATCAGCATCATTACTCCAGTCTTCAGTGTCACATGATCCTTCAGAAATCATTATAATGCTGATTTGCTGCTCAAGAAACATTTATCATTATTATCAATGTTGAAAACAGTTGTGCTGCTTAATATTTTTGTGGAAACTGAAATACTTTTTTTCAGGATTCTTTGATGAATTAGAAAGTTAATAAGAACAGCATTTATTTGAAATACAAATATTTTGTAACAATGAAAATACCTTTACTGTCACAATTTGATCATGGGTGCCTGCTGAATAAAATGATCTTTTCAAAAATATAGTGCTGACCCCAAACCTTTGACTTTCTTTCTTTCTTTCTTTCTTTCTTTCTTTCTTTCTTTCTTTCTTTCTTTCTTTCTTAAATCTAAATTTAAATTTCCAAGCACCCCAGGCATACACGTACCCCTGGTAAGGAATCACTGCTTTAATGATAGGTAAGATCAGTGAGAAGAATGTTGGAGCTTGACGTAATTTTTTTTCTTTCTGACAGACCAGAAACCAATGATTAGAACCTCAATCTCATTCAGCTGCACAAGAGACTTTCCAGAGTTTCTTCTGCTGTTTCTCTCTGACTTTTGACTTCACTGTCAATGGGAACTGTTTTTCTTAACCAAATGCATCACCCTCAGTCATCACACACAGGAAACAAAATTTGCAAAACACACTATTCTTCACTGACCTGCAAAACTGCCCACACAGAATTGAGTCTAATTCTGGGGAAAAAATAAAGTTTATTCACTAGGTTTGATATGAAACATTGCCTCTCAGGTCAGGACAAAGGAGATTGGATTGCACATTGTTGACAATCATTTTTCTGGTTGCCCCTCAAAGATTCTATTTTGAAGTTGATGAGATTATATTTCATATAGAGATTGAGGCGGTAACCTTGACTCTGTGTTTACAGTAGTTCTGGAATAGCTGTATTTTATCTGATTAGTTTTCTCAGAGGCACACAGACTATGTAAAGAGGAGATATGGAGCTATACGGACACTTGAATGTAATACTTTAGGGACTGGTAACAGTATTTTTCCTTTTGCTTCTGATAAAAAAATAAAAAAAAAAAAAGAGACGAAACAAATATAATTACATTGCATACTTTGAAAAGCTTTGATTTACTGTACAAACATAATACCTCAATATAAAATTACTCTCTTAATTCTATCCTTATGAATCTAGAAAAAAGAAAATATTTTTTTCTTTTTCTTTTGACACATGGGCAAATATATATATATATATATATATATATATATATATATATATATATATATATATATGATTGTTATTGTACAAGTATGCTCATTTTATTCCAACATTTGTCTGTATGTTTTCAGATTGACGGATTCACGCTGAACTTCATTTCCTCATTTCTACAGAGCAGCTTTGTTTAAGTGTGAGTCAGATGTCATTCTAGAATATGCGAGTGAGTGGTTTGTAAAGCAGCTCTTATCAGTGAACAGACCAAGAGCATGAAGAGAGCAGTAACACTTGCTCCGGGCTCAAGAAAGGCACACGCAATGGGAGTTATGTCCTGAATGTTCACTAATTATATTTAATTTAGAAAAAAAAATCAAATTAATTCCATGCCCAAACAATTCATCAAGCCTCTCCCTTTGTATTTTTCAGTTTCATTCCCTTGGATTCTGGTCACATGTGTACAAGCGCACTGCAAGGATCCAACAATATTAACTTTTTGTTACACTTTTTTGATGAATTTTCTTTTCTATAATTTCATTTATTTTGCAATATTTTTTAGTAAAGAGTATATTTTGTCCTTTTTTCTTGCATGTTTTTGGCATCAATCTGAGCAAATATAAGAAAATCTCTGTCTGTCATGAAATGGCATCCGTCACAAAAACATGAAGACATTATTGTTTGTTAGAGTAATAAACATCTAGTAAGGATAACATTTATTCTGAAGTAAAGTTATCAGAAGATGTGGAAGCACATCTGTTTATATCTTTAATTCAAAGCATTCTGCTGGCTGCTGCTGCTGCTGAGTTGGCTTGTGTCTGTAAGCTTCGTATATCTTTCTGTTTTGAATCATTATTTACTATCATTCCTTGTTGTTTATACTGCTAAATATAGCTTATTCAACATCACACATTAAGCTGACATCGCTAGCTTCAATCTAAATCATTATTGCTAGCACAACACACTAGTAATTCGCTAGCCTGTTAGCGTGCCATCCATGCACTCTTTATTTATTTATTTTTCACGCAATGGGTGTTATGTCCTGAATGTTCTCTAATTGTATTTAATAATAAAAAAATAAAATAAAAAAAGACCTCTCCCTTTGAATTTTTCAGTTTCATTCCCTTGGAGTCTGGTCACATGTGTAGGATCCAACAACGCACTGCAAGGATCCAACAATATTAACTTTTTGTTACACTTTTTTGATGAATTTTCTTTTCTATAATTTTTCTATAATCTATAATATATATATAAAAGATTATTTGTATATATACTTTTAAATATATATTATAAAGGAAAATTAAGGATTGGACATAGATTGGAAAGTTAGGTTTTTTGGAATGGACTTTGCCCATGTGTCATGCTTAAAGGTGAGGTAGGCAGGATTTTTCTAAAAAACTTTTTTCAAAATTGATTTAAACTGTCTTTATATATCAATACATAATTAAAATGTAAGTACTCTGAAAAAAAGATTATAAAAATCGAGTGACTCTAGACCTTTTAATCTGAAATAAACACAGCTCATTATTTCCATCCGGGACGAAACAAATGATTGGCTTGGGCGACTGTCACTCTCTCTCGCAACCATGGCTACCACCCCTGTTTTTACCGGATCTGCCCACATGCGCGCAGCCGCGCACCCGTTTGATTTGAGTTCAAGACAAGGAAGTTACCTAGGAAATTTACCTTACTCAAATTTCACATTACGGCATATGCAGTTAGCGAAGGCAAACAAGGCAAAAAAAGAAAGACAGTACTAGAAAAGGCAATGAACAAAAAGTTTTCGGATAAACAAAGAAATAAAACTCGAGTAAATATTGGCGTGGCTTTCCAGCGATGGCGAGTACTGAGGGACCTCAAGGGGCTGAAAAGTGACTCCTTGATGGCTTTATTTCTGCTGGACAGGTAATCTTTCTTTTTTCATTTTGATTATACTTTTTGTTTTGTTTATGTTTTCAAGAAGCATGTATCACAAGCACACGTAGCTGCCTAATATAGCTAACATAACATTACTTTGCACAATGTTTTACACTTAGCGAGCCCTGGTAGAGATGATAAATAAACAATAGGCCTAGCTCAAGTTGATAGCTCTCGTGTTGAATTGTGCAAAATTTAACTTTAGATAACAAAATGCATGTGTAACAGCTAGTAGGCCTACACCGCATCTAGGAACTTTTTTTAGAACTAGCTTTACTCTGTCTAAACTCTTTTACCATGTTCAGCGTGAACTTTATCTGCACGTTTTTTTTTTCGCTTTGTTTTGTAGTGGTACTTGTCTCCGGAGTGTAGTCCTCATCAGAGTCAACAATGCTTTCATCAATGAAACTCTTATATGCAAAACACCATATATGTTATAAATCTTACACGAAATTCATCTTCATCACAGTGTAACTGATGGAAATGGAAAAACGTGTATCAATGCAACCTGTTTTTAGCTTTGCCTTATAAATATAACTAGCTCGTTAGCGAATCAAACAAAATATATTTTAAACTTTACCAATATCGATATGCTAGCTTGATAGTGAGTACTAAAATACATCTTATTTGTTTATATTCATAATGATAAAGTAAGATTTTTTATTACATGTGATTCTGACATGATGTCAATACATGCACTGCGCTCCTTCCTCTCCACTCGTCTCAGGTAAATAATGTGTCTTCCAGCTCAGCGGTCGGCGTCGCGCGTTCATGTGTTTTGGGGGCGTGGCTTTGGAAGGAGCCCAGAAGGGAGGGTGTGGAGTGAATGGAAATAATGATCTGTCTTTAAAACAGTCGTGAGAGGTCTACAGACACTCGATTTTTATACTTTCTTTTTCAGAGTACTTAAATTTTAATTATGTATTGATATATTTTCCAAAGGTTTTCAATGGCTTTAAGGCCACGGGACTGAGGGGGACTTGAAGATTTCAAAATGCTGAGCATGAACACTTTCATTGTGCACAACTTTGTTGCATGCGCTGTGTGTTTTCTCTTTGACCTCTTTGACCTAGCATTCACATAATACATTATAGACTTCTATAATTCAATGTTAGGCTGCATAGATTAGGTCAGCTGGAACTGGGAACACTTCCCATAAATCCTGATGTACTCGTTACATCATAAGAAGAATGGCATCTACGCTAATTTTAGTGTCTTTGTTTATCCCAAGGTTTTCCCGCAGCCTGCCGGATCCAGGCCGTATCCAGATCTGACGAAGGACCTTCGCCTGGACCCGATGACAACGCAGTGCTGAAGTGCCATCTAGTCTCTCTCTATGGAGGATCCCTTTACCACTCTACAGATAAAGCGTTGTCGGGAAATTCGTTTCGTGTACCTACCCCGAAGTGACAAAATAAAATAAAATTCTGTATCAAAATTTATAAGGAAAGAGCAGTACTTTATTTAGGCTTGGTCTGTAGGGAATTCCAAACCTGCGCACATATATTCAAACACACATAACTATAGAACCAATTCTTAATGCACATGTGAACGCCATCAGCGTTTATCACAGGTTCGCGTTTAAATTGTCACGGTTCATGAATTCACTGTTTCCTTCTTGTCTCGTGTCTTTGTTGTTATACGTGTGTGGGTGTGTGAGTAGGGGCGTGACCAGCCCATCAGCGCTAATCAGCGATCAGCCGGTCTCACTCTCAGACACCAGCTGCAGCTCATCCACGATACCTTTTTATACTCACTGTTTTGTCCTCTCTTTGTCAGATCGTTGTTTGGTGTTTCTTGTGTGTGGTTCCTGATCCCGGTTGGCGTCCAGTTTGTGTGCTTTATTCCTGTTCCTGAGTTCCGGTCGTGTGTTCGTCTCCGTGTTCTGGATTATTCATCATCATCATCACTTCATCTCTTCTGACCATCTCACCTGCACTCTGTTGGCCATCGAGGTTCCTGCGCCACACCCCGTGGTCGTGTCTCCATCTATTTCTACGTTTTGTCAATAAAGAAGAGTTTTACTTGCACATTGCTTCCTTGCCATTATTAACATGACATAAATTCTATGTAGAGAGAATGGTGTCGTCTTAGCGGCCCCTAATTTAATAACAAATGATCGTTGTGACGGAAGCGAATCAATCAAAACTAACTTTAGCTGGAAAATAACTTTATAAAAAAAACGCTATAAAGCCAAAACAACCACTGTTACCTTAAATTATACGCTTATCTCTGTAAAGCTGCTTTGAAACAATCTACATTGTTAAAAGCGCTATATAAATGAAGATGACTTGTTTTGGATCATTATCACGGTGGAAAAAACACATTTAATCTTCAAACAGATCCTCCATACTTGGCTACATTCTGCTCAGCAGGATTCCCAAGTATTGATCCATTTTCAAAGTGCCAGCAACTTTGTAGATCTATCCAACACTTGCTGCAGACATGCTTTCCCAATTCCATTATGTTACCCCTGCAGTGCTTAATGGCCCCACACATGCATCTGGTATTAATTGAGGAATCTAGGAGTAATTTTTGATGCCAATCTAACGTTTGATGTTCTGAATACTGTTAAAATTTCATTCTTCCATCTTAGAAATATTGCCAGATTGCGTCCAATGCTGTCGTTTACTATTGCTGAGAGGTTGATAAACCCTTTTGTGTTTTCCCGTATCGATTACTGTAATGCCTTGTTAGCTGGCGTGTCAAAAGCTACCTTAAACAGAATGCAGGTTTTGCAAAATTCGGCTGCCAGAATCCTTACTAGAACTAATATACGAGTCTTTGCACTGGCTTCCCATTAGGTTTAGGGTGGACTTCAACATTTTGATGCTAACTTACAAGGCACTGCATGGTTTGGCACCTCAATACTTGACCGAGCTTTTAACTCCATATACTCCAAAACGTGATCTTCGTTCTTCGGAAACTGGTCTTTTAACTGTTCCCTCAACTCGTTTAAGATTAATGGGAGATAGGGCTTTTTCTTCATTAGCTCCAAAACTTTGGAATTCTCTACCGATTGAGATTAGGCAAGCTAAATCTTTTGGTATTTTTAAATCACAGCTTAAAACTAATTTTTTTAGGTTAGCTTTTAATTGATTTATTGTCTTTTATGTTTATTATACAGTGTATTATGTCTCTTTGTGTGCTGTATCTTTGTTGTTTTAATTGTTTCTGTACAGCGCTTTGAGATGTACATTTAAAGGCGCTATAGAAAATAAAGGTTATTATTATTATATTATATTATTAAAACACTCAAGTCCTTTCCTACAAACATACCTGACACCATCCAATGCTAGGTTGTTAAATTTTGACTTGTTGGACTGCAGAACTTGACTCCAATCTTCCACTTCCAATCCTTATGTTCTTTGGAAAATGCAAGGTGTTTTTTTGCAGTTGATAAAACTAATAAATGGTATCTTTACTGGTAGACAACCTCTCAAACCAGTCTCTTATAGCTGTTGGCTTACAGCTCAAGATTAAATTGGAGATTAGATGTCTCATCCAGGTCTATAGAAGTTGTTTTGAGGTGGTCCCACATTCAGGGGAATTTCATCCTCCTGTCAAAATGCTCACTAGTCTTCCTTGACTAGCCACAGCACTTTGCCATTTTCACTAAAATCCACAAAATAATATCTAACTAGATGTACCGCATGGCGGTACAAAATATGACCGCCGCTCAGGCCTGCACTGGCTTTCCACAAAAATAAATGACGTGGAGTAATTTGGCTGTATTGCGTGTTTATCTATATACCTAAAAAAAGTAGTAGTATGTGCATGTCTCTGTGTGTGTGTGTGTATGTGTGTGTGTTTGTGTATGTGTGTGTCTGTGTGTGTGTGTGTCTGTGCGTGTAAGTATGCGTGCGTACATGTGTGTGTTTGTGTGTGTGCGCGTGTGTGTTTGTGTGTGTGTGTCTGTGCATGTGGATTTGTATGTGTGTGTATGGGTGTGTGTCTGTGCGTGTGGATGTCAGTGTGTGTGCATGCTTGCGTTTGTTTGTATTCCTGCATGTGTGTGTGTTACAGTATCATCCTAAACCAGCAACCCTTCTCAACACCACCATCTACAGGCCGATGAGTGTACAGTCACTAAATGTGCACATAAATGAATTTATTTTATACCCCCCCATGGATGAAATTCTACGAAACTTAGCATACCCCCAGAGGATGTCAAGTTAATCATACACATGAAATATGGTGCAGTTCTGAACATCTCCACTGAAGATAGGGGCGATTAAAGCAGAATAATATTGCATTTTCATTTTTTATGGGAGGGGCGCAAATCACAAATGAGTGATTATGGGCTAGGTTGATGTGGGCCCTTAAGACCAACATACCATAAAAAATTCTTCATCCTCGGTGCCACGGTTCAAGTAGTTATTTAGGAAAAATTGCATTTTTTGGGTTTGGGGGGGCCCAGCGCGGGGGGGGAGTGGCCCCCGGGGACCAAACGAAATTTTTCCGTAAAAGTCTAGTGGGGCTACATGCCCACCAAATTTCATGTTCCCCGGTGTTTCGGTGTCCCTGGTATCGTTGACGAAAAATTCACGGGGGCCCCAGCGCGGGGGGGGGAAGTGGCCCCCGGGGACCAAACGAAATTTTTCCGTAAAAGTCTAGTAGACCAACATACCATAAAAAATTATTCATCCTCGGTGCCACGGTTCAGGTAGTTATTTAGGAAAAACTGCATTTTTTGGGGTTTGGGGGGGCCCAGCACGGGGGGGGAGTGGCCCCCGGGGACCAAACGAAATTTTTCCGTACAAGTCTAGTGGGGCTACATGCCCACCAAATTTCATGTTCCCCGGTGTTTCGGTGTCCCTGGTATCGTTGACGAAAAATTCACGGGGGCCCCAGCGCGGGGGGGGAAGTGGCCCCCGGGGACCAAACGAAATTTTTCCGTAAAAGTCTAGTAGACCAACATACCATAAAAAATTCTTCATCCTCGGTGCCACGGTTCAGGTAGTTATTTAGGAAAAACTGCATTTTTTGGGGTTTGGGGGGGCCCAGCGCGGGGGGGGAGTGGCCCCCGGGGACCAAACGAAATTTTTCCGTACAAGTCTAGTGGGGCTACATGCCCACCAAATTTCATGTTCCCCGGTGTTTCGGTGTCCCTGGTATCGTTGACGGAAAATTCAGTAAGGTGACGGAAAAAAAAAAAAAAAAAAACTTTGACAATCCCTATATGACCGCTTTCGCTAGCTACGCTAGCGGCGGTCATAATAATATAGCTAATAACCGCAACATAGTGACCATATCATCAAAGATGATTAACAATTAGCATACAGTTGGATTGGCGGAATGGTTCTGTTCTGGGCAAGAACTGTGCCCCTCCATATGGCCTAGCATGGATAAGAGCAAAGAGTGCAGCGATAACCCCAATAGGGTAAACAGAACAGAACCAAAATAAATGATATAATTTATGCAGATATCATTAATGTTCTTAATAACTGCTTGATAAAAACCCTGAGGAAAAACTAACTTTATGATCTTGATGAATAAAGCACCCAAAACTATAACTAACTGAATATGACATAATAACACTGATCCTTAAACTAACCAGGACCTGCTGTTGCTCATCTTTCTTTTAAAGTCAGTGAGTCTGTAAGTGATTCAGACTGTCAGTGGCCACAGTGGTGCAGCTCAGTGAAGGTAAGCTTAGGACCCTGGGGAATTGCTGCACACAAAAGGAACAACTCCTGTCAATCAAAGCCCACAGAAACATGAGGCCAAGACAGTGAAGAGTACAGAAACTTCAGTGCAGAGGTCACTTTCAAATGAGCAGTGTTATGAAACTTTATGCACATAAACAGACAAGCACTCAGAGAAATACAGACTGCTGCTTTAGTTCTGACAAAAATATACTGATCAACTGAGAACATTGTGTTTCTGTGATAGCTCCTACTAGTCACATAGTCACAGTTGGCACAGCTTGTCACACTAGCTACATATTTAGTATCACACACTAGCTACACATTCTGTATTTTTTACTTTTGAGTGGGCAGTAACTATGATCCCAATGTTTACACACATTTCAGTTGACATATTCATCACGTTTTCTATATATACATTTGCACAGACAAACATTCAATATGTAAAATGAGTTTGATCATCCATTTTTAATCTATTTGAGGTTTATCCATCCCTGAATGACTTAACCCTCCTAATGTATAAAAAAAAAAAAAAACAGTATACATCTGTTGCATCGCCGGGTCTGCTCGGAATGTATACGCTTATAAAACAGTCATAGCTTAATATTTTATCTGAACAGTAACTTCTCATTAATGAGTGAATGCGCAATATTTTACTTGCATAAACTTTTAATTTCAGATGAAAAAACATATTTTTCAAACCCTCTTTCCTTTTTCAAATTCAGACTATTTGGTCTAAGAAATTTTGATCTACAAACAGACATTCATTTATATTTGTCATTTTATATTAATTTCAGAATTATTGTATGTGTGCATCTACCACTGTCACCATCACAGCACCTGCAAAGGACACAGAGACTATTACCAGTTTAGCTAAGTCTGCCTATTCATTTCTGAACACTCACCTTATCCTGCTTGCTCTCTGCTACCTGCTAATAAACTTCTGTGAACTTGAGTTACCTGTGTTGTCTCCTTCTGTATCGTGACGATATTAACTACATTAAAACAACAAACATCAAACATAAATACCCCAATGACCCCAAATGACCAAAAGCTTTTAAGAAAAGACAATGCACGTCTGTATATACCCAGCATCACACAAACTTGACTCATGCAAGTCAAAAACGACTATGTAATAATATGTTACAAAATCAAGTTGACTGCAGTTTTTAGCTCATTATTGTAAAAGCATTGAGAATATTGAGAGGCCTTGTAAAGTGCACTAGCAAAGAAAACTAGATGTACCGCATGGCGGTACAAAATATGACCGCCGCTCAGGCCTGCACTGGCTTTCCACAAAAATAAATGACGTGGAGCAATTTGGCTGTATTGCGTGTTTATGTATATACCTAAAAAAAGTAGTAGTATGTGCATGTCTGTCTGTGTGTGTGTGTATGTGTTTGTGTGTCTGTGCGTGTATGTATGCGTGCGTACAGTACATGTGTGTGCGCGTGTGTGTTTGTGTGTGTATGTCTGTGCATGTGGATTTGTATGTGTGTGTATGGGTGTGTGTCTGTGCGTGTGGATGTCAGTGTGTGTGCATGCTTGCATTTGTTTGTATTCCTGCATGTGTGTGTGTGACAGTATCATCCTAAACCAGCAACCCTTCGCTCAACACCACCATCTACAGGCCGATGAGTGTACAGTCACTAAATGTGCACATAAATTAATTTATTTTATACCCCCCCATGGATGAAATTCTACGAAACTTAGCATACCCCCAGAGGATGTCAAGTTAATCATACACATGAAATATGGTGCAGTTCTGAACATCTAAACTGAAGATAGGGGCGATTAAAGCAGAATAATATTGCATTTTCATTTTTTATGGGAGGGGCGCAAATCACAAATGAGTGATTATGGGCTAGGTTGATGTGGGCCCTTAAGACCAACATACCATACAAATTTCTTCATCCTCGGTGCCACGGTTCAGGTAGTTATTTAGGAAAAACAGCATTTTTTGGGTTTGGGGGGGCCCAGCGCGGGGGGGGGAGTGGCCCCCGGGGACCAAACGAAATTTTTCCGTAAAAGTCTAGTGGGGCTACATGCCCACCAAATTTCATGTTCCCCGGTGTTTCGGTGTCCCTGGTATCGTTGACGAAAAATTCAGTAAGATGACGGGAAAAAAAAACAAAAAAACTTTGACAACCGATTATGGGCTAGGTTGATGTTGGCCCTTAAGACCAACATACCATAAAAATTTCTTCATCCTCGGTGCCACGGTTCAGGTAGTTATTTAGGAAAAACTGCATTTTTTGGGTTTGGGGGGGCCCAGCGCGGGGGGGGGGGAGTGGCCCCCGGGGACCAAACGAAATTTTTCCGTAAAAGTCTAGTGGGGCTACACGCCCACCAAATTTCATGTTCCCCGGTGTTTCGGTGTCCCTGGTATCGTTGACGAAAAATTCACGGGGGCCCCAGCGCGGGGGGGGAAGTGGCCCCCGGGGACCAAACGAATTTTTTCCGTAAAAGTCTAGTAGACCAACATACCATAAAAAATTCTTCATCCTCGGTGCCACGGTTCAGGTAGTTATTTAGGAAAAACTGCATTTTTTGGGTTTGGGGGGGCCCAGCGCGGGGGGGGAGTGGCCCCCGGGGACCAAACGAAATTTTTCCGTAAAAGTCTAGTGGGGCTACATGCCCACCAAATTTCATGTTCCCCGGTGTTTCGGTGTCCCTGGTATCGTTGACGAAAAAATTCAGTAGATGACGGGAAAAAAAAAAAAAAAAAACTTTGACAATCCCTATATGACCGCTTTCGCTAGCTACGCTAGCGGCGGTCATAATAATTGGAAGAATAAAGCAAAAATACACACAATCTGATAGTCAGCTTGACAAAACCTTTTTGGAAAGTTTTAAAGTTATAAAAAGCTGTTGAAGGTTAAGTAGAATTGCAGACAATCCATTCCTGGAAGTATGAAGAGTTAACAAAATATCTCATACTCCGTAGAGAGTTCTGTGGATGTAGATTGAAAAGTTTTGGAGGACAAACAATCAGACATTTTCAACACCAATCTATGGGATTCCTGAACATCTTCAATTGAAAAAATGTAAAAATATGAGTCCTATCTGTTAGAAGTCATAGCAACCCGTGTCAGGACAGGCCTGTGCAGGGCCGCGGGAAGAGGTTTTAGGTTTGGGGTGCTGATTTTTTTTTTTTTTGGGGGGGGGGGGGGGGGGAGGGGCGTCACCACTTTTGAATAAGAAACAGTATCAATCAAGACTATAAAACTCGTCAAAAAACGCGCACACACTCAAACCACCTGACTGCACGTCACATTTTTGACTTTATTGATTCTGCTTTTATTCGTAATGCAATGGACCGGTGAACGGGACATAAATTAATCCTTAAAGAATGGGACTTTATGGGACATTTGCACAAAAAGAATAAATAACCTACCGTAGCCTATTTTATACGTCGCTCCGGAGTGGCATATCAGTCAAAAAAATGCGCCACGAGGAAGAAAAAAACATATATAGCCTAAGTCGCACTGGACTAAGTCGCATTTTTTTTTTTTAAATTTATTTCACAAAAAAAAAAAAGTTACAGACAGTTTTCGCTACGGACGTGAGCGCTCTAAAGCAGCACAAAAGAATGTTTTAAAACTTTCACAGAGACCTCAAACTGAAAGCACAAAGCCTGTCTTTAAATTTAATTTCGTTTTGTATTAATTGTATCTTAATTTTAATCGATGTTTCATCAACAAATTGTCTGGATTTAATATATAAGAAGTAGCCTAAATATAGGCTATTAGAAAATAAATAATCAGGATACGGAGGCGCTGGCGAACCTGGAGCTCGTCTCATAAATGAACCGAAACTCAGCGTAGGCCTATAAGGTAGCCTATTGCCTCACAGACCTGAGAAATATAGATAGCTTGAAATGTCTACTTTTAAGCAGAACAATTCAAAACGAAAGAAAACAGACTGCGCTGCTTATGTAATTCGTATGAAATGTGCATTTCTCTCTGATGGCGCTGCGAAGTTCGCGAGTCGTCAACTTAATCTGTCTAGCCGACAGACACTGACATAAAAAATAACTGTTTTATTAGTAAACAATTAAAATGTCTCCTGCTATATTTGACATATGTGCCTGTTCCTTACAAAACACTGACAGTGGGGTTTTTGACCGGGTTGTTTTTTTTTTTTTTGTTTTTTTTTTTGAGCAGCTGCGGACAAATTCTTTCGACACACACACACAATATTAGCCTACATAACACTCTGCGCTTATGTTTTAAAAAGATAATTTAACATATAAATAACAATTTTTAAATAGCCCACTTGAAGTGTTTATTACAAATAAATGACTAAATGCTAAAAATTAATAAATTTTAATGAACAAACATATGCGTTGCATTTACAATTCTGTGAAAACAGGGGGTGCTGCAGCACCCCCAGCACCCCCACTTCCCGCGGCCCTGGGCCTGTGCTTCTGTGCTGAATTTGGGTAATGTAGACTAAAAACTCGAAATGACTGAAATTTCCCAAAGAAAGACTACAGGAAAATCTGATTAAATAAAAAAAATTAGAAATTATTTTCCAAACAAAAAAGTAGCCCTGCCTCAAAACCCCGTCACAGGCTTAGCCAGAAAACTGACATATCAGACCAAAGGTTAAAGGAACAGAGCAATGTGCAGTGCAACAATGCAACATTTAACTCAACCTACCAATGGCTAACAGTTTCTTCGTAAAAAAAAGTAGGTTAGAGAAAGCTTTTTAACATCAAAATAATTACTCACATCCTTAAGTTCCACTGATATAAGGAGTAAATTAGGTCCAGGCGAGGGCACCTTCATTATCTCCAGTCTGGCAGAAGAAATGGACAATTGAGTGTGAGCTTGACTTATTAAGGTCAATGAACAAGTGTGTGGGTGAACAGACTTGGCAGATGCCAGCAGGTAAAGAAAACAGCACGATCACAAGAGACTAATCAGTGCTTTAGCACATCCCTCTGGATCCACATACATACACGCTTTCCCAAGCCTTTGAACCAAGACCGACCGTGGTGTCAGACAGAGTTTATTCCAGCTGAAATCACACAACCTGTCACTAAACATACAAACACATGCCAGCAGCTTCTGCAGTGACATTGCCATTGAGAAATCCTTGAAAATAAGTGGGAATATTTAAAAAAAAAAAAAAAAAAAATTAAATAGGAAAATCATCAGAGCGGTAAATACAAGGCCGCAGAGAGCAGACAGAACTCAGTGTGCTGGACCTCTACTGAACCTCTGCTGATCCTCAGTCTTGTTGTTTCTGCTCGAGTTCATTCTGTGTCTATGTGAGATGGAAAGGAAATGAGTTAGGGTTCAGCAGAGTGAAGCACACAGTGTGTGAGAGTGGAGAGCTTCGCCCGTACTGCATTTAAAATCATAAATCACATCTGGATCCAAGATGCAATCAAATTTCTTGACAAGAGCTGTTTTCTGTGGTGACATTTTTCCTAGTCAAACAGGTCAAACTTAAATCGAGAGCACCATGTCTCCAACATGACATAAGCATGCTGGTAACCAACAAATATCACCTTAACTTTAAAATTTTAAAATACCTAGTCAAACAGTGTTAATTTAGTATTACTGTAGGTAACACTTTATTTCGATGGTCCATTTTAGACTATTAACTATAGGTAACAATGTCAACTAACTCTCATTAGAGTATAGGTCTATTATTGTCTGCATAACACTTTATTTTGTTGGTCCCCCAACAAACATTCTGCTAACTATAAGAAACTTTGCAACTACATGTCAACTTATTCCCTAACCCTAACCTATTAGCCTACTAGGCCCAGGTATACTTCATTTTCCACGTTTCGCTCCACTCGTGCACAGGTGAGAGCGCAAGCCCTTCAAAGTATAATCCTTTTGCCACACCATCTAGTGGACATTGTGCTCAATTCACATGCGCTGTTGTATGCTCACTGTTCGCACGGACACAAAAATTACATGTGGACAATGTGCGTGGACATCCACAGAACCTTCTGATGACGAAAATTACATCATGCGGAACAAGGGTGGCCTAAGTATACTCTGGGCTTAAGTCTACTGATATTACATAGTTCTGGCATGAAACTCTGAATGGTGCAGGCTGATAGGTCTTTAACTTATTGGTAGCAATCATGTCGTTATCTACATAGCACAAGCTGATTGGTTGCTGTTTAATCAGCGGCCAATGAGTTTCCTGCTCATACATTCAAATACTTGGCATTGTTTGCTGTTACTGTCTGCAGCACGCTTTCAGAAACCCTCCACCTCCCCAGCACCACCTGTATACATTAGATCTGCTATGGGGGTTTATTCATGTATGTTACATGTGCAGCAGCAGCAGCATGTCTTACATGCTCACATCAACATGTCTGTGAAGGTATTCGCAGTAGCAAGTCTTGGTACTTGCTCTGCAGCAGCAGCAGAGTTGCAGATCTATTCTGCCAAGACTAAATATCCATATTGCCATATCCATTACCGTGCCAATATCTATTACCATACCAATCTCCCGAGAGTTGTCATGACAGAACTCTAGTAATGAGAGTTAGTTTACATGTTGTTGCAAAGTTACAGATAGTAGAATGTCAAAATAAACTGTAACCTACTGTAGTATTTTTTTTTTTTCATTTTAGTACTATTGCATTTATTAATAATGTGAAGCTTATTTTTAATATTTTCAGTTTTCACTTTATTTTTAATTTTTTTTTAAGTTTTAATGAATTTTAGTAATGACAATTTTTTGTTGTTGATTTTTGTTTATTTAAAAAAACATCTATTTAGCTTTATTTTTATTTCAGTTCCAGTACTTTTAGTACTTCAACTGAAACTTATTTTAGTGAGTTGCCAATATATTTTATTTCATCTTTATTTCAATGCATGAAAATTAGTTTATAGTTTTACAATAACAACACTGGTCAGAAATGACTAAAACTATCTGAACACTCGTTTGGAATAAAATAATATTCACTATCCTACTAATTCATATAGGAATGCATTAAAATGAATTGAACGTTTAACGTTATTTTCTTGAGTTACTATAGACTGACCACAACTTTCTGTGCAAACCTTACCTTCATCATCATTCAATCCTAAAAATGTGCCAAATTCCTTGTACACATCAAATTCATACATTATAAAAACACCCAAACAATTGAAGGACAAGCTTTGGATGAGTTTCTTCTATAATACTGTATACTGAGATCACCAAGTCATTCACCATTCATTCATTCATTCGCCAAGTCACGTTAATGAATGAATTTTAAATGGTCATTTTTCTCTGTTTCTCACAAAAAGAGAAAAATGAGTTTGAGATTTCTTTAATTTCTTATTAATGATTAATTCCTCCAGAACATGATTCAAGTGTTAATGACAATAAGTTGCACATGAAGTGAGGTCAAAGCACCTTAATTGAGTTCTTACTGTCAAACTGAAATGGCAGATGCTGAAATATTTGACAAATATGGCCATTTCAGCTGTTAATATTAAGTAAGTAAAGCTAGAATTTCCTGGAAACGTCCAGCCAACATTTTGAACTTCTTGAAATTGCTGTCAAAAGCAGAATTGTTGTCCTCTGTCACAAATGGCATAATTATATTTTTCCCTTCCCTTCCATTCCATTTTTTTTTTCTTTTTTTTTTTTGAGAATAAAGTGTTTGTATTCCGCAAAGAAAGACAGGAAATCACTTCGCAATTTAAGAACGCAATCTGGTGTCAACAGTGAGTAACAGCCTCCAGTCTGAAATAATAAAAATAAAAAAACACAACTAAACAGTCCAGCCGTGTAATGAGCTGGCAGATCCTGTAGGAAAACAAACACATTAGAAGAACCGCCTCTCCAATGGCCTAAAGCTAAGAATGCATGATCAGAGAATGACGCTTAACAGTTTGAGTTGGACAGAGACATATGAAGGACACTAGAGACTGTATAATGAGGTATTAATAATCTGGAGGTTCATCAGGATCAGAAAACGTTTACATCATGTCTGGAGCCTAGGAATGTCATTTATCCAGAAATGTTATAATGATAACAATTAGTCAATCACATTTTTAAATAGCAATAAAGCAAAATGTAAGTGCAGGACTCCAAATACCATTAGAAATAAATATACTTAAAGTTTTCCGAAGGAAAACAAGTTTGTCTCCATAATCTTTAATCAAATTAAATAGTTTGCTTTAGCCTTTGAAATGACTTTTCAGTTAACATTAGAAATGTATCTTATTTTTCAACCCTTTCATACAGAGACAGCTTTTCAAATTTAAATCATTCTCAACATGTCTCGCCCAAAATGTTTTTATTGACTATCCCTTTTTACTCAGAAATGTGTCACATTATGCAAGTGAAATGGGATCCAAACTATTTTACTGTATTTTAATGCATTCATGTTTGTATCATTTTAATGCGGAATTTATAATAATAATGTGATTGCTGAAAACATTTGTGCAGAAACTAATTCATTGACAGCTAATAAACTTTATCACATTACAACCGAAAAATACATTCATTATTGATTAAGCATTAACACCCATCTACTGGAGCTCAAACATCAACATTTGATTTTCTTGTTTTCGCCTGTAACAGTCGAGTCATAAATACGCAATCGTGTCTAATCGTGTCATCATCTATTTCTTATATTCAACTTTTCTATCAAATTCGAAACAGAGAGAAACAGAGAGAGAGAGCGAGAGCAGTTATATTAACTCAATGATACTAACAAAAGGTACTGTTAAATAAGAAACCTGTTGTCATTCCTCTCATGTAACCAAAGTCTTTTAGTACTCTTAAAACAATTGGCTAACCATCAAGGCGGCAAAAAAAAAAAAGGCTACATTTAGTTGATCATAAAATTCAGTAAAAACTATTAACCGATGTATCGGCCAATAATCGTATCAGCCGATTCGAGAGAGTATCATATGTAATACTTATTTAATATGCAAAGATGTTAGCCAATCACAACAGTGGGTGTTTACATTGATGTCTCACAGAAGACACGCCCCTTTCAACAGAGCGTTCAAATCAGAGGGCTAAAATCAGGGTAGAAAATTACATTTTATTTCTAAATTATGAGCATTTTTGTTGTAACAAACATACTAACATTATAAGTGAACCTTGGGAAACATTATAAAATAATAAAAAAAATGCAGTTCATGACCCCTTTAAGAAAATCAATCTATCCGTATCGGCAGAGAAATTTTGTATTGGTGCATCTCTAATAAAAACAGTATTACAATTTACAATAACCATATCAATTTACATATATGTTAAAATATAGTTTATTCCTGTGATGATACCTGATACAACATCCTTCAGAAATCCTTCCAATATACCGATTTGATGCTGAAGAAACATTTTTTTTTTTATTATTATCCATTTTTATGTACCTTTTTTCAGAAAGTTCAAAAGAACAGCATTTATTGAACATATTGGCTCAACATATGAACGTGGTTTCAGGAGTGATGTACCTCTCTTGACAGTAGGCTCTAGTGAGATTGAGCAGTGGGGGTTCGTGAGAGCATTAAACCTGAAGTGAACTGGCCCTGACTGCCTGCGGAGACCTCAGATCCAGCAGACATCCGCCAGCTCACCAGTAGCAGATTAGCAGAGGAAGACACATATCCAGTGCCCCGCTGAGAACTAAAGAGCGCTATAGCTTTCACAAACCACAGTGTGATCGCTCATTCACAGGGGCCAAACGAAAGCAACACAGTCTTGCGCTTTGTATTTTGCTCTGTGAATATTAGATTAAGAAGCATTAGGTGTCCCTAATGTGAATCTCTATGTATTGACGTGTCTCTGTGCATAATATAACAGCAATTAATGTATCTGAAGTCATTATATCAGATTTATAATGCATTTGCAATTATAAACTAACTAGCAATGCATTTACATTTATTCATTTAGCTGATGCTTTCTATTCAAAGCCATTTAAAAAAATAAAATAAAATAAAATTCCAATGCAATGACATTAGCCAAACCTAACAGTGGCTGTTTACTGACAAGTCTTAAAGGAGCCTCCCATAAAAATAAAAATAAACTGATAATTTTCCATTATCCAATTTATATCCAATATATTCCAAATTATATTTTTGTGTGTGTGTGTGCAAAAAAACGTATTTAAAATTATAAGTGAATTTAAAGGATTAGTTCACTTCAGAATTAAAATTTCCTGATAATTTATTCACCCCCATGTCATCCAAGATATTAATGTCTTTCATTCTTCAGTCGAAAAGAAATTATGGTTTTTGAGGAAAACATTCCAGGATTTTTCTCCATATAGTGGACTTCAACGGGTTGAAGGTCCACAATGCAGTTTCAATGCAGCTTCAAAGGGCTCTACACGATCCCAGCCGAGGAATAAGGGTCCTGTGCTTGATCGTCATTGTTGGTCATGGTATGTCTTTGTATGTTGCCAAATCATTGACTTGTGCGTCCCTTCATATTTTCCGTGTCCCGTCCAGTCCAGTCCAATCCAGTCTGTTCGGTTCTATTTTTCCCCCTCAGGGTAGTTTTTGTTGTGTTTGTTTTATTGTATTATTTAATAAAGAAATGAAACCCTAACCTGCATTTGAGTCCAAGCTCCTACCATCGTATTGTGACACCTAGTGTTTACAAAGCAAACGTGCAAAAACTAAGTCAAACGGCCTTTACAAAAAAAAAAAAAAAAAAGGTTAAAAAAAGTTGGAGAAGAAAATGAGATTACATTGATCATTTCGCTAGATAAGACCTTTATTCCTCGGCTGGGATTGTGTAGAGCCATTTCAAGCTGCATTGAAACTTGCAATTTGGACCATCAAACCAAGTTGAAGTTCACTATATGGAGAAAAATCCTGGAATGTTTTCCTCAAAAACCTTCATTTCTTTTCGACTGAATAAAGAAAGACATGAACATCTTGGATGACATGGGGGTGAGTAAAGTATCAGGAAATTTTTATTCTGAATTGAACTACTTCTTTAAAGAACATATCAAAATAATACAAAACAAATTCATGTCATGACCCCTTTTCTAAGTTAGACTGAGTAGTAAATGGGGCCAAATTTTGGAGGATTTTCTAGTCAATCACTGAACCCTGGAGGTTAGACAATGCGACTTACAGTAGAAACCCTTTCTCACCAAAATACCTTGAATGACCTACCTGTGACGTGGGACCCAAACCATCGGATGGCAATTGTCGTGACGAGGATCGACAAGAATATCTGGTGATTTATAATGTCTATAGGGCTGCAGGCATGACTCTGGCCAGCCGCGAGGCTTCGGTGATGGATAGCGAGGCGGCCTCCGTTAAACGTCAACTTTTGAAGTCTGACTGATTGCAGGTACTTCTGAGAGGAAAAAAGTCACCTGATTGAAACCTACTCTCTCAAGTGTTAATGCCATGAACTTGAGGGGAGAGACAGGTTTTTTATTTGAGAGACACATTTTTTGGGTGAGACAGGCCTCCCAAATGCATACATGTAAATCTAATCCTGTCAATCAGTAAGATTGTTTTGTTTTTGAGAGAGAGAGAGAGAGAGGGAGAGAGTGTGTGTGAGAGAGAGAGAGAGAGAGAGAGAGAGAGAGAGAGAGAGAGAGAGAGAGAGAGAGAGAGAGAGAGAGAGAGAGAACTTTTATTTAGAAAGGAAGCATTAAACTTTTCAAGTGACAGTAAAAACATGTATAATGTTACAAAAGTTTTCAAATAAATGCTTTTCACTTGAACTTTCTATTAATCAAAAAATTATTTAAAAAACAGGTTTTACATTAGTGTTAAAATGTAGGAAATGTTTATTGAGCATGTTTATTTTTTTCAGCTAAAATATATTAAAATAGAAAACAGCTATTCCAAATTGAAATAACATTTCACAAAATCACTTTAATTTGATAAAATAAATGAAGCCTTGTACAGACTTATTTAAAAATAAAACATTTAAAACAATCTCACTGACCCCAAAAATGTGATAATTAATCTAGAATCCATTACCCTAATTCCACCTTATTTTACCATTAAATTTTAATTAAAGCAGACCAGATAAGAATTTGTAACCTTAATTCAATCTAATGTTAACGTCTCACCATTGCTGAATACAAACCAAAACCATTTACCTCAATCACTCTCAAGGATTATGAACTTGTGAACTCATGATACGTATTTTCTAGAGGGTGTTGCATTTATTACAGGGAAACTATTTGGAGAGCAGTTTGTGTGCCGGTGATAATCTCTAATCTAACTACGAGTCTGTATTTGTAAACAAGCATATCAAGCACATGAGACACCAACAACCAACAACTTTCCCTTTCCCGGAGTCCCTGGCTGCGTCCGAAAACTTAAAAATGCTGCCTTTCGGAAGATGCATTCCAAGGTAGAAAGGCATCAAGACAAGAATCCAATGTTAGTTTTGCGTCCTGTCTCCTGAGGTACCTTAATCATTTTTGAAGGCGGCATAGATGCATCCTTCACTGCCTTTGATATCCCACAATCCAGTGTTTTTCATTCTGTGACAGTTGAGCTAGAAAAATAAAGATGGCGTCTGAAAGTTGACAAACATTTTCCACTTTTAATGTCATTTCTAGCGAACAATTACTATTGTGGTTATTAAATATTCGCTTAGTTTTCACCAAAGCTCTCTCTCTACTTTGTTGTAGATCAATAAACTGTTACGCTCCCTCAAAAAGTCTCTCCGAAATCAGTTTTCTGAGGTGCCTTTGTGCACAAAAGCTGCCTGCAAATTCATTGCCTGATAGGACAGCGAGGCAACAAGTCAGCTGTCTAAGCTTTTGGACACAGCCTCTGTTTGTCTTTGTTGCTACCGGTGTCCAGCATTAATCAGTATGTTTTATCCGAGTTGTGAGCTTGCAGTCTGAATTTACATTTACACATTTTGGCAGACGCTTTTATCCAAAGCAACTTACTTTGCATTCAACATACACATTTTTATTAGTTCATGCATTCCCTGGTGTACTGTGCTGTACTGTTGGCTCTAACGGAACACATCAAATTGAATGCAATAAGAAGGAAAGACTGAGCACTGTGAAATAATACTAGACAATAAATGAACACATTTTTCTATTGCATTGTCCTTGCTGGCTGCACACACTTTAAATAAACAGTGCAACCAATGTTGTCCTTCTGCTAGTCGCATCTCGAATCACATTTGTTTAGGTCATTTGTTGTTGTATATTACTGTGCAAAAGTTTGGAGTCAGACAAAAAAAGACAGATATATTAAAGATTTATAAATTCTGTTCTTTTGAACTTTCTATAAATCACAGAATCCTGAAAACAAAATGGGGCTAAAGGCACACCTTAAGAAAAATGTGCTTTTTACTACTACCTTATAGTTTATGATTGCAGAACAAAAAAATAATTATCATTTGCTACTTAATTGTACAATTCATAAAAAACAAAAAACATTAAATATTGGATCAAATAAGCACAGAAACAACTTGACCGTGATCACGTCAAGGATCAACCAAATTTCCACATGCATCTTGAAAAGCGGATGTTTTGGAAAGTGCTGCGTCAAGTTTTTGTGCCATCTAGTGGTTTAGAGGAGAATAAATAATGCGCATTTTACCCCAGTGCGCCTTTAGCGCTGTTTTACTGTCTTTCTGATCAAATAAATGTAGGCTTGGTGAGCATAAGAGACTTTTTCTTTTTTTTGACTTAAAAAACATTGTTGTTGTTGTGTTTTTTTAACCCAACCGTTGGGTTACGCATATCGGGTCATTATGTTGGATTATTTTCCAAAAATGTTGGGTCATTTTGAAAATCGTTGGGTAATTTCAAGTAATAACCCGGCTGTTTGGTTAAATACGATTTATAAATGGTACTACAATAAATAAATGGTACTGCAATAAATAAAGAAAATAATAGCGTATTAACTATAGCCACACTTAACAAAATGTTCTACATTAGTTAATGTGTTAGGGTACCATGTCAAATTATTTTTTACAGCAGTTATTAAGCTATTTAATTTTTCAACATAATATTGTTCAATACTAATTCATGGTTGCTAATATTATAAATGAACATAGGCCTAACTAATGTTGATTTATACAACTTAAATTGTTAAAAACTGAACAAGCAAAAATAATTTATTAAGTATAATAAATGCTATATAAAAAAGCACATGTAATAAACTAGGAGGGCAGTATTTCCACAAAAGAAGTTATAGCCTATGTTAATTAAATTGTTAAGGATCTGGTATTGTTATATTTGGAAACGAAACCCTTACGCCTAGTCACTCTTCCCGGATGATCTGAGGGTTGTCTCTGTGAACCTTCTTACTCCATGAATGTTATAGCTCTGACCTCTTCGCATCCTCTCTCCTCCCAGCATCGTTTCTTCCCTACCCTTCAGATTCTCCCTGTCCTCATCCTCAGGCAGCTGCCCCCCTGCGTGCCCGTGTGGCTGTGATTAATTCAGCTGGGCTCTGGGAGTTGCTCACGATGAGAGAAATTTACGCAGCTAACGGCAGATCAGCTGTTCAGCGGTGTCCTGCACGGGAAGGAGGACCATGCGGCACACATGATAAATAACAACTGATGAGGTAAAAAAAAAAAAGAGGACACAAGAGAGAAGTACGGATGAATGTGATGAGCAAAAAAGGTTTCAGCGTCCCTCAGTGCCCACCTCGTGTCTCTGGAGATCTGATTCTACCACACAGAATTATTGATGAAGCACATAGCAGAAAACAACACACTTATGAAGACACTAGGAAACTGCAGGTACCTGGAAGGGAAACAAAGCATAATGAGAGAAAAAGACTGTTAAAACCTTTATGAAAGTCTCACTGAAAATTACCAAGCACAAAAATGCTGTATGGTCGTTATGGTCAAAAATGCTGTATGATAACGTTAAGCGCACCAGAATGAAATATAATATTCAGAAGTAAACAGCATAGCTGAATTCAGTTAACATCCACAAATGAATAAGCACGTTGATTCAGGGAGCAGTGCAAAGTGCCCGTGCAAAATCAGTTTTTGTGAGCTGATCGCTGAACAAAAAAGTTCAGGAGATATTTCTTAGCGATGGCTGATTTCAACAGTTTCAATATGATAAAAAATAACTTTTATATTGATTCAATGGATTAATTGCATTTTGTAAAAAAAAGTCATGAATTTATTGCATTTTTGGGGGGAAATAATCAGTTTTTATAATAAATCTTTGAAAATCAAAATCTGGATTTGAATTTTTTGTGTTATTATAACCTAAAGATGCTATGTGAAAGTTTGAAACAGAAAATAGTGGTTTTCATCTTGCCGCTTTCTTGGTAAAGAAAACACATTTTTACTCAAATTAATCAAAATGGATTTATCACGTTCTGGAACCAAACTATAATATTCAGAAGTAAACAGTGTAGCTGACTGAGTGTTTTATGTCAGAATGTTTATTTTTAAACCACAACCTTCTTGGGGCTTCTTTGACCGATACAACCCTCTAATGTCAGAATGTTTATTTTTAAACCACAACCTTCTAAAAATTATATATTTAACGATATCTTTTGCATTTCTCATCCAAACAACGTCAAACTTGGCACTGCACTTACTCGTGCCCGTAGCAAGACACCTGTCGAATTTGAAATCCATCGGACTAATGGTTCGAGAGATATGCGGTTAACAGACACACACACACACACACACACTGAAGGTACATACAGATGTCAATCTTCCTCTGAGTCCTTGTGTCGGAATTAAGAGTTTCTGACTCCATTTAATAGAGGTAGCAATATCTGCAATAGCAGTCTTGATGGTACTTGGTAAAAAGATGCTGTTAAACAAATGTTTAAGATATACTTATTATTCATCAGGGATTTCATGTTTAATTATATTTAAGATAAAAGTTGCAATATTTTGAGTAATTAGTCACAGAAAATGATTATGCATTTATATATTTATTTTATAATGATGTATATTTTATTGATTAACAGCTCTAAAAAAATAAAATAAAACATAACATAAAGATAACATAAAACATAACATAACTGCAATGATATTATTGATCTGACTATACTGATGCTGCTGTATGAGAACTGAACTGAGATGGACAATATATATATATATATATTTTTTTTTTTTTTTTGCAGAACTGCTTTATAGATGATATGAACTAATTTAATAATTTATGATCTTTACAACAGAACTGAATCAACACTGAACTGACTCATCTGAACAACAACCGAAATGCATCATTTTCACTGTAAAGCTGCTGGAAACAATCTGTATTGTAAAGCGCTATAAATAAAGGTTAAAAAACAAGAGCCATTGAAGTCAGAGTCATAGCTGTGTGGGTATAAGTGCAGCCCTTAACATTTCAAAGTAGTTATCAAGCAAATTAATAAATAAATTCTCACTCTCAAACTGTAAGCCATCGATTTGATATCAAAATTCTCAATCACAGAGAAGCCACATGCAAACCCACAGAACACATCAAGAAACATGCATTTGATCTGAATTGTTCAGCTTATTATAGTAGGCTATTATTAGCAAGAAAAGAGCTTGTGACAAAAGGCCAAGAGTAATCAGAGACTACTGCACTAATGAACAGAAATATCTTGAAAGCACAGTGAAGCAAGGACAGGGGGCTCGTCGAAGCATGCAGCCCAGTTTGAATAGAGATGAATGGCTCCATATATCATTAACCCTGCCAAGGAGCAAATAGCAGTCAGGCAAAACAAAAGACCACAGGTTTCTGACACTATTCATTACATTTGCAATATTAACCGCTGCGTAATCTCTATGTGGTATAGAGAACTGCAGTAAAGAGAAGTGAAAAGTGCACTGAATAGATACTTTATCAATAAATGATACCACACTAGGGGATTCTGGGAGGCTCTGCTCTCAATTTAAAAGTTCATCATCTTGTGACAGCAAGAGAATGTGCATGCAAGTTCTGAGATCTCTTTTGTCTTGTTCATTACACAACCCTCCACATTTAAATCCCATCAGTGCTGAATATTCTTTATCTCAATTGTAACAGAAGCTGACCTTTCCTATTTCTCAGAGAATAGTGATTAGAAATCAAATGGGATAGAGGAGCAGATGGCATTCTCCCATCAGTTCGGTAGCGAAAGGAAGCGTAGTAGGAAAGTTACGAGCATTTCATCATTGTTACCTCACTCTTATGAGCACATAATGGAGATGCCTTGGAGAGATTTCTGTTATCTATCTGAATGCCTTGCAATGGGCCATACAGAACATCTCGTAACCCTCATTCCCTGAAGGAGGGAACGGAGACGTAGTCGGACGTACCGACTGATTGGGATCACGCTTAGGGAGCCTGTCATCTTCGAGTATTGTTAAAATGAGCCAATGCATATTGGCGTGTGTGAATTGCATCACACGCTCCGCAGCGCGGGTATAAATACGGAAGTGGATGCATGCACCAGTTGTTTTTCGCTGAGGAGCCGAGCGGAGCCTGGAGTCAGTGGTGGTCCAGCAAAAGTGGCGACGAGACTACTCCTCCGTTCGCTCCTTCAGGGAACGAGGGTTACATACGTAACCGAGACGTTCCCTTTCAGTATGGTCATACCGAAAGTATGGTATACCGACTGATTGGGATCCCCATTAAAACTAGAGCTGCCACCTTCCAGTGCCTAGACAAAAGCCTCCTGTTCCTCCCTCATATTGAGGTGGACAGGGCTTAGGCCAGGAAAGTCACTGCTGTTCCACAGGACCACTGGGAAAGCGGTAACCTTTCGTTGGAAGGAATAAACTGCGGAAGCCACATCCTGCCCGTAGGGAGGTAACATGTGGAGAATAACACATATGAACTGATCGAATTGCCGGGCAGTACAACATATGGAATGTCACTGAGGTGGCTCCAGCCAATACCAGGGGGGAGACGCAACCAGTCAGCGACGGCAGAGCAGGCTCTGCCAAGGGAAGACACGGGCTCGCCGCAGGGAGCCGTACCATGGAAGAATACACATATGGGATCGCTGTAGATATGAATGCACATATGGGATCTCTCGGCCCTCGGCCTCGTCCTGCTCTCCACATACCCCCATCGCCCCTCGCAGGCTGGGGGGGTACCCACAAGACTGCGCTCTAGGGGAGAGAGAAAAAATAAAATAAAAATAAAATCTTGGTCTGGTTCCCACAACGCACTGCCATCTGGCCCTCGACCAGCTGGGCGATCTTCTCTGCGAAGCCTGGCGGTGACGCTGGACAGCCCTCGGTGGATGGCTCGACACTCCTCCGCTGCCTGGTGGACGCCGATGGCTCCTCCGAATACGGGCAGAAGGCAGGAGTCCCCCATTCCCTGCTCCTCCCCATCATGGCGGATGGCAACAGGCTCCGGCCCAAGGCGAACGGCAGCGGTGACTCCGCTCCCTCACGGACGGCAGCCGCCCCCTTGACCTGACGATCAAGTCATGCTTCCCCAGGGATTTGGATCCACTGCATCATGATGTGCGTTAATACAAAGGCAACATACATTTTGAGGGTGGAGGGAGACAGCCCTCGCTCCGACTCATCTTGCAGGAAAGAAAGCACAGAAGTGATCGAACACCTTCGGGGGGCTTCTCGTGAGAAGAACACCAACAACGAATAGGTTCCACTTCAAGTCGTAAGCAAGCCTCACTTTTTTGAGGGAATATCTACGATCATTTTGAGGTAGACACCTGAACCTCCACATCAAGACATAGAGTTTTCAGAGGTCTGGCGCGGGTGACAACGGTGCCCCGTCCCTGAGATGTCTCAGAGGAATGGGTCAGGAAGGGGCTGTCGAGAGGAGCACAAGTTCGGGGGAACCAGGTCCAGTTGGGCCATTAAGGGGCAACTAAGAAGACCTGCTCCTTCTCCTTCCTGACTTAGCACAGTGTTGTGCAAGAAGGTTCACTGGGGAAACGCATTTTTGCGTAGGCCCTGGGGCCAGCTGTATTCCAGTGTCTCCGTGTCGAGGGTCTTCCACTCGGTCAGGGAGTAAACAACTGGCAAAGGGACGAGTTCTGGGAGGCAAACAGATGTGGCCCCGAAGAGATCCCAGAACAGCTGGACCACCTGAGGATGGAGTCTCCACTCTCCTCAGCCACAGGCTGTCGTGAGGCCTCGTCGGCAGCACGATTGAGCAGGCCGGAACTTAAAGTGGAAGAAGCAACCTCAGAAGCTTCTGACTCCATAGGAGGAGGTGGCGGGCGAGTTGCGACATGCGAGGGAAGCGTAGCGCGACGGTTGCTGTACTGAGCAGTGCAGGCTTGCTGAGCAGCGGCATCAAGCAAGGTGGACTGCTAGTAACTCGAGGCAAAGGATGCCAATGCAGTTGGAGGCTTGCCCAGACCCCCGTTCCTGCATGCCCGTTATACGTGGCCCCTCATCTAGTGTTAGCAGATACTTGTTTCTAGGGGCGTCTGGCCCGGAGAAGCAAAAGGTCTGAACACAGCTGAGAGTTTGGCGGCAGGCCGGGTGTTTGTCACACGGAGCATGCCACTCAGCCACAGCTACCTCGGGACTCTGCCATGAACCCAGTGCTGAAGTGGTCTTCATATGGAGGAAGCTGACCTATATGTGGCTGCTTCTGCCATATGCCCCAGGAGCCTCTGAAAAGTTTCAGTGGGACACTTTCTCACTTCGGTCTAGCACCAACCAGACACGTTCCTGCTGAGGGACGTGTAGACCAAGTCCACCTCCAAACCGGAAAAGAGATCCTCAGTCCGTGGATGAGTTTACTCTTCCCCAGTTGACCTGAAGACCCAACTGGCTATGTAGCACTCGAAGGGAGGGACTTGTACTGAGACTTCGACCCCTCGAACGCAAGAACACAGACATGGCCTGCGTTGCGGAAGGGTAGAGATCTGAAGTATGCGTCCTTCAGGTCGAACGCTGCAGACCATTCTTGGGGACGGAGCATTGGGAATGCGTTTCTGTGTTTGCAACTTGAACAGAAGCTTTGAAAAGGGCCAGAATCAAGGTCCAAGATGGTCATAATTCACCAGTACTTGAGTACAATGAAGCACGGGCTACAGAAGCCGGACTTCATATCGGCTGGAGGGACGGCTCAATCGCATCCTTTGTCAGTAGGAATGCGATGACCGCACGCACGACAGACGCACATTCGGTGAACACTGAAGTGCAACGAATAGCGCTGAGCATGGGCGGACGCCGGGCAAACTGAATCGTCTAGCCGAGTCTGCTGGTACAGAGGAACCGGCTGGATCGGTCGGGAGCACCTTCTAGTGCTTCAACGGACCGACCCAGGGGGACCAAGGGCACCACAGACATACTCAGGGTGAGGCAGCGAGGTAGAGAACAGGGTACCAGCTCGGAAGACCCGAAGGCGGCCCGAAGCGGGGTCTGAGTGTGTAGTGCAACACCTGCCTCTACATGACGGCAGAGAGTGCGTTAACCAAACCCAGTGTGAACCACAGATTCCTGACAACACCTTCTATTCAGGTTAAATTCAAACAGACAAACATGATTTCCTACAAAACTGAGCAAACACAAACATAATCATTTTTCTCACTGAGTTTAGCCCTCGATATTTAAGACAAAAAGGTTGCGGCAAGTCATGAATAAAAATGTATTATAATAATAATAATAATAATAAAAAAATTAATTAATAAAAAAAGGATTCATTCTTTAATTAATGGTTTACACATGATTTCCTACAAAACTGAGCAAAAACAAACATGTCTTAAATATTGAGGGATAAACTCAAACTAAGAATTGGTATATATGTACTGCGGGAAAAATAAAATAAAATAAAATAAAATAAAATAAAATAAAATAAAATAAAATAAAGATAATACATAAATGGTTTACAAAATATTTCCTACAAAACTGAGCAAACACAAACAAACTATTCTCACTGGATTTAGGCCTCAAAATTTAACACATATGTAATTATTGCGGCAAAAACAAGCATGAATTTCATACAAAAGCAACAAAACTGACCAAACAAACAAACTATTCTTACTGAATTTATCCATTTGATATTTAAGACACACACGTACTATATAGCAGCAAAAAAAAGCACTAACATAATAAAATATAAAATAAAATAAACAGAGCAATTCCAATAGGGTCCTCACACCATCAGTTCTCGGGCCCTATTAAATAAAATAAAATACAAAAGTAAATAGAAACTAAATAAATTAATGATTTCCACATGATTTTCTACAAAACTAAGCAAACACAAACATATAAACTACTCTCACTGAATTTTACACTTATATGTATTGATTAGTTTGAACCCTAGAGCAAACAATCAATCATACCAACCTTCAAGGAAGGTTTCTCAAATCATGAACTCAAGAATGCCCTGGTAACAAAGAAAACACAGTTACAACAAATCAGAAATCATCTAACTCAGTTGAAACTCGCAAGCTGGTTCAGGTTTTCAGCTTTACCAGGTTTAGACCAGAAAAAAAAAAAAAAAAAAAAAATTGTGTGGAAGTTATAGGCTCATGGTTTATGAATGATCAGTATTTTTGTTGTGCTGGTAGAGATGTTCTTGTGGGGATTGCTAATATTGAATTCAGTAATGAATGTCTGTGAAGATGTTTACGAGCAGTGATTAATCTTCAGGGCTTCATGGTGAAGTGAGTCATGGGCATCTGAAGTTGAGCAGGCGAGAGTACAGATGTCTGGAGGGGAGAGAATAAACCAGCTTTTCCAGGCAATGACAACAGAAACATTTTTTGTGCCAAAGCTAAATTAAAGATGGACCTTCGGTTTCATTGCCTAGCGAGTCAAAATAGCTCCTACCAGACAATTTTCTCAATCAAACACTGTTGTTTGATGTTTTTCATTCTTTCTTTTTTTATAGAGAAAGTCAAAAATGGGTGTTTCTATCATTTAAGGCTCTTGAATAAATGTTGTTCTTTAAATGTTCCGAGGTAATGAAGAAACTGAAGTTTCAAAAAACAGTCGAAACTACATCCATAAGTATCACACAAGTCACTTTCTGAGGACTGTCAGGGTAATTTGTGTACTGTAACACATGTCTTGAGATGCCAGGGTAAGAAAAGGCTTACCAGGTGAATTTATTCATTGATAAAAGCTGTCACTGCAGTGACTTATCAGGTCAGACGGTACATCTAATCACTGTTGTATGAGAAACATGTCAGCAGTGGTTAATTAGCATGCTAAATCAGCCTGTGCTGTGCTGAAATACTCACGGGATATTTTGTCCTCTTAAAAATATACAGACAGGCAATGCTTCCAGAAGCAGAGAATGTATGAATTTAGCTGTTAAGTCAGAGCACATAGGATAATCGCCAAAGCTAGACAAACTTGTATATACGTATTAAAAACATATTTTGTATCAGATTGTGTATAGGTTTTTTTTTATTGTGGAATTATAAATGCAATGGAAATTACAAAAAATTATGGGTATTTACTAAATATATATATATATATATATATATATATATATATATATATATATATATATATATATATATATATATGAGAGAGAGAGAGAGAGAGAGAGAGAGAGAGAGAGAGAGAGAGAGAGAGAGAGACAGACAGATAGTGTAACGATGAGGCAGGAACGAAGCAGAGAGAGAATCCACATGCAAGCACTACTTTAATAAAACAAACAGGTAATCCAGGGCAAACAACAGAATATGGAACTCAGGACAGGAACAAGGAAAAGTTAACAGCAAACAGCTACAACAACCGATAAACAACAACTGAAGCACAGAGGTTTAAATGCACAGGCAAACAAGCTAAACAAGATAACAAGGGGGCGGGGCTAATTAGAAACACCTGGAGAGACTAATAAACAAGAAAAACTACAAAGGACTACAAAACATGGCACAGAACAGGAAATAACAAAAGTCCACACAAGACAAGGAGAACACAAGACAGGAATCATGATAGATAGATAGATAGATAGATAGATAGATAGATAGATAGATAGATAGATAGATAGATAGATAGATAGATAGATAGATAAAAATAAAAAAATATATAAATAAAAATAAAAAATAAAAAAAACAGCCAAAAAATGATTATAAGATGCTTTTATAATTTATTATGACGCTGCACAATAATCATAAAATAACGAACATTTGTTCTACTTACTTTTTATGTTAACACCCTATATGTATTACTTATCAAGCCTGTACTTTCACATCTGTACATATAAAAGCATATTGAAAAAAAATCCCATAATTGCAGTAATTTTCAGGGTTAATTTTAGGCCTTTTAAATTCAACAAAAAACACGAAACTTTGTAATTAAGTGAAAACCAGATGCATGTCATTTTACATACTCTTTGTACAGGATTTCACGTTAAAGACAAGGGTCAAAGAGAGGGTGGAAAATTATAGTGGTTACTAACAAAACGACGTATGGTTGCTAATAGTATGTAAATTCTGAAGGCATAAGCTTTCATGTGAATATAAAATAACCAGAAGCTACTAGGCAAGGGATCGACCCTCACCACTGGAGGAGCCAGAATACGAATAAATGAGTGTGAAGCAGTGTGTTATCAACTCTCACACAGAGAGAACTGCAATCTTGACCCAATTATACAGCCACACTTATCAGAGGCTGTATGTGAACTCGCACCAGAATCTCTGCCCACAGCCACCGAGTCAGTGGACAAAGAGAATGATAGCAGAGAGAGAACAAGTATTCTACTGAATAACATTCTGCTTTCCTTTTCAAAATTGACCCCCATTTACTTTCTTAAAGCATGTTTCTGGTCTTATTGAGGACAGTTCACTAGTGCATTTTCGTAATCTTTTAAATCTAAATCTAAATCTACTTGCTCTCATGGCTCTGTATGAAAAAGAAAAGTCACTGGCAAAGCAATTTAATAGAATGAGGTTTTGAGATTTATTTTTTGACACATTTACCTTATTTTTATTCTTCTCAGGTTAGGCAGGTTATCTGACCTAAATTATAAGCACTTTAAAGTACTTACAATCAGACAGCAGTCTTCTCTGTGGTCTGTTCTGGCCAGAGCCGTCGCAATGGGGTAGGCAAGGTAGGCAGCTGCCTAGGGCCCCCAGCTGTAGGGGGCCCCCGAAGGCCGCACGGTCGTTTAGGTTGTGTATCTGCGCCATAGACTGTAAAAAAATCTGTCTGTGCCAATTGATAATTCATGACTCTTAAAATGCACCAGAATACAAGAAATCATATCTGAATTTTAAAAATTTTCCTGAGGGACGACTTGGGACCTCACTTCACTCTTTTGCCTAGGGCCCCCAAATATCTTGAAACGGCCCTGGTTCTGGCTCAATGTCATAAATCAATGCCCCAGGAGGCAGATTTTGTTATACAAATAGAAATCAATTTATTGGTTATAATAACTATACTGCAAATATTCTATATAAGTTAAAGTACAAATAAACGTTTTTCAATCAAGAAGCTCTTCACGTGGTCACGAAGCAGCAGCATCTGATGCCACTGTCGTCGTCACAGATATTTGCACATAAATTAGTGACCTCCCCAAATGAGGTCATCCACGGGAACACCCCCTTTAAAAAGGCCTGTTTTGTGTTCTCCTCCGCATTTAGTGAGCTCATCCCCTTTTGTTTGAATCACTTTTCATCCACAGTAACATACTTAACACATAATAGTTATAAAGTTGCTATAATACATGGTTTCTTCTCTACTTTGAGCATGAACAAGTTATCTATAAAGTGACATGTATATCTCTTTGACCTCAAATTCAGCTCTGTACAGCCGTTTCTGCACTTGCACACACATATAAATCTGCAATGCCTAACAGTACAACTGGATGAATACTACAAAACATCATACAAATGTTATATTCACTGTATGATAAATAAAATACACATGTAACTGTTAAAGGCAGGGTAGGTAGGAATGGTCTAAAAAAATTCTTTTTCAAATTTGTTTAAACTTTATGTACATATCAATACATAATTAAAATGTAAGTACTCTGAAAAAGAAAGTATAAAAATCGAGTGTCTGTAGACCTCTCAGGACTGTTTTAAAGACAGTTCATTATTTCCATTCACTCCACCCCCTCCCTTCTGGGCTCCTTCCAAAGCCACGCCCCCAAAACACATGAACGCGCGACTCCAACCGCTGAGCTGAAGACGCATTATTTACCTGAGACAAGCAGAGAGGAAGGAGCACAGTGCATGTAGTGACATCATGTCAGAATCACATGTAATAAAAAAATCTAACGCTAATTGCTTATGAATATAAACAAATAAGATGTATTTTAGTACTCACTATCAAGCTAGCATATTGATATTGGTAAATTTAAAATATATATTTTTTGATTCGCTAACGAGCTAGTTATATAAGCTAAAAACAGGTTGCATTGATACACTTTTTTACATTACCATCAGTAATATTGTGATGAAGATGAATTTCGTGTAAGATTCATAACATATATGGTGTTCTGCATGTAGGGGTGGGAGATATTGACAAAAATGAATATCTCGATATTTTTTTCCAATATCTAGATATTGATATTCAGGCGATATTTTTGCCATCCTTCAAAGAAATGTGAGCAAACTGGCAAAGAAGGTCCAGTTGGTCTTTTGACTTGCTGCATTTGACCTATATTATACTAGGCTATAGAAAAAAACAATAAAGGAGCTAACTAAACAGAATCTGTGGCAGCCCCTACTTTTTCCACTTACAAAAAAAACAACAAAAAAACTTAACTAGGCACTTCTTGCAACAGTGATTATTAAATCAAACAACAATATGGTTGATGATCAATTCAAAGTAAAAAAAAAAATAACATTTTCAAAACGGTATAAATCCATTCATTTTTCCCCCAAAACGCTATAAATCCATCTTTTTTTTTTTTTTTTCTAAATTTATGGTTTGTCTTTTTAAAAAAGTTTTTGTCTTTTATTTTTCGTGTTTGCATTTATGAAGAAAAAACAATATTACTTGACAGTTCTCCATTATGGACGCGAGCGCTCTGAAAGCTGCACTAAGACTTTCAAACTTTAACAGAGACCTCAAAACAGAAAGCACAAAGCCTTTCTTTAAAACGAATTTCGTTTTGTATTAATTGTATCTTAATTTTAATATATTTTTTTTTTCATTAATTCATTAATATTTTCATTCCTGGATTAAATACATAAAGTAAATATAGGCTATCAATCACAACATAAGGTGCTTGAACTGGAGATTATATCATCGTGAACCGAACCGTAGCCTCGCCTCACAGGCCTAAAAAATGTGGAATATATTTACAGAAATCTGGTTCTAAACAAAACCATCCAAAACAAAATAAAACTATGTAGCCTAATAAATGTGCATTTCTCCGGTGCATGCGTTCACTAGCCTACTGCGAAGATCGCGAGTCAAATATCGTCAACTTCATCTTTGCAGCCGACACAGAAATTAATAAACAATTAAAATGTCTTATTGCAATATTTTACACATTCATAATCATTACTTTTGCTGGTTCTTTGAGGCAGCTTTTTAGGTTTATGGCGTTTTGGAAAAGAGCTCTTCACGTACAAACATCGTTTCACCAAGGCACAGCAGCCCTTCAGCACATAAGAACAAAAAGAGAAAAAGCACGGACTTACTAATTACGAAACTTTGATGTGGTTGAACAGGTGAAACAGTCACAAATTCCTCTGCAACTCAAACATTCTCAGTACGAGTTATGAAGGAAGAGAACAGCATTACAGTTTTCAACGCGTCCTCCTTTGATTGCTGTGTTGTGACTGGAAAAGTGCATGCAGGAGCACATGCGCAAAATGTAGGTTTGTAAAATGTCCTTTTGTAAAATAAAAAATAATTTTAGGGCGAAGCAGAGGAGGTCGTGCAAGAGGCCGTGGCGTGCAACTAGGGTCCGAGGAAGTAGAGGCTGAGGACGGGGTGGTCGCTGGAAAGCCACGATGATATTGACACGCGTTTTATTTCTTTGATTATCCAAAGACTTTTTGTTCATTACCTTTTCTTGTACTGTCTTCTTTTTTTGCCTTGTTTGCCTTCACTAACTGCATGCCGGTAATGTGAATTTTGATTGCTCTTTCTCTGCCATTGTTTTGCTATTCCTAGGTTCCGTGCCTCTCGAATTCCTCAAATCAAACGTGCGCGCGCAAGTGGGCAGATCCCGTGGCAAAAGGGTGGCTGCCATGGTTGCGAGAGAGAGTGACAGTCGCCTAAGCCAATCCTTTGATTCGTCCCGAATCGAAATAATGAGCTGTGTTTAATACAGATTAAACGGTCTAGAGTCACTTGATTTTTATACTCTTTTTTTCAGAGTACTTACATTTTAATTATGTATTGATATATATAGAAAGTTTTAACAAATTTGGATCTTTTATTTTTATATAGTCCTACCTACCCTGCCTTTAAATCATTGCCCATAAGACCTATCCAGGAAATAAACAAAATAACAAAGCATATATTAGCTAAATACGTCAAACAATGAGGCAGGGTAATTGTATTCTTATGCATATTACACAACAATATGTAACTTATAAAAAACTATATTCTGGGGAAAAAAAACAGAATGGTCATAAATCCTTAAGGTCCTTGATATACTTCAAGAAAATTTAAAGAACAAACTGGTTTGACATTTTGAACAAATCCGGGCAAAACGAAGTTCGTTTGGTGTTTTTTTTTTTTGGAGTTCGAAACAGCTTGTCAAACTTTCTGGAAAAGTTCACCTTCAACCTAACATTGGTCTATTATGTAATAGGTAGGTGTAACTCTGAGGCTCCGCCTTCTTTGACATGGAAATCTTCTCCGGTTCTTTTATTTTTCTGTACAGTCCGTCGAGGTCTGACTTTCATGAGGAAAAACATGAATACACTGGAGAGCTGCTTTATAGTAGAAATTGAAGTTGTAATTCTACCTGAAAGAGACACTGACACTGTTTTTTCATGTCTAATACTGTAAAGTTGCTTGCTTTTAAACAATCTTTTGTATAAAGTCCTGTATAAATAAATGTGACGTCACGTGACTTTACTGGTGTGCTGCATTGCAGAGCTGTTGCAAACACATCCACATCGCTATGATCAGATGCTTTCTTATCTGCTGTTTTCTCACCGCTGTCATTTTTGTTGGATGTTTATTTTGTTGTTGAATGGAAAGGGCAGCGCATATTTACATAATGCTTCTCTCAGCGCTAGCGGCGTCAGGATGTCCGATAACAGTATACCGCTGGTCACGTATTCCGAACTACTTTTTACCCTTAAACAAAGAACGAAAAAGAATTTCATCATCGGGACCTTTAGTTTCTGTATTGCTTTTTTAAAGCTTTTTCCATATAATTGTGTATGTATAATTACACACTCTGTTACAAGCCCCTGCTCTTTTTTCCCCTTTCGCTTTTTTCTGAGCACAGTTGCCGATAGGATGGGGGTGGAGACTGATGATTTTTAAAACCTGAAGCTTCTGCCTATTTATGTTTACAATTCTTTGTTTTGTTACTTTTTGCTGTCAATAAATTGAATTTAATTTTGCTTAGATTAGATGTCTTAATGTCTTTTTGTGACTTGTTTTTCAATTTTCTGAATGGCTTTTTTATGTTGGTCCTTAATCTGGGTCGAAACAACTCTTAAAAATAAAGGTTTTAATATATATATATTTATTTATTTATTTATTTATTTTTATTTTTTTTCTTAGATGAAACACACTTACTTAGTTTGGAGCCAATCCCCAGATAAAAATTATTCACCCCAAATAAACTCAAACATTTCACGAAAACATTGAACCATTCTTCTTAGAAAAGAACATTTTAAATAATCTAAAGAACCCTTTTCCACTATAAAAAACCTTTTGTCCAATGGAAAGGTTCTATGGATGTTAAAGGTTCTTCATTAAACCGCAGATGCCTATAAAGAAGCTTTATTTTTAAGGGTGTACCAGCATGGCTACTGCTAAAGTCACAAATCCTCCTTACTTTCAAATCAGTCCACTAAACCGCCTGGCTTTATTCTGGTGTAACACTGGATTTTCACAATCTAATCAATTACGGATGGTTTAAATTGACTTTTCAGTTAACTTAAGAAAAACAAACAGAGCTACCATGATATCCAGCATTTAACAACCATGGCCTTTGTCCTTAGGGTTTACTTGCAGATTTAATTAACAAGCAGCCAGGGTAGGTTTGACGACAAAAAAGCCTCAGACATGGTCAAAAACACTGTTGAGCAAAGCAGCCCTGAATTAAACTCACAGAGACTGAGAGAAAGGTCCTGTCTAACCGGAGGCAAACAAAATCAAATCTCCTCAAACCAAAATAACAAACACTCTCACTTGGTTTTTAATGGAGCCAATCCCCACATAAAAATTATTTCAAATTCAAACATTTCACGTCTTCTGGAAAAAAAATAATTAACGTGCATAAGCAAACAACAAAATAGCTCTTGCAAAGCTATTACAGCTGTGTCTACATCAAAGCAATGATGTAAACACATGCATTTTAACCAAAATGGAAAAAAAGCCAAAGATATTTTCAGTTTACATATTACAGATAGGCTACTGGCATTTAAATCATTGAAGTGTCAACTTTTTCACAGATATTTCCTTGAAAGATGTAAAATATATTTTAATATAATTTTTTTTACAGGTGTCTTCAACATATGTTCACATTTATAGGATGAAGTTTCCAAAACAAATCATTACAATCGTTAAATCATTTAAAAAAGCTAACATTCAGCTACATTGTTCATTGTCAGTCCGATATTAAAACGTACTAAGTAAAATGACAATGTAATTTACAAGTATGACTCTAGTAATTATTTTAGTGCCGTGTCTCAAAGTATGCAAATACATTACTATTGTACTATATGGTTGATTAGACTTTTTGTTTAGAAGTTTTTCTGTTATATTCTTGCTGTGTCTCTGAAAAAGTTTGAAGACCCCAGGTCTATAAATAAAAAAAGGTAGATATGTTGGTCTTGGAAGAATCTTATCAGAAAAGTTTGAGTTTATATCGAAATCTCGGACTTTTGAATGAAGACTTTGCAACTTAGTAAGTCTCAGTTGATCTCATATCTTCTGGAGCTCTAGGAGAGTCTTTTCTCAAGAGCAAAAACTGTAAAACAATATCTGATATTTAAAAAATATCATTAGTGATTTTTCTCTCCTGTGGGTTGAGATGACTTAAATATTTAGATTTTTTATTATTATTCGGTCTCAGTGTTTTTAATTGACTAAAATAGTCAGGAACACCTTTTTGAGGTTAAAAGTTACTCCTTTCAACCCTTTCACAAAACTATTAACATTCATTTATTCAGAGCTGGAGGCGAAACAGTTGTTTCTCTTTTCTCTTCTGTGCAGATAAACGTTTGTTGGGTTTGGCAGTTTAATGTTCTGTGGAGTTTAAAAGAAACACATTAGCATGTCTGTTTTATATTCAAATGTTTGTACTAAACAGCAGTTGTGTTAATTGGTTATAGCTGGAGGAACGCCTGAGAGAACCTATAAGAACAGACCGTGTGAAATGACAAATAAGGACAACTGGGAGAAAACCTGCGTAAAAAATAACAGAAGAAGAGACGAATGGGGAATATAATGTTTTCCCAAGACATCACCCTTTCAAAACCATCCATTGGTGCATTTCTGTAAACTGGTTCAGATACATGTAAACTACATTTTAAGATACTTGGACAGCTGTGATAAACTTAAAGAGCATTTCCATATAATTTTATCTGCAAAAAACAAAATAAAACTTTATATTAAATCCAGAAGTGCTCGAGTAAAATACGCAGAATGTTGCATATTGTCCATGGTCTCCATCTGGATCCTTTTCTGACCTTTTCTGACATTGGGTTGATTACAATAGTTTGAGTCTTATAAATGTAAAAACTGCTGAAAATGTTTGGCTTACATTTTCAGAAAGACTATTTAAAAATGTATTTTTAAACCTTACCTTCTATTACTGTATTCTAAAATAATTACTTAAAAGATTTTTCAGAGGTGAGTGGAGCACTTAGAAGAAATGTAGAAGACGTAGAAGAAAAGGAGAAGAAAGAAAAAAAATGATAAAGAGCTAAATCTACTGTTAAATTGATTTCAACTATTGATCAAGGCCAGGTTTCTTAAATTCAACCCAAAAGCCCCCAAATGAACCCATAATACTATTTTCAGCAACAATGACCAGGTTGTGCTCAACTTTATTTATATATTTGTTTTAGGTTTTAAATGAATTTATAATATAAAAATGGAACTGACTTTAATTTCTAACTGGATGAGCTGCATTTGAAACCCTAAAATAAAAATAAAAGACACACATTGCTTGTCAACAATAGATAACGTACAATTAAACTAATGAACCATATGTCTTGGTGGAATTTTAATTAATATTAATAAATATAATTAAATGAACATTCATGTCTTTAGCATAATGTGACCATGATTTTACCACAGTTTGAGGGGGTTTTAGACACTCCATATGACATTTCTAAGAATTGTGGTAAAATCACTGTAATGTAGTCTGTCAAGGCTTAATGCTTTAAGGAATTGGGCTGGGTTTCCCGAAACCTTCTTAACGCTACGTCGTTCTTAAGTTACACCTTAAGCTGTACCTTATCGTTAATACGTGTTTGCCGAAACGTTTTTAGTTAAGTATACCTTCTGTAAGTCATACGTTCGGAAGGTTGGTCTGGACCACTCTTAGCTTTACCTTATCACTGTTGCAGGGCTATACGAATATAATTCTGAAGTTTTAATACACCCAGACAGTGTTCAATTAGGCTAATTCAAGTGTTTTCATGCAAAGAATAAAATTGTCAATCACACTGATTGTTGTTAGAATTTTAATTATATTATTATTATATTATTAATTTAATAAAAGAGCACTTTTAAAGGCCAGTGAAAGCATAGACTACTGTCAGTTAAGTTCTATTCGGACGCTAATGTTGTTTCTCATGGGCTTGTCCGGTATTTTAAACATTTACAGGGGTAAGTCGGTGATTTTAGTGCCGTCCGAATCCATAATATCAGTGTTTTTTCTCACCCAACCCGCGTAAAAATCCCTGGCCAAATTAGTACCTACTGTTTTTTGACAAACAGGTCGTGTGGTAATTTAATTGCCGTCTGAATCCACATCTCTGAGTTTACAAGAAGAGATTCAAAATCCACTGTTTAAATCCTTTTTGATCACTGTCGAGCACCGTACGTAAGATGTACACTTTTATTACTGAAATGCTGGAAAGTATTTACAAGAACAATATTTTATCGCAACTCCACCTCAGCGAACAAAAATGGAAAAGAGAATAAAGCACGTAAAATTTTTGAAATGGTTATTGTGGCAGCAATATATGTTACAATTTTAAAATATGTAGCTAGACTATTATAGGCTATTATAGTTTGGATTATTTTTTATAATATCCAATAGTCCTAATAAATGTAATTTCAACTATTTCTGAAGTTCTTCTTTTATATATAAAAAAAAAAAAACACCACTTTCTAGCATAAAGCAGTGAAACAGCGCCTGGACAAAAGAATAATTGATTCTCGAGCCATCGATATCAACCAATTCAGCACCATCGCCACGGACAGCACCCGGTAACGTCACACGTAAGAAGGTATATCTTAAGCAGCTTTCTAAGGTATAGTTCGGGGAACACGCCTAGTAATGGTATACCTTTAGTTAAGTTATACCTTATGAGTCTTCGTAGCGCGCTAAGAGACAACGTTATCGGGAAACCCAGCCTTGTGCATTATCAAACATTTATTTCACCAGGTTAGTAATTTAAGAGAGACGTATTCGAAATGGCAGCATTCTTAAATTCTTAATTCTTAAAATGGTACATAAATGTTTCATATTTAGCTGAGTCAGTCGTTCACTGCAATATTTATTCTAAATTCAAAATGTTTTCTGCTAATTCGTATCACTAAATGGGTGTGTTTTATTTAATGTTTTAGTCATATGAACGTCCTTTATTTAAAGGCTCAAATCTTATACATTCTTTATTGGTGCAATCTGAATAAACTTTCCTTCATAATACGGTTAAGTCTGAATGAAGCACATCTAAATATTACAATAAAATTTTGTCATATTCTGACACCAGTTCAACACTAAGTGGCCATTAAAAAAAAGAAACATTGATCCACTTAAATCTGCAGTCTACCCTTTAATTAGGCATTTAAGAAGCACTTAAGAAGTTCTTCAATACTTAACTTTAGACTCCCTGCAAATGCTACAAAGAGAGAGAGAGAGACTGGGAGAAAGACTAATTATAAACATCCGGCAAATACAATGATAAATTCCTTTTGGACTGCACAGATGATAATTTTTCCTCAAGGACAAAAGCTTCAGAACACAACTATTCATTTGCTCCATCAAAAGATTGGATTCTTATTCTGTGTTTTGTTTTGCTGGCATACCTAATTCCCCTTCTCCAATTTCCAATCTCCTCCTTCCAAAAACACTAACAATGAAGGCAGAAATGCTTCATGATTGCGCTTCAGAAAATCAATCAACACATGGTGCACCACTGGAGACTGAATAGTTGTACTAAATATAGCAAATAAATAAACTGCTATTAGGGGCCAAAAAAAGGGTTCAGGAATATGCATGGTTAAATACAACCTGTACTGTTGACAGCATGTGTAGAATGGCATTCACAACCCATTGTATTGATTTAATACAAAATATGTCTGAGTGAAACAGAATATTCAACAAGACAAATTTAGATTTTATCCATCTTGATTGATTGATTGATTGATTGATTGATTGATTGATTGATTGATTGATTTGTGCACAACAAGACCTGTATTACAAAGTAAATGGGATCAGTTTTAATTCACTGTTGATGTAAAAAAAAATATATAGAACCTGGAATATTTCTGATTATTAAACAACTCTCTGAAATGCTTGATTCTAATTGGTCAGTCGTGACATTCTGAGTTACTCCTTGATAATGACTGTCGTCAACAGAACCGCTGTATAATGACCACTTATCCAGGTATTTGACCGCCTGACCCACTTCTTTTATGTCTCTCTCTCCTACATAATAGGCCTACATAATATTGTTGACGTGTTCGTATTGTTGCTAGAACAAGATAGAGATAATAAACAGATAAGATTTTAAAACGGTTTCTTTACAATATCAGTATGTAATGTCCCACAGTCCCCATCATTATTTCAGTGGTAAAAAACTTCACGTCTGTGTCCTGATCACCCTGTCAGGGTTTTTTTCTGCAATAACAACTGAATGAAATTCATTGCAAAAATCTGCATTCATTGCTTCAGAATCTCATCCACAGACTAAAGGTGAGACTATATGACCAATATCACAATATTGAATAATTTTATTTCATGATAACGATATCACGCTTTAGTTATTTTTGCTTTAAACAGTTTTTATGATATAAAAATTGTATTGAAATGTCAGAAATCCCATCACCAACTCCAAAATCACATAAATAACCAATACTAGCCATACTAACATAAGTTCACTGACGGCAAGCAAACAGATAAAATAGGAATAAAGAAAATAATTACAAGCAATAGGACCAACAAATGCAATAGATCAAAGACACAAATGAAATAGACCTACCTGAAAAACTTTAAGCAATAGAAATAAAACACTACAATAGAACAAATCAGGTTTATTATGCTGCAGTCACTTTAAGGGCCCTATTTTAACAATCTGAAATGCAAGTATCAAACGCGAAACGCAAGTAACTTTGTGGGCGGATCTCGGGCGCTATTGCTATTATACCGGCGGGATAAATGACTCTTGCGCCCGACGCAAATCTAAAATGGGTTGGTCTGAAGTAGCTACATTATTCATAGGTGTGGTTTGGGCGTAACGTGAAATAAACCAATCAGAGCGTCATCTCACATTCCCTTTAAGAGCAGGCGCGTTTGTTCCATGGCGGATTGCTATTTACAACGGCAGATTTGCCAGGAGCGGTTTACAGCCGAGGAGACCGACGTTCTCGTCAGGGCCGTAAAACACAGAGAAGTGACATTGTATGGGGATGGGAGAAACCCACCCAAATTAGCTTTGGTTAAACAGGCGTATAATAATTTGGGTAAATGTGTAAGCTAGATTTATGCCTATTTTTTCACATCTTCATGGACACAATGATTTCCCTCATGTGGAATATTTTTCCTTGTAATTATGTATGGTTTGCTAAAATGGGAACTGCTGCGTCTGTGTGTAGATGAGAGAAGCAAAGTGTATGCGCGTTGTGCACACACTACATTATGGCCAAGCATGCGCCCTTAAAATAGCACCTGAACACGCCACTGACTTTAGACTAGGTTTTTCCTGGTCTGTGGCAGAATTGTTTTCTGGAACTGCAAAATAGCACCAGGGAACGTTTGCGCCGGAACACTTCTCCTCTTTTCGCTGAACTGCCCCGGGATCGCAAGTTCATTCCCTAATTTACCGACGTGCGTCTGTCGAGGGAAAAGTCCGCTGTACGTCGGGTGCAAAATAGGAATTATACATGCGTCGGTGTACAAAGTCAATTGAGCTGAGTGCCAGATAGGGCCCTAAGAGAGAAGGTACTGATCTAATATACTAATACACATGCACTTTCTTTCTTAACCATTTACGTTCACTTAAGACATAAAAAGTGTTTATGAGGATACTCACAAAGACGGGCATTTTGACATATAAGTGTGTGTGTGTATTTGACTGTTCAAGCCCAGTAAGGTGCTAAAAAGAACTCTAGTTCAGTAGGCCCTCCTCTCGCACTGTATGAGCAGCTGCTTTATGTGCACAGCTTTCGATAAGCTTTCAAGACGGCACAGAACGGCAACATCACGTGAGCGTGACCGCGATAGAGACGATAGAGACGAAATCTCTACCAGTTGACAAATTTCTACCGGTCAATCGTGTCTACCGGTATATCAGCAACCCTTAACACAGACCTTGTTTTGGGCCTGGCAATGGGATATTTTTATTGCTCCAAGCTTCATGTGATCGTTGTCTCCTAATTAGGACAGGAAAAAGATAAATATAAAGTCTGCAATGGTAGGAGTATGGTTAGAATGCACCAACAGTGGGAAACTCAGAATGCAGTGTGCACATCAAAAGATTAAATCCGATCTGAAGCTTGTAACATATAAACGCACACATCAACCTGATCACTTATTTAGCGTTCATGTAAACACTATGTTCTGATTCATCAATCGGATTGATTCAATTCTGGTTGAAACAAAAAGTGTCCTTGTAAACATATATAGCTACAAAATCAGCTATCAGCGAATCAGTCATAAAGAAGCTCTGCAGAGAACTGTGGTGTCATCATTGTTCAACTTTTGTTCTCATTATAGTTTCAGTGCAGTCAAACGGATAATATTACTGAATATTAAGTGTTCTTTTTGAAAAAACAACTACAACAACACTTGGGTTTGGAACAATCTTTAAAAGGTCTAGCCAGTTTCCATACATTTTTACAAGCTTTATTTTATTTTTATATTGTGCTATTAGACCAATATAACACAAGATTAACTTCCACATTCACATGACCTTACAAACTAAACAAAATTGGGTTACGCTACTTTATTTTAAGGTGTCATTGTTACAGTGTAATTATATATTTAAGTACTGAGTAATATTAAGCAACACCATGTATTAGGGTTTGGTTGAGGGTATGTTGCATGTAATTATGCATAATTTACTGTTATTACTATGGTACATGTAACATCATAAACAAGGACACTGTAAAATAAAGTGTTACCCAAAATTGCTACTTCTCACTGCATAGAAAAAAAACAACAACTAGGTTTTGGAGGGTGGATTTGTTGGCCACATTATTGGTAAATGATTTAGAGTTAGTGACAACCAATTCTGGATCTCTAGTCCCACATTTTATGACAAGTATCATGACTGTCATTTACAGCCACAGGCATCGCCAGAGACCGGCCGCTTGAAGCCAGCATTTGGAGAGAGACTGGTTTTTCACATAATCTTGCTTTGATTTGAAGGTCAGTCATTGGTTTTCATTTTTCACACACGAGTGCAACTCCAATTCTTCAATTTTATATCGTTCTTATAATTCCAGGACTTTATATTTCTTGACAAAGACGTGTGTGCGAGTATTGCGAGTGTGCATCTTCCCTCAGCTATCCTCTGAGCTAAGGAAACAATCAGCTGCGTGAGTCCTGTGTGTAGGAGATAGCAGAATTGGCTGTGAGGAATGATCCTTGCCGTTGAGCAGAATACCTGCTCATCTCTCACCGTCCACACAGAGCCGCCTCAGCCAACACTTCACACAGCCGCAGAGACATAACCTACACGAGCTGTATTTGTCCTTGAAACAATCTCTCTTTCATTAAAGCTCTAGCTCTGAGACTGACAAAATATTTCAGAAAGGACATTATAGCTTACACACAGATGAACTGTAGAAAAATAAAGATCCACTGCTATTCAGTCGAGAACTGCATTCAACTCTTTGTCACTATCATCTTGAAATATCTGAGAGAACTGAGAAAGAGTAAAATGACTTTTGAATGACAGGCAAAAATAAAAGAAAATTAAATTAAAATAATACGTTTAAACATTTGGGGCCAGTAAGATTATGTTTCTTTGAAAGAAATTAATACTTACATTCAGCAAGGATGCATTAAGTTGACCAAAATAGACAGAAAAGACATTTATTTAGTTACATAATATTTATATTGCAAATAAATGCTGTTCTTTTGAACCTTCTTAATAAAAAAATCCTAAAATATTGTATCATTGTTTCTACATAAATATTAAGCAGCACAACTGTTTCCAACATTGATTATAATAGGAAATGTTTCCTGAGCAGCAAATAAGCAGAATGATTCTGAAGGATAATATATATACAGTGCTATGCATAAGCTAAAGTTGACTAAAAAGAGGAATAAAAAATCATCTTTTGGAAATTGAACTTAATGCCTTAATTAAAAAAATTAAGAAAAATCCAACCTTTAAGGACACCAATTTTCTTTGTGAATGAATAATGTATCGTAAATAAATAAATGTTCTTCCTTAAAATACAGGGTGCAAGTCTGGACACCCCTATGTTAAATTCCCATAGAGGCAGGCAGATTTTTATTTTTAAAGGCCAGTTACTTCATGGATCCAGGATAATATGCATCCTGATAAAGTTCCCTTGGCCTTTGGAATTAAAATAGCCCCACATCATCACATAGCCTTCACCATACCTAGAGATTGGCATGGAGTACTTTCCATAAGATCATCTCTCAGTGCAAATCAAACCAGCTATTAGGCTAACTGAAATAAAACCATGCCAATCTCTAGGTATGGTGAATCTGCCTGCCTCTATGGGAATTTAACATAGGGGTGTCCAGACTTATGCACCCTGTTTTTTAAGGAAGAACATTTATTTATTTACAATACATTATTCATTCACAAAGAAAATTGGTGTCCTTAAAGGTTGGATTTTTCCTAATTTTTTTTAAATTAAGGCATTAAGTTCAATTTCCAAAAGATGATTTTTTATTCCTCTTTTTAGTCAACTTTAGCATGGGTGTCTAAACGTATGCATAGCACTAATATATATATGAATACTATTATTATTATTATTATTATTATTATTATTATTATTATTATTTGTTTTTATTTATTTTTTAGCATAAAATACTTTTTTCAAAAACATTTTAGAAAATCTTGCAGACCCCAAACTTTTAATTGGTAGTACTGCAAATGGAATGAGTGGTGATTTAAGTAAAATATTTGATATTTTATAATTTAATTTAAACCAAATATGCTGAATGTTGTCAAACTGTCAATTTAAACAATATATATATACAGTATATATGAAGAGTTCAGATGCAAAAGCCTCTAAGTGCCATTTGAAATTTTCTTCTAGAATGATAGTTTTTATCAAGCTTGTATATTTAAGTTCAGTAATTTCACTTAAATGGCAATGAAGATTACCTATTAATTGTCATTTAAGTGAAATTATTGAACTTAAATATACGAGCTTGATAAAAATGATCATTCTAGAAGAAAATTTCAGATGGCACTTAGAGGCTTTTGCATCTGAACTCTTCATATATATATATTTGGTAAGTCAAGAAATTATGTCAATGAAAACTAACCCCAAAATAAAAATCTTCAAATTTAAATAACAGCAATGCATATGTTGTGAAGTTTGTCTTAAGATATATGTGTCTGTGTTGTCATTTCCAAGTGATTTAACCATAAGCAGCAGTTGTAAATGGCATTTGAATCCAGCCTCAGGTTTATGGCATCTTGGGAATTGATAGTTCAGCACAGCATCTTAAAAAAAATCAACTGTGTGAAAAGCTTTTCCTTTTGAGTGCATAAGGGGACATTAATGGCTTGTCTTGAGCGTAATGCGAGAGGAAACGCATTAATAAAAAATCCATACTCATCCAATGTTTTCTAAGGGCAGCGACAGCCAAAATGCATTCCTCGTTATTTTTCGGACAGAGAAAAGAAAAGCATATGCACAAAAATATTATGCATAGGCATACTTATATCTTGACCTGATGTTCAGCTCAAGACTGGAGCACAGAGCAGATGGAGCGAGACAAACTAATAGTGACTGATGTTTAGAGTGCATCCCTCTCATCTCTGAATATCTCATCTTTCTCTTCTCTCATTCCTTCAAACTGACAACCAATACGCTTTGGTAAACATCCCAAAAAAAATTGTGAAGGGCTAGATTCATTCATATGTGTTTGAAGGTGGTCAATTCTTGCTCCTCCTTGATAGCAAGACAGAAAGAGAGAGGAATTTGATTGGAATGATCGAACGGAAATGGGCGCGCGCAGACGAGGAGGGTGAGACGGAGTGACAGAAAGTAATTACCCCAGAGAAAATAGGAGGAATAGAAGGAACGGCACTGCCTCAGCGGATGTGCGAAGATTTAATGTCCGAATGATCATGAAAAATCACCATCATCTCATGAATACACAGGAAAAAACGGAGACAAGAGGCAGAGATAGTAATAGAGAGAGAGCACGGAAACTAGGTACATGTAACACGTATCATACAAAAACATCCAATCAAAAAGCTCTAAATTTCTACAATTGCCAAAATCTCGTAATATTAAAACACAAAGTACAAAAATGGGAAATTACTAGAATTGAAGCCATTTGTTCTGATGGGACTACTGAACATAAGGGACTATATTCTAAACCATGCACTTGCATGGTTAAACTCGCTGCCAGCAGCTCTTTGGGATAGTTTTAAATGGTTATTTTTAAGGAGTTGTTAATGAACGCTTCAGACCCTAATGGTGTCATCCTCAGCGTGGCCCAGGCCGACTTCATGGATCATGTCCTAACCTCACTACAGGAGGGGTGAGAGATTAGCGGAGAGATTCCTCTTCCAGCTATGAGATAGATAACTTCAACAAAGCTGTACTTACCCAAACACCCAGAGCACGCTAATTAGCAAACCTGCCACGGATTGGCTCACATTAAAAGAAAGTGCCCCCCCAGAGGAGACTCACGACAACGTTTCCAATACATCAGTGAGCAGGTTAACACAAATGCCTTGATAATGACCAGCTTCATATGTAGTAAATTGGCCAGTGATATATATCAGGTGTTTTCAAACTGGAGGCTGCTATGGTGCTAAGTTTATTTTAAAGAACAAACTGGTCACACTTTTTTATGCAATTGCAATTGCATATGACTGTTCAGAATCAAGGACCAGTCATGTGAACCAGATCATGTGGATCATGTGATTCATTTAAAAGATCTGACTCAAATTAATGATTCATTCACAAATGATACATGGCTAGTTGACTACTTCTCTCAGAATTCAGTATTATCACCAAACATTAGATTCAATCTTTTTGTCAACTTGTTTTCTTTCAATTTGGACAGATTTTGTACTTGTTTTTGAAACTGATTGATCGTAGGCCACATTTAAATTTTGGGGAAGCAGTTATACCCTGGGTCAGTAAGTTTTAGTTCAATGCGATAACATTAACTAGCATTTTCAGGAAAAAGAAAATCCTCTCTGGGTCAAAATGACCCGTACACAACCTCAGGGTTAATAGCAAATGTTTTTATTGTTTCACAGACATGAACAATAACAAGGAGATGCAAGAACCTCAGCTTGCTGTCCTCTGAGAGACAAACCAATTAGTTAATTAGAGTAACACTGTACTAGTCCTTAAATAAGTGCACAATATTGACCTTTCAAGGTCACTCACTAAAAGTGACCTTTCAAGTTCACTCACTAAAACTTATTGTATTACACAAGTGGCATCCCATCTTACCATGTGTCAATAGTTATATTTCTCTAGTCGGGATCTGGCATTTATTCCATGCATGAGGAATGAGGGGTATTAGCTACTCTGATATTAAAATATTTAATTATCCAATTCTTGCAACACTATTTGTCTAGTGTCATTGATTGATTGACTAAAGCTGTCCACAAATTTATGTTCACTGCATTCTAATGCCAAAAAAAAAAACTCTGGAACCCACAAAGATGAACAGCAAGAGTATTTGTGATGGTGGGGAATGATGAGATTGGTCCGGTCTGCCTCACAAAGTTTTTCATGAGATGCGACAGCGATGCTTCATAGCACCATCTGGCTCTGGGGATGAAAAAGCTAAATCAATGCTAAAACCTCCCAACAAAGCAGGTAATGAATGTAGAGGTTCCTTTGCCAAGATGTACAAAGACTGGCCCAAACTTTCTCGTCTCCCATTCTCTTCTTTCTGTGGTTTATGCAGGAGAATGATAAACAGCACCATCTGAACAGACCAGACCTAAGTATTTGCCCGCAGCTCAGTCCAGCTCATTGTGAATTACACATTGCAAAAACTAACAACTTCCTCACATGAGCCAAATCAGAATCAAAGGTTCCTTAATACAATGAATAAAATACCATCTGAAATGACCTCTTCTTATTAAAAAGAATACATTAATATTAAATTAATTAATACAATGTAAAGTTAATTTATTACAATTAATTAATTATATAAAGCCATCCTGTAGCTCAAACAATACAGCATGGCGCTAGCAAAGCCAAGGTCATGGGTTCGATTCCCAAGGAAATCAAAAACTGAAAATGCAATGCCACTTTGGATACAAGCATCTGTCAAATGCATAAATGTAAGGTAAATGTAAAAGATACAGCAGAGGCATGCGGTCCATATAAGCTGCGAATGCTCTACATTCCCAAGCCATTCGTGGACTCGCTAATTAGCATTAACAGAATACATATAAATATACTATAAATTCCCTTATTTGAGGTGTACCATAAAGCTCACATGATAGAAATTTGGTAATACGCATGTAACTGACTGTCATTTATTTATTTGCAAAACGATTATTTGTCAAATCTGCCTGTTAGAGTGTTTCAGGTAAGCGGATCCACAGCAGATTTGACGCCTAATCTCTGTTGTAGGTATCGTCACCATTGTCCCGCGTTCTTGGTTTGTTGGCATATGGGGGATTTCGTGTGCAAGTAAAGCTGTCCGCAAATCATTCGCCCAAGTGGAAAAATGTGCTGTTGCTGGCAGATCTCAATCAATAAAAATCACATTGTATTTGATATAAAACTAAATAGACTAAATCAAATTAAATTATATATATGTGTGTGTGTGTGTGTGTGTGTGTGTGTGTGTGTGTGTGTGTGTGTGTGTGTGTGTGTGTGTGTGTGTGTGTGTGTGTGTGTGTGTTTGTGTTTGTGTTTGTATATGTATACGTATGTGTATGTATGTTTGGTTTTAAAGTCTTTAATTATCTAAGTCTCTATCCCTTTAACTGCAGAAAATCACCCCTAAACTTAGAGGTTAAGTATGATTTTGGACATCAGTATGCATCACTAAAACAGGTCACCTGACAAAAAATTAGAGACTTTAAAATCAAATAGTTACTCAGCAAAATTATATTTTGCCTCAGTCATTGCACTACAGTTCTTCATCTCCACCCATTTATCTCAATATCTGTTAATTATGCCATGCAAGTGAAAAGCTAATGTTCAACATATGTTGTTTATTTGCTGTTATCACCTTGTGACTTTGCAGTCTTTTTAGGTTATTATTATAAAAAGTACTTGACATTCTGAAAGACAGCTTAATTTTAGTTCTAATAGATCCCACCTGTCTCTCATGAATATTCATTCCATTTTTTTTTATTAGGAATTAATGAGTTGCAAGATACAGCTGGCATATCTAAACGCCTGACTTCATCCCTTTCTCTTTAAACCCCGAAAAGGTGACAAAGCCCATTTGCAGTTTCTCCAGACGCATTTGTTAAAAGTCTCAAAAATTATTTTGTTCTCATCTAGATGCAGTAATGATCAAATAAAGACAAAACACATTTAAATTACCTGAGAGAGAGAGAGAGAGAGAGAGACGTTTGAATATTTATTTGTACAAAAAAAAGAAATTGAACAAACACATGTCACAAAATCACAACATGTATCAAAACACTCCAAAAATAAATAAAAATACAATAAAAATACAAGAATATATTGCTACACAACATATCTAAAACATTACCTACCAACATATTTAACAATTTAGAATTAGGTCTTCCTCATTATCTATAGAACACAAGACTTCACTTAAACCCCATGTTTCCATAAAAACAACCAGATTTTTAGTCAATTTAAAAAAAAACGAATTCCGCTCTGATCCTTGAAGTCACAAACCCTCTTAACATTCTCTCTGGGTCAACTAAAGCATCTTCTTTTATCATTCTTTTCCTTGTTACCCATATTGCCATTTTAGTCTCCACTATTAAAAAATGTATTATGCCTAATTCTTCTCTTTTCAGAAACCTTATACTTCAGTCCATAAATGAAAACAGTGTCATTAAACTCTTCGCCTAAATCTTCAATCCAGGTTTTTAATGTCTGAAAAACCCCTCTCAGTCTAGAACAATATAAAAACAGATGATCAGTTGATTCTTCTAAATCACAGAAGGGACATTTCTTTTCTACAGTGGGATCAATATGCGCCACGTGTCTGTTTGTAGCTACTGGCCAATGTATAATTCAATGTATAGCACTTCTGTCCACTTTGATTCTCTACAGTTCTTCAGAACTGACTGATGAGCGACTTTAACGCAATTCAGATACAAACTTTTCTTCGAAGCCTCTTTAAAACCATGTATCTCTGGAGTCTTAAAAGTAAGGATTGATTCCTCTTGTGGTTCTTCTTCCACATGAGCTGAAACAGGAAGATCAGGAAAATTCTCCTCTTCCTCCTCTTCATTCAAAATCCCTTCTCCTGGGTTCCGATGATAGGCATAAGGAAGAGATGAAAAAATCGCATCCATTACATGTTTCATAAATCTGACGGACTTGATTCCTGTCAGATCACTCATTTCCTCTGCACTTTTCCACCCGTCATGATGCTTTAAATCCTTTATCTTAGTGCATCCAGCTCTTGCCATTGTTTTCTGAAGGCTTTTTGAATTAAGCACTCTTACCTGAAGTAAGGGATTATGAAAAAGAGGTTCTTCTTTTATCCAGAATTCAGAGTCAGACCAGTTCCTTTCTACTTGAAAATTTGATGTCCATGTTTTCAGCATCGTTTTATAAAAAGCAGAAGTGTCTTTTAAGTCCACTACTGTCAGATTCATTAAAAACAACTGTTGATCGTATTTAAAAACATCAACTTTGTGTAACAGGGCTTTAGCAGTATCAGTCCAGCACCTCTTTGAATACAGCAACTTCTGTGCCGCTTGCAGCCTGAAGGTTTTGATTCTGCTTTTAATGTCTATTAACCCTTGTCCACCTTCATTCACTGGCAGGAAAAGTACGGCAGCTTTAGTCCAATGTTGTCCAGTCCAGAAGAAATCCACCAATCTTTTCTGCAATTCCTGAATGATGTCATCTGGCGGGTCCAAGACGTTCATTTTGTGCTACAGTGCTGAAGCTGCTTGGTCACCAAAACTCTTCCCCTATAGGATAGCTGTGGTAGCACCCACGACCACTTAGACAACTGGCTACACATCTTCGCCACCATTCCTTCCCAATTTTTTGTCTTAAATGTTTCAGTCCCTAAATAAACCCCTAAACATTTAAAGCCATCTTTACTCCATTTAACACCACCTGGGAGCACTGGTGGATTTTTACTTTTTACTGGTGGATTTTTTGGACCATGTTCACTCTGAAGGAATCACTCACATTGGCTGTGCACTTGTAATGACACATCAAGGATGTTAAGAGGCTAAAAGCAGGTTTAAAACTTGCCCCATTGAAGTCAACAGGGTGCAAATTTTAAAAAGAGGATAACACGGTGTAGGCAACACCGATTTTTGTCGTTGTTCTCTGTATTGACAGCACTCCAAATTTACAAAAAAATGAGCTCAATGTTAAAATTGACCGGAGTTCTCCTTTAAGCCCGATTTGCAAGATAACGAGCTCGCCGACAGGTCGGGCTGTAATCGCGTGCAAATCTGCGGGTGATCCACGCTCGCTAATCTTTAAGTGTGAAATACTTAACGACGCATCAAAAACACTCGCTGACACATCGCCAACGCGTCGCCGACGCCAGACAAATATCTAGCATGCCAAATATCTGGAGCTGTCGGCCGACTCGATAGCCTGTGGTGTCACGTGTCGCGACGAGCAACAGCCAATGATCAGCTTGTTATGACATTACAAAAGCCTTTTGTATTTGTAACCATCGTTGCCAAACCACAACAGGCAGCTGCTTTTTCATTTTAATGTTTTACTCACCTCCAACTCTCTCTGACAGACAATTCCTGCTGCCCGCGTGTGCTAATCCATCCTTTCACCCATATTCTTTTTTTTATATATATATATATATATATATATATATATATATATATATATATGTATATATAGTGTATATATATATATATATATGTATATATATATATATATAATTATTATTTTTATTTTTTTCGCCAATTTTGTCCCGCCGTCCATTTTCAAATAGACAATGCGCCATTTCCCATTCCACTTCTTGCGCATGTTTTCGTGACAAAATGTGGTTTTGGGACCGGATAGAGTCGTTGGGTGACAGAGTTGTTGTCAGCTCGTGTAGTGTGTAACCTCCTGTTGCAGATCATTTACGTAGTGTCACATAGTGTGAACACCACAACGACTTCAAGACTCCAGAGCAAGTCATGTAGTCTAAACAGCACAGCGATCTGCCGACGTTTAAAGTTGTGTAGTGTGAACTAGGCATTAGTCTCCTCATTTGTCTGTGTATATAGTCTCCCTAGTTTCAGTTCTTCCTTGTCGGTTCTACGTCTTTACTGCTTGCTATGTTTGGTATGTGTCTTGTTCATAAATAATAAATAGAGTATAATCGTTATTGGTCTTCCTGGTCTCTAGAGCTTCTTCATGTCAGGCCTGCCGAGCCTGAGCTTCTTCACGTACTCGGCAAAGATGAGCCCTCGGCAAAGATGGCCGCCGCCTCAACGCCTGAGCCCTCGTCTCCGGCCAAGATGGCCGCCGCCATGCCTGAGCCTTCGTCTCCGGCCAAGATGGTCGCAGCCACGCCTGAGCCTTCGTCTCCGGCCAAGATGGCCGCCGCCATGCCTGAGTCGGTTCCTGATACTGAATACCCACCCAACCACCCTCTCCCGCCCCCTCTCATCATCCAACCGCCATCCTCATCTCCTCTGCCTCCTGTCAGCCCCATCACTCTACACGCTACTGGAATGGGGGGCTCTCTGAGGGGCTTCCAGTCCTCTGCACCATCTTGGACTGTGGATGCCTGGAATCCTACTCCAGCCACCGCGTCCAGGATTCCACATCGGACCATCAATCCACTAGCTCACCCTTGGCTTCTACCTCCTTCATGTCCCATCAGTTCACTAGTTCCACCAGGCTCCCTCGTCCCCCCAGATCCGCCTTGGTCACTTGTCCACCTTCCATCACCTCTGAACTGCACTCCTCTGGCTTCCCTTCTTTCCCCCGGCTCCATTGGACTCCTCACTCCCTTCTGCTCCTCCTTGGTCCTCAGTCTCTCTGTCTCCACTGCACCCTTCTGTATCCCCGTCTACACCTGTCCCTGTCAAGCCAGTGGCTTCCCCGTGTCCCTCTGAACCCTCTGCTCCACCATGGCCTTCTCCTCCGTCATCCTCCCCCATCGGTTCTGCCTCAGTCCGTCATCGCCCTAAAACCCTCTGCCCTTCAACCTCCATGGCTCCTCCCTCCATCGGCTCCACCATGGGTCACAAGTCTTCCCGTTGGATACACCTCCCTTCTGCCTGGACCCTCTTCTCCACCCAGTAATCCACCGACCTTCTCCAACCCTTCGCCCACTCCTGTTGCCAGCCCTCTGCCTGCTCCTCCTCCTCCCAAATCCCCACCTCCCCGCCTTCATCTCTTTCGTTACAGCACGAGGCCGCGCCTTCCAGGAGGGGGTGTACTGTCACTGTGACACCTGTCTTGGACTTTGTTTTGCCTTCTGTGTTTGTGCACCACGTGTTTCCTTGTTAATCAGTTTCACCTGTTACCTGTCATCATCCTTTTCAGTCATCATCACTCACCGTGTGCACCTGTTGTCACTTAGTCTCCTCATTTGTCTGTGCATATAGTCTCCCTAGTTTCAGTTCTTCCTTGTCGGTTCTACATCTTTACTGCTTGCTATGTTTGGTACGTGTCTTGTTCATAAATAATAGTTTAATCCTTATCTGTCTTCTTCGTCTTCCTGGTCTTCCTGAACGTGCCTCACGCAGCCCAAACGGGACACTTACAACTGTTTCTAGAAACATTTAAATAAATTGCATTATAACAAAACAAGTTGCTGGTTTAAAACCTTTTTCATGAATAGTATCAGCAAAATATTCAGTGTAACCAAATACAGAGATTGAATTGAATTAATGTCCAAAAACATTGTTGCAAATCAAATCGACAAAATACAAATAAGCAGAAATCAAATAAGTTTAAGAAATGTTTCAAATGCATTAATGATAACATCATTTGTTTGTACTTAGATAAAAATGAGAAATACTGACATACATTTTAAAATTTAACTTGGTGAGACAAATGATAACCCAAAGAAAAACAAAAAATTACTGTATGAAATTCACAGTTTTTGTGAGGCTAAATCAGCTAGATGCAGATTTGACTTTGTGTGAAGATCAAATGATGTCATTGGGCCCTATCTTGCACCCAGCGCAATTGACTTTGTACACCGACGCATGTATAATTCCTATTTTGCACCCGCGCACAGAGGACTTTTCCCTCCACAGACGCACGCCGGTAAACTAGGGAATGAACTTGCGCTTCTGGGGGCGGTGCAGCGAAAAGAGGAGGCGTGTTTCGGCGCAAACGTTCCGTGATGCTATTTTGCAGGTTTAGAAAACAATTCCGCCACTGACCAGGAAAAACCTAGTCTAAAGTCAGTGGTGCGTTGCGCATGTTATTCATATGCTATTTTAAGGGCGCATGCTTGGCCATAATCAATGTAGCGTGTGCACAACGCTCATACACTTTGATTCTCTCATCTACACAGAAGCAGCAGTTTATATTTTTGCAAATCATACAATATTACAAGGTGTTACAAGGAACAAAGTGCGTTCCGTATCAGTTCAATACGGAACAAGACTTTATTGTGTCAAATACGGGACGATTCCGTATTATACGGAACGGTTGGCAACCTTAATTGAACGTCAGACTTATAATAATTTTCGTTCCGTCTCATCAACGAAAACTCGAAAACGTCTCGTCATGTTTTAGTCACCTTAGAGCCATTTTTAACTAGTCATCGTAGCGTTATCGTCATAAAAAAAAGGTGCGTCAACGAAATCATTTCGTTATCGTCATCGTTGACGAAAACAACACTGAGCGGAAGCATAAAGGAGGAGCGACGACAGTGAAGAGCGAGAGAGGACAGTCCTGAACTTGTGTTGTGTTTTGTTTTATTGTGACAGCAGTCGTCCGTGAGGGGCTGCTGTCTTTTACTTTCGTTTTGTATTTGTTTTATTTTTATCATTAAAAATGTTTGAATGTTCGCCGGTTCCCGCCTCCTTCTTCCCATAACATCTGAACTGCGTTACAATGATCATTGCAATTTGGATGTTGAACTATTAAACTTGTTGCTATTGGGCTACTAACCCACTAGCAAGTGAAGTTAATAGCTGAAGGCCTTGCATGAACAATGTAGTTAACTCGCTAAGAGTTTTACCTGTACGTGCAGATCGCAGATTTTTGCTCTTAGAAAGTGGTTTGCTATTTTTCTGAAAATAAGGAGGAGGTCTACCCCTACCCAGTGACCAGCACTTTCCCTCTTTATGGCCTATTTTCTGACAGGAACTGCAAAACCTGCTTTCTTTACCATAGGGATGTTTGCTAACTCCTGGAGTTTGAGGATTTTCATGACTCTCTAATGCTTGTACACCATGCGTTCTGGTACATGACTATTACGGCGTTGCATCACCTTAAGAACTGAAATAGGCACACTTTCTTAGACAGTTGCACATGCATTTTCTGAACTAAATGTTTCAGATTCATTAGAGCAAGTCACCTCCTCTAAGAAGTGAACATGCTTTTTAGTCCCATCGCTGTTAAGCATTTTGAGAGACATGGACTTTTTAGCATTCAGCTTAGCCTTGAGATATGCAATGGTCTCTTTGTGATTTTTACACTTTTCAGTCAGGGCTAACTGCTCAGCTAGTAATTTATCTAGCTGTGTTTGAAGATCTTGAATCTTTGCCTCAGACATTTGTGCCTCTGCATTTTTATATTGCACTTCTTTACATTTAGCATCTATAGCAGGGTTCACCAATCTCGGTCCTGGAGGGCCGCTGTCCTGCAGAGTTTAGCTCCAACCCCAATTAAACACACCTGAACCAGCTAATCAAGGTCTCACTAGGCATACTAGAAACTTTCAAACAGGTGTGTTGGAGCTGGTTGGAGCTAAACTCTGCAGGGACAGCGGCCCTCCAGGACCGAGATTGGTGAACCCTGATCTATAGCCTACTTGAAGATAGACACGTTGTTAACTCATGTAGCCATGTAAAACTTATGAAGTTTTAAAGCCTCAATTATTTCATCATGTTTTGATTTCTTTTGATGTTTGCCAATTATGTCCCACCACTGGAGCATTTCCTCATCTGGACATTTAATCCCAATGTACTCTTTCTTGAGTTTATGCAAGGTAGGCTCAACTTTTTTGCTCCATAAAGCAAACAATACATCACTATTATTAGAAATTTTCCCTTCCATCCCTGAGGAGATCTGAATATTCACGGATTGTACAGTAATGGGACTGTTGAAGCTATTTAAAACCTTCTAAATTCTGTTTCATTCAATTCATGCAAATGGAGACTTTTCCTATCATACCATTAAACAATGAAAACAGACTTACCCATTCCATGGTCAGAAGGTCAGCTTTAATCCATTCAAAGAATCAACTGTGAAAAAAAGTAAATTTCAGAAAACTCACTGCAAGGGATCCCGGGTTTCGGCACCATCTGTAAGAGTGGATTTTCTGCAGGGGTTCAGGCTGCAAGACTGCCGAATGACTAAAGAAACATTATTAGCAAGATGGTAGAAAACTGTAATTTTCCATATGGACAACTTAGCTGATCCCAACAGAAAATTCAGTAAACATTTCTTCCTCCTTTCTTGAAAATTATAAATTGGACCACTTATAAAATTCTGATAAGTAAAATTCTCCCCAAACTTTATAAAAACTTGTGTTAAAAAATTAAACATTCCCTCCAACCTAAAACAATCAATAAATAAGTGATTAACCATTTCTTCTAAGCCACAAAATAAACACTCTGTCCCCACTGCTGGATTGAGGTGTGCCACATGTCTGTTCGTAGCTATAGCCCCGAACATCAGTCTCCACTGCAAGTCTGCAGTATGCTTTTCAACAGGCAACTTATATACAGACCTCCAACATGCCTTAAAATTTGTCCCAAACACTTCTGACCACCTCCAAGTCTTCACTCCTCTTAGCACAGTCTGATGCGTAACTTTTACACACGTTATATAGAGTTCTTTCTTCTTAATATCTTGAAAAAGGTAGAGTGTTATTAGTTTTAACAGAAATTAAGTGTTAAATTCCTTTTTGTTAATGGGTATGCTCCGAATATAGGATGGCATCGTGAAATAACACATAAAAAATTAAATGATGCAATAAAACAATATGATGATGGCAATACATGTGTTATAATAGGAGATGATTGGAATTACACAACACATTTCTTATTGGATAAGAATGGGGATGAGCCTCACTCAAAATCTAGCAAGTTACTACTTGATATCACAAATAATTTCAAGTTGGTGGATGTGTGGAGAAGTAGAAATAAGTTGGTGAAGCAATATACCTGGATAAAGATATTAGATTCTGTTGTGACAGGAGCGAGACTGGATAGGTTATATATAAGAAAATCAGAAATAAATAGAGTAACTAATACTAATATATTACCGAATGGTTTTTCAGACCATCATATGGTTACTTTAGATTATAATGTTGTGAAAACTATTACAGGATACAGAATTTTTTTTTTTTTTTTTTGAAATTCTGTAGTTTTTGGGAAATTTGGAGGCCGAGGAAAAATAATTTTGAAAATCTGACTCAATGGTGGGAGGTGGGAAAAGCACAGATTAAAGTTTTTTGTCAACAATTTTTTTATAATGCTACTGCTACAGTGAAGAGAAATGTGAAAATGTTGGAGTTTGAGATTAATGAAATGGAAAAAAAAAATGATTGATGTTGTTAATGATGGTTCAGTGAATATTTTAAAAAAGAAAAAAATGGAGTTGAAGTCATTGTTGGAACAAAAAATCAATAATTATTACGGACCCCAAACTTTTAAACAGTAGTGCATAGTTACAAAAGCTTTAAATTTCAGATAAATGCTGTTCTAATGAACTTTTTTTTTTTTTTTTTTTACCGTTTTCAACATTGATAATAATCAGAAATGTTTCTTGAGCAGCAAATTGTCACGGTTGTTGAATGCATTGTTTCCTTCTTGCCTCGTGTCGTTGTTGTTTATGTGTGAGTGGGCGTTGTCCCGCTCACGTGTCTGTCAGCGCTCCAGCTGATCATCATCATCATCAATCACTGTTCACAGCTGCTATTCATTTCCATTCCCTATATATACTCACACCATTCTCTGTTCCAGTGTCGGATTGTTTGTTGAGGTCCTGTGTTTGCCGTGTCTGTGTTTCCCGTGGAGTTGCCGTGTCTTTGTTCGCCTGCCGTGTCTTCCTGCCGTTCCTGTTCTTTGTCATTGGACTCACCGCACTCCAGCACCGGGATCGGGATTCATCACAGTCACAGCACCAGCGCACCACAGACCATCAAGTCCCTGCACGAGCCTGAGTCGCCGCCCTCCGTTGTTCTGAACTGTTTGTCTGACCCTTCTGAGCTTAATAAACACTTTTGAGAACCTGCAACTGTTTCCAGTTTTGTCCGATCATGACAGAACAATCCGACCAATCCATGGAAGCAGCAGGTGCCGCCGCCGCAACAATGGATGACTTTGTTCGTGCAAGTATTCAAAGGATGGACGCTCAGGACCGTCATCAAGGGGAGGCGGCGCGCGCGATTCAGGCTCTCGTCACGCAGGTGTCCGAGCTGACCCAGCGTTTTCAACAGCTGCAACCTCCCGCTGCGCCAGCCGCACCGCCCGTCCCTCCCACACCACCGATGCCCGCCTCCCAGTCGGAACCTCGCCTTCCGACTCCTGAGCCATACTCTGGTGAGCCTAACTTTTGCCGGCCGTTTTTGACTCGATGCGGCATGCATTTTGCACTCCAGCCCCGGACATTTGAGAGAGAGGAGACGAAGGTGGCATTCGTACTCACTTTACTGACTGGGAGAGCGGCACTATGGGGGACGGCGGTGTGGGAGAATCAAGAACCATGCTGTTCCTCGTTCCAGGCGCTCTCTTCGGAGATGAGAAGAGTTTTCGACCGCGCGGTCGCGGGAAGAGAGGCTGCCAGGGTCTTGTCTGATCTACGCCAGGGAGAACGATCTGTTTCAGATTACGCCATTGAGTTCAAGACCCTGGCGGCCGAGTGTCGCTGGAACGAGGAAGCGCAGTGGGATAGGTTCCTGCATGGGCTGGCCGACCGCGTCCAGAGGGAGATCTACGCCCTGGACCTACCCCCCTCACTGAATGGACTCATCGATCTGGCGCTGAGGGTGGACGCCCGACTAGCCCGGGTCGGACCACACGCTCCACCCAGCCTGCCTCGTGGGGGGGTGGAACATCAGTGGTCCAGTGGCATGGACACGGCCGGTCCCTACGATCCCGAGCCCATGCAGGTGGGTCGAGCTCGACTTTCCCGGGAGGAAAGGGAGAGGCGGAGATCCCTTGGCCTTTGCCTGTACTGCGGGAGAGCGGGACACTTTGCTAACAACTGCCCGGTAAAAGGTCAAGCCCGATAGTAAGTATGAGGCTACTATCGGGTGGGATCTCCGCCGAAAAGTCCTCATCTACATCCACCATCCTCCCGGGAAGACTTAGATGGTCTGTCCACGATCATCACTGCACCGCACTGGTGGACTCTGGGGCCGAGGGTAATTTTATGGATCGCACCTTTGCACTACAGTTTCAAGTCCCACTCAGAACACTTCCCCAGAGAATCACTGTACATGCACTCAATGGACAGTCACTACCAACCATCTCCCAGGCCACCGAGAACATTACACTCATCACCTCAGGGAACCATGCAGAGACAATATCATTCTACATCACGGACTCCCATCACACCCCCATTGTCTTGGGTCACCCCTGGCTCCATCAACACAACCCCCGCATTGACTGGAAACAGAGAACCATATCAGCCTGGAGCGCTGAATGTCATAGTTCTTGTCTTGTGTCTGCCTGTTCTGTTGTCTCTGTTCCTGTATTGCAGGAGGAAGCAGTGGATTTATCAAACGTGCCCGCGGAGTACCGTGACCTGAGGGAAGTGTTCAGTAAGTCAAGGGCTGCTTCTCTCCCTCCGCACCGTCCCTACGACTGTGCTATAGATTTACTGTCAGGTAAGTCTCCGCCTAAGGGCAAGATTTATTCACTCTCGGTTCCGGAGAGGGAGGCTATGGAGAAATATATTTCTGATTCTCTAGCATCCGGGTTCATCCAACCTTCCTCATCTCCAGCGGGGGCGGGGTTCTTTTTTGTGGGGAAGAAGGATGGGTCGCTGCGACCTTGTATTGATTACCGGGGGCTGAACAACATCACGGTAAAGAATACTTATCCTTTGCCGCTGATGTCTTCAGCCTTCGAGAGGTTGCAGGGAGCATCCATCTTCACAAAGCTGGACTTACGTAATGCTTATCATTTGGTCCGTATCAGGAAGGGGGATGAATGGAAGACTGCCTTTAACACCCCTAGGGGGCACTTTGAATACTTGGTCATGCCCTTCGGTTTGTCCAACAGTCCCGCAGTCTTCCAGGCACTCGTCAATGACGTGCTGCGAGACATGATCGATCAGTTTATTTATGTTTACCTGGATGACATTCTGATTTTTTCCTCGTCTCTCCAGGAACACGTGCAGCACGTCCGACGAGTACTCCAGAGGTTGCTAGAGAATGGGCTTTTTGTCAAGGCGGAGAAATGCGCTTTTCATGCACAGTCGGTTCCTTTCTTAGGACACATCGTGTCGGCTGAGGGTATGCGTATGGATCCTGACAAAGTTAAGGCTGTGGTAGAGTGGCCAAACCCAGATTCCCGTAAGGCCCTACAGAGGTTTCTGGGGTTCGCCAATTTCTACCGGCGTTTTATTCGCAACTTTAGCCAACTAGCCGCACCTCTGACTGCCTTGACCTCCCCCAGAACTGCGTTCAGGTGGTCGGAAGCAGCCGAGACTGCTTTTTCCAACCTCAAGAGCCGCTTTGTTTCGGCTCCCATCTTAATCGCCCCTGATTCCTCACGTCAGTTTGTGGTGGAGGTCGACGCGTCAGAGGTGGGGGTAGGCGCAGTTCTTTCACAACGCTCACCTTCAGACAACAAGATGCATCCATGCGCGTTTTTATCCCATCGCTTATCACCAGCTGAACAAAATTACGACATTGGCAACAGGGAGTTGTTGGCGGTCAAGTTAGCCTTGGAAGAATGGCGTCATTGGTTAGAGGGGTCCGGGGTACCCTTTATTGTCTGGACGGATCATAAGAATCTGGAGTACATTAGATCCGCTAAAAGGTTGAACTCCAGGCAGGCGCGGTGGGCACTTTTTTTCGGCCGTTTTGATTTTACCCTCTCGTATCGTCCGGGTTCCAAAAACATCAAACCCGATTCTTTGTCGCGTATTTTTGATCGATCCGAACACGCACCTACTCCCGAGCGTATTTTTCCTGAGACCCTAATTATCTCTACGCTCACTTGGGAGGTCGAATCGAGAGTCAAGAAGGCTCTAGAAGGGGTAACGCCTCCGATCCGGTGCCCACCGAACCGCTTATTTGTGCCGGAGGAACTACGTCCAGACGTTATTCGGTGGGGCCATTGTTCTAGTCTAGCCTGTCATCCAGGAGTTAGTCGCACCCTCTATTTGGTCAAACAACGATTCTGGTGGCCGCTTATGGCTCGCGACGTTCACGATTTTGTTTTGGCTTGCTCAGTTTGTGCTATTGGTAAGTCGTCTAATCGACCCCCAGATGGGTTACTCCAACCGCTGTCGGTGCCTTCGAGACCCTGGTCCCATATCGCTCTAGATTTTGTTACCGCCCTCCCACCCTCCCAGGGTAACACGGTAGTTTTAACCGTGGTGGACCGATTCTCGAAGGCAGCCCACTTTGTTCCCTTGCCCAAATTACCCTCAGCCAAGGAGACAGCGGTTGCAGTCGTTAATCACGTCTTTCGGTTACATGGCCTCCCGACAGACGTGGTTTCCGACAGGGGTCCCCAATTTGTGTCCAAATTTTGGCGAGAGTTTTGTAAGTTACTGGGGGCGACGGTTAGTCTGTCTTCCGGGTTTCACCCTCAGAGCAATGGTCAAACTGAGAGAGCCAACCAAGATCTGGAGAGAACCTCCTGGAGTCAGCAACTGCCTATGGTGGAGTACGCCCACAATTCGTTGCCAGTGTCAGCTACGGGCCTATCTCCTTTTGAGTGTAGTATAGGATACCAGCCACCGGTCTTTCCCAGTCTGGAATCCGAAGTCGCGGTCCCCTCCGCTCACGCCTTTGTCCAGAGGTGTCACCGCACATGGACAAGAGCCCGTGAGACTCTCCTCCGTGTGCGGGCGCGCATCAAGGCCAAGGCCGATCGCCACCGGTCTAGGCCTCCCGTATACGTCGTCGGTTCCAAAGTGTGGCTTTCTACTAAGAACATTCCGCTCCGCTCCGTATTCAATAAACTGGCTCCTAAATTCATTGGCCCGTTTTCTGTCACCAAAATTGTTAGTCCGGTGGCAGTCCGCCTCAACCTCCCTCCAGTGTACAGGAGAATTCATCCGGTATTCCACGTGTCCAAAATTAAACCCGTTTTTTTTCCCGCATTAATCCGCCTGCCCCGGTTCCCCCACCGCCGCGACTCGTAGATGGGGAACCTTCCTATTCGGTCCGTCGCATTATGGACTCTAGGCGGAGGGGACGCGGATTCCAGTACCTGGTGGACTGGGAAGGTTACGGTCCGGAGGAGAGAAGTTGGGTTCCGGCTCGTGACATCCTGGATCACTCTCTTATCGATGATTACAATCGACAGGTAAGGGAGTCTGGGAACGCCGTGAGGCGTTCCTAGAGGAGGGGGTACTGTCACGGTTGTTGAATGCATTGTTTCCTTCTTGCCTCGTGTCGTTGTTGTTTATGTGTGAGTGGGCGTTGTCCCGCTCACGTGTCTGTCAGCGCTCCAGCTGATCATCATCATCATCAATCACTGTTCACAGCTGCTATTCATTTCCATTCCCTATATATACTCACACCATTCTCTGTTCCAGTGTCGGATTGTTTGTTGAGGTCCTGTGTTTGCCGTGTCTGTGTTTCCCGTGGAGTTGCCGTGTCTTTGTTCGCCTGCCGTGTCTTCCTGCCGTTCCTGTTCTTTGTCATTGGACTCACCGCACTCCAGCACCGGGATCGGGATTCATCACAGTCACAGCACCAGCGCACCACAGACCATCAAGTCCCTGCACGAGCCTGAGTCGCCGCCCTCCGTTGTTCTGAACTGTTTGTCTGACCCTTTTGAGCTTAATAAACACTTTTGAGAACCTGCAACTGTTTCCAGTTTTGTCCGATCATGACAGAAATCAGCATAGAAGGATTTCTGAAGGATTGTTTGACACTGAAGACTGGATTAATAATGCTGAAAATGGAGCTTAGCCAAAACAGAAATAAATTACATTAAAATATATTCAAACAGAAAACAATTATTTTAAATTGCAATAATATTGTACAATTTTACTGTTATTTTTTATTATTTTTTTAAATAAATGCAGCCTTGGTGAGCATAAGAGACAAAAACATGAATGGTTTAGCTTAATCAAACAATATTGTATTATATCTGATAAGGCAGATAATATCCCAAATAAGTTCTTTCAGCTAGTGGAATTGCTTTGAACAGCCATTGACATAAATGGAAATGCTAATGGATAGCTATCTCTCTCTAGCTATAATAGATGTCCTTGCTTAGTGTGGTTTAAACATGTTTGTGACTAATATATTTAATTTAAATGTTTCTGCCTTTGTGTTATTACATTAGAGGTCAAGAGCCATTGATCACCTCACGCTCCGTTATGGATCAGGCATAAATAAGAAATTAAATAAACGATCCACAAAACAGTAACACAGAGCGAACATTGAGACGCAGCATGTGATCGATCCTAAAATGTTCCTGCATATATGACCTGAATACTGACCTGAATATGACCTTCGGTCATAAGCTGAATTGAATTAAGTTGAAGTTTAATGACTGAATACGATTTGACTTAATCTGGCGTGCAAACCGAACACCCACATGCAAGTCAGCACTTACACCCAGCAGGTCAAATCAGTAAGAGACTCTGACTCATCAACTAAGAGCCATTTTAGTGTGAAACTGGTGCACCGTGTAAACACAGCTTTATTGGTTCTATTCCATCAGTTTTGCTACACCCTCCCAGGCACTTGATATCCTTCTATATGATTAAATCCTCTCCCCCATCAGTAACCACATACTGAGAGCCAATTCAGTGTTCCACCCATCTCAAAGTGCTCTAACAATCAGAATATTTACGAATTTCAGCTCTTTCCGAACTGCATGAAATAATGCTGATTTAGATACTACCCCAGTTGTTGATGATTACGTTCAGAGTAAACAATGAATATTTATCACACGCTAGTAATCACTGACCATGTTTCCTTTATTTTATTCCGAAAAAGAGCTCCAAAGCTAATGGGAGATTTTTTGCAAACATGGTAATCAGAATACTATAAATAAATTAAGAAATGCACTTTCTATATAATATTTTCACAAGAAAACAGTACAACTAGTTAATAATGATGAATAAATAAATAATGTGATAAACGAGTTAGGTCAAAAGTAATCTAAAAGTAATCAAAAAGTAGTCTGATTACACTCTAAAAAATAATCCTGTAAAAAACAGTAAACTACTGGCAGCTGTGGTTGCCAGCATCATACTGTAAAAATACGGTGTGTTACTGTTTTTGAAATTAACAGCTAAATACTGTTTTGTCAACTACAGCTATATGCTGTTAAATTACAGTTTTATACTGTATCTGAAAAAACGGTATTTAGCTGTTAATTTCAAAAACAGTAACACACCATATTTTTACAGTATGATGCTGGCAACCACAGCTGCCAGTAGTTTACTGTTTTTTTACAGGATTATTTTTTACAGTGATATTACCCAAAATGTGTGGATTACAATGTGTGAAATGTAATGGATTACTAACTACATTTTTTGTCTTTTTGTTGGACTTGTACACAAATTGCACTTCAGTAATTTCCTATAATGCAGGAGCCGTCTCCACCATGGCCACTTGAGCTGCCAGCTGCACCCTAGTCTCCCGAACTGCCAGCTCCACTCTGGTCACCTGCTAGTCCGACATCACCCTGGAGTCAGCACCCACCTGCTTACACCAGTCTAGACTCGCCTGCCCCCACGGTTAAATCATCTATGGAGCAAGGTCGTGTCTACTGGGAGGGAGAGTACTGTTACAGGTCTGCCAGGTTCCTGCACTACACTTCCCATCACTCTCTTCTGTTTCCACCTGCATGTCATTCCTAACCACACACACCTGCACCTTATCATCAATATCATGATCACCACTATAAAGACACACTCTTCACCTCTGTTCACGGTCCGGTCTCGTTCATACGAAGATGACTACTTACCCTGCTATCGCTAACCTTGTTTCTCCAGTCTCCACTCCAGCGTCTTCCTCTCTCCATTGTCTCCAGCGTTCAGTGTTCTTTGTTCCAGCCATCTGTCTGATTTATGATCAGTCTCCATACCTTGTTGTCAATAAACTCCTGTTAACTTTATTATCCATCTCTTGAGTCTGATCCGTAACAGTCAGAGAGTGAACTGGAGGTGTGAGTGAGTAAATAAACAACAAATATATAATATATATATATATATATATATATATACAGTATATATATATATATATATATATATATATATATACTGTATATATATATATATATATATATATATATATACTGTATATATATATATATATATATATATATATATATATATATATATATATATACAGTATATATATATATATATATATATATATCAGGGGATCAGCTAAATGACTAATTACTAACAGAAAAACTTAATTAACAAGTTCTTCCTATAAACTTATAAAGTCAATTAACTAAGAAGTTGCTCATTCAGCCATATGATTGCTTGCAACTAAAAAGAAAACTCTGGAACATGCCTTAAACTGTCTTCCACAACATAATATTGTTTGTTTTAAACAAAAAATAAAACATACAAAATCTGAATCTCATGCTTAACATCCCACACTCTAACCAAACGAACACACATATGACTGGCGCTTTCTTCAGCATCTCTTAACAGCCTTTAAAAAAAAAGTGTCATAAAATCCCCAGCTGATTTTATTCGCTCCAACCGCTTTCACTTTACTCTGCGTTAAGTATGACACCCTGAGGCCTGACAATTTTATGCTTAAGTTTATTGGCTGCAGTAAAAGACAAGTGAAAACCTCCTGCCCTTGTCATCTTTAGCAGAGGATCTGTCCCGTTCGTGTAAATGTCTGTATAACTTACAACCTTGTTTGCTTTCAGCACCATCATGGCACCTGCATTCTGTGCTACTTACAAAATGTGAGGCTATCATGGCTTGGCCAATAGGAGGGAAGGGTTATGAGTCTCCTCTGGTGTGTTAGGTCATCATGACAAACTGCATCTCCAAAGCATGTCAAACAGCTCCCGCTCTCACCTGAACGCAATCTTAAGTCCTTGAATTATGGATCTTTGAGGAAAGTCTCAAGAGCAGCTAAATTCACACTGTAATTTACCCACAAATACACTCTTGAACAGACTTAAAAGACATGGGGAATTGAAACGTAGCTATTACTGGAGTCTGACCTGCTGCTACAGAAGCGTTAGGAGAAACTGATCCAAAACACATAGAGAAGAAAGTATTTTTTGCTGTTATTGCCAATAACTTGTATATAATGTTTGTTTTAAAAAGGTATACACATATGTAACCATGCATCAGTTTATCAGCATATAATGCACCGAGTTGCTTCAGCTTACAATAATTGGCAAAGGATTTTATTTATTTATTTATTTTTTTTGATTATGTGCAACAATTTATTGAGCATTAAAAGTGATTTTAACAGTTAAACAGGTTTTTCATTCTACATACTTCAAGTAAAATCATTCATCAAATCATTTTAATATACACATTTTAATATACATAAAATATATATATATTTTTTTGATATTCCTCAAGCTGATTAGAAGTTTTTTTATAACTCTAGCTGTAAAACTTCTGCATTAATTAATTCAGCCTGAATCACTTAAAGGTGCAGTAAGCACTTTCTGAGAAACTGTCAAATATTGAAATTAATTGTGGTGTGCTGAAAAAAAAAAAAATGTGTTTGTACATAATCCTGGCTGTGTGTAAATAGGAGAAAAACAAAGTGGATCGGACCAATCAGACTGAGCGCCACAACACTCTTGTAGCCAATCAGCAACAGTCTTTCTACAAATTTCCCACTTGCTCACTCTCTCTCCTCCTCCATCATGAGTGTATACGGCCCGTTGTAGAAAGAGAGATGGCTGAGAAATTACAGAAGAGAAAAGGTCAGAGGGATATAGTTGGAAAAAGAAGGGCTACGATCAGGCAAGAGCTTTATAAATAGCCTTCCAGACCAGAGACGTTAGAGTGCCTGAAAATGGATGCCGAGGTTGCATTGTTTCTGCTCGATACGTGAGTAAACTTGATTTTGTTATTTCAAAGAACCAAGATATGCAGTTGTATGCTGTTGTTAAATCACAGCTAATTCCTCCATACTTGCGTGAGCTGCGTAGTTGTTAGTCGCTATGTTGAATTGCTATTTTGGGGGCGGAACAATAAAGGGAGGGGTGTGTTTCTTTTGGGTAGGGGTGTGTTTGTTTGGGTGTCAATTTCAAATATCAACAGTGTTTCTTTATTTAGCTTTAAAAACTTACTAATTTCAGCCTTACATGTACTATCTATTTGTGTTTTTGTAAATGTTAAACTGACAGTGATGTGTCCTGAATGTCACTGAAGGTCTCGTTAGTCATAATGCTTATAACACACATGCTTTAGTGGATATTTTAAGTCAGATAAACTGCATAATGCATACACATTGTAAAACATTTTATTTATTTTTATTTATTTTTTAAAGTCTGGTCAGAAAACATCTGCAGAATCACCCATTAAAAAAAACGGCAAACAGAGGAGAGTCTGCTGGCAAAAAGAGAACACAACAGAGCTTTTAATAAAACGAGAATCAACATTGGCTTGGCTTTTCGGAGATGGGGAGAACTGAGGAGAACATCTGAAATGTTGTAAAAGTGACAGGGAGATGGCATTTTTATTACTTAACAGGTGAGTAAGGTATTTTATTTAACATACAAATTGCTTTATGTCTCTATTGTGAATGGTCATGAACTGTGTCTACTGATGGGTATAGCTACAGTAATGTCTTCAGCTATTCAGCTTGAGATCCTTTCCATCTAACTGGTTATCTCTTAAGCCTTGTGGTAAAAGTTGTATGAGCAGTATGATAAACATATTTATCTGCACAGTCATGCAAAGCTGAAGCACAACCAAAACAATTTTCTTCTGCAAAATGGATGCAGTTCTGTTTTTTAACCAAATCATACAAAATTACCTAAAAGTTGACTTTTTGTATTCTACATTTTATTTTTATTTTTTTTCATAAGTTCAATTAACTTTTAAATTAGTGTGTATGTGTGTCCTGGTAAACCCTACATTATGGGGATAAAATGTCGCAATATCCAAAATCATTTTCCATGTGGGGACATCTTTTTGGTCCCCGTGAGGAAAACCGCTTTTAAATCATACTAAGTAATGTTTTTTGAAAATGTAAAAATGCAGAAAGTTTTGTGTGATGGTAGGTTTAGGGGTAGGGTTCAGTTGTCAATCAGTTGTCTAAGGATGTGTGTCATACACTGTGGCATTCTAGTGAGAAACTGAATTGCTGCAAGAAAACTCAGTGCTTTAGATTTCTTCCTCTTGTTTGGTTCTGCCTCTCATTCACTACTAAAGATGAATATTTCAGCAGATGGTGCCACTGAGGTCCAGAGAAATGTCACTTATCCGACCCTGTCAATGAGATCTTCTGAAGAGGAAAAAGTTTGTTCTACTTCCTGTGAATCCAAGACGAGAGATGTCAGAACCTTTCACATGCATTAAATCCTACAAGCCTAAGTCTTCATGACAGATCAACTCATCAGATACTGCAGGTCTCTCTCTCTCTCTCTCTCTCTCTCTCTCTCTCTCTCTCTCTCTCTCTCTCTCTCTCTCTCTCTCTCTCTCTCTCTCTCTCTCTCTCTCTCTCTCTGTGTGTGTGTGTGCATGTGCAGAGTGTTCGGGAGGAGTGTGTGAGTGACTGAGCGGTGTATTTGAGTGAGTTTCAAACGTTTTCCTTTTTTCTCTTTCTAGATTAAGGTACATATATTGGTTGAGCTTATTTAAACTACAGCAGTTTTTGTTTTGTTTTTGTTTTTTACATTTATTTGCTGACTTTGTCGGCAAAGGAGAGCAGCAATGGGGTTGAATTCTGATGGCTTGGAGTCCTTGACCACATGCCACGGGTGCAAATGTTTATCGGATGAGACCGTGTCCGTGGAAGATTGTTTAATTGCTGTTAGTAATGCAGTTGGTGTGTTGAACATCCTATGTGCATCGAGAATGAACAAGGCAATTGTTATTTTCCTGAGGGAAATGTTTATGGTTGATTATTTGGTTGAACATGGATTATGGATTATCTGATAGATGCATTCATTCCAGTGTTGTGCAATGGAGGACATGGTTTAATGCATATACAGAGCAGAATAGCAGCCTTTAGGCTTCAATTTGCTCAAAGGCTGTTGACTGGACCAGTGGACTCAGGCTGGAAATATGCTGCTTGTGTTATTTTGCGAGATTTCAGAGGTTTAGACTTTGAGAGATCTTGTTTTGGTTGAATCCGCAAAAGATGGATTTGTCTAAGTTGCCCATTTTTTATCGGAACCTATTTAAAGTTTGGTCTTTATTCAAGGTGCAGAGACCCAGCTCTATGACCTCTCTGCATTGGTTGCTACAAAAACCTCTGGTTCAAGAACCTCTGGAACCTCTGATCGCGCTTGGACTTATTGAATGAGAAAACACTCCCTGCAATTTGTGATATTCTTCTTAATGCTGGAGTATTAAAGGTCCCATTCCATGGATTATTTTTATTATTTTATCATGTTTCCAGGGGTGCCCTTATAATGTTAGTATGTTTTTTAGATCAAAAATTGTTATAATTTAGAAATAAAAGGCATATTTCCTAGCCTGATTTCATTCCCTGGTTTGAACACTCTGTTTGAAGGGGCGTGTCTGCTGTGAGACTTCAGTGTAAACGCCCACTGCTGTGATTGGCTGAAATGCTTGCATATGAAATATCTGGCATTACATGTGGAACTATCTGGAAAACTTTTACTATTACAGCTATTATACGTTTTTACTATTACAACTATCGGGATTAACGAATCGTGAGAAGTTTTTTAAGTATTTAGATCTATTTCAATCACATAAAAAATTGCAGTGAGCATTAAGCAGATGACAGCCTGTTGATCGCGTGAAAAAAGATCTTATCATTGCAACGCAGTTTCTGCACTCACTAATGATTTCACCAATGCAAACATGAGGCATATAAATACAGTAAGAGCTTCGTTGTGCAGTGTAACAGCGTCATTTATTTCATAACGAGTTTTGGCAAGTGTCCAGATAAACTCGCGCTGTGTGATTGATTGACAGCTTGGACGATTGGAAAGGGATTGTTCTTTGATCGCTTTCCGTATATTAATCACAGTTTAAGTAAGATTATTTTCATCCTACGAGGAGAAACGATGTTAAGTTGATCGCTACTTCCATATTAAATCACTACTTACCGCTTGCTGGAATATAGTTGAAATTGCCCCCTTCGTCAGTATGAAACGCTGAGAGAAGCCTGCTTGATATTATCCCAGGTTACAAAAACAGTCCGTGGTGAAATGGACAGAGCAAACTAACAACTTCGAATTAAACTTTTGCGGTATCCGATTATAGATAAACATCAACCGTCTGTTGACATTTCACCAACAATACGCCTGTGTTCCTGTGGGCGGAGGTTAGTCTAAACACAGTTCTGGTGATGTCACTAATGAAGGAAGTAGAGGGGTGTAGTCCAATCGAGCCGTTTTTTGTAGTCAACTTCTGTTAAATAAAATATCTCGCTTGGCATTGAACTTTGAGCGTTATAATTTTACAGATATTATTTATACTCTAACAACAACATTACACACTAACTAAACTTTGAAACATGGAATCGCATGCAACGGGACCTTTAACGCTTGGACAATTATTTAAACTGGCTGGACTGGACTTTGAGAATGTCGATGCGGTCGTCAGACATTTGGGGTTAAAATCGAAACGCATAACGCCCAAATTACTTGAAAAATGGAAGTCAGCACTTACGTCAGAAGAAGTTAAACTGCTGGAAGATTATACTGAAGGGTTAATTACTCCAGATTGTAATGACCCTTTTCCTGATTTGTATCTGTTGACTGATTTTGAAGAATGTGAAGGTGTTTTTTTACAACCCAACTTGTTGATGTTAATGGGTCCTAATCCAGTGTCTGGAAAAATTTTGTACAAAAACTGTGTCAAAACTCTGAATAAGAAGTTTTTGCATAAAAGAGTTGATACGCCTTGGCGTTCTGCCCTCCATCTAGGGGAGGATGTCAAGCCAGAATGGCGAGCATTATACAAGTCACCTTTGTCAAAAAAAGTGGGTGACTTACAATGGAGGATCCTTCATGGAGCGATTGCCGTGAACGCACTTGTTTCAGTCATAAACCATGATACTAGCAATGAATGCCCTTTTTGTTTTCAGAAGGAGAACATATTTCATGCTTTTGTGTATTGTAACAGGCTTTTACCATTGTTTCAGGTTTTAAAGAGTTTATTTGGTCAGTTTGATGAGATTTTTTCTTTGGAAATGTTTATTTGTGGATTTAAATACATCCGGAGACGTCGATTTTGTTTTTTGTGAACTTTTTACTGGGTCAAGCGAAGAAGGTGATATATGACACTAGAAAAATAAGAATTGAACGCAATTCAAGTGTTATTTTGCAAATTGTGTTTCTTAACCTAGTAAAATCCAGAATTTTAATTGACTTTCGGTATTACAGTATAAGGCTATGTGGGATCTTATGTCTTTTGAATTGATTTGGTGTTATAAGGGGGCTCTGTGTGAAATAATTAATGAGAGTTTACAGTTTGCACATGTTTTGGAATGAGTTTTTTTATGGGTATTTATTTGGATATTTGATGTATTGAATGTGTATGTTTTTTTGTACTCCTGTAGGTAGGAACTGAATGTATTAGTTTAAGTTATTTGCAATTGGTTTATCGGATGAGACCGTGTCCGTGGAAGATTGTTTAATTGCTGTTAGTAATGCAGTTGGTGTGTTGAACATCCTATGTGCATCGAGAATGAACAAGGCAATTGTTATTTTCCTGAGGGAAATGTTTATGGTTGATTATTTGGTTGAACAGGGATCATGGATTATCTGATAGATGCATTCATTCCGATGTTCTGCTGAATTCTGACCTCCACCAACTTATTACCCCCCTAGTATTGGTAGGTTTAGGATTTGTTGTGGGGGAGGGCTGGGATTAGAGGTTGGATTAGGTTTAGGCAATCAGGTAGCTACTTCAACGAGGGTGGTAATAATTTGGCAGGCAGTCGAATTTCGGCACAACACCGGTTTTGCCGCTGTCTAACAGCTCGAAAAAAGTTATCCTTTCCAAATGATAAACTTGACCGCATTATTGTGCATTAATGCATTAATTAATGGGACCAAAATGATTGCGCTTGGTTTAAAAACCCCAGAATTAAAGCATATCATGAATTTCAAAGCCTGGAAGTTGCTGTAAAACGCTCCGGTTACGACTGTAACCTCGGTTCCCTGAAGAGGGAACGAGCGTTGCGTCGAGTTTGACGCTATGGGAACGCTTTGCGTGATGACGTCTTGAAGCACATGTAAAATCAGTCCAATGGTGTAGCGGGACGTCAGAGGCGGGTGACGTCACGTACCAGGAAGCTATAAAAGCCGGCCTGAAGCAGGAAACAACAGCTTAGTAAAGTCTGAAGTCGTGCTGACAGGCATGAAGGAGATATGGCAAGGTGACGCAACGCTCGTTCCCTCTTCAGGGAACCGAGGTTACAGTCGTAACCGGAGCGTTCCCTTTCAAGGGAACTCGCGTTGCGTCGAGTTTGACGCTATGGGAACGTCTATACCAACGCCTCCATAGCTACAAATGTCTGTCCTGTGTGAAATCATAAAGAGCAGCACTAGGATGACAAAACATGAGACCCTGGAGCAGAGTCTAGATCCAGAGAGTAGAACCTGACGAAAGTGTGCGGTGAGGACCAGCCTGCCGCATCACAACCGTCCTGTAACGAAACTCCTGATATAAGGGCCTTAGAGGCCGCCATACTCCTCGTAGAGTGCGACCGGACAGCCAAAGGAGAAGGCTGTCCAGCCGCCTCATAAGCAAGTGAGATAGTCTCAACCACCCACTGCTCATCCTTTGCTTAGACACTGGACCTCCCTTGTTAGGGGAGCAAAAGTCACTTTTACGCCACAGGGCAGCTCTGTGGACATACGCGTCTAACACCCGAACAGGGCAAAGCAAATTATTAGCCTCCTGGTCCGATTTCGAAAGGGAGGAGGACCTCCAAGTGCCACGAGGGAAACGAGATACCAAAGGGGTCTTTCCCCACAGACATTCCACCCAAAGGAATGTGGTAAGCACCTATGGCCGCCACATAAACCTTTAAGGTGGACGGGGTCAGACCTGCAGTGAACCGGTCCTGCAGGAACTCCAGAACTGTACCAATTGGGCAGTTGACTGGATCCAACCGACGGTCACTACACAAAGAGGTGAATACTCTCCAGTTCAGGGCATAAAGTTTCCTCGTGGAGGGAGCTCTGGACTGTAGAATGGTCTCAACAACCTCAGTTGAGAGACCTGACTCTATGAGCTGGGCCCCCTCAGAGGCCAAGCCCACAGGTTCCACAGTTCTGGGCGGGGGTGAAATATCGAGCCCTCCGCCTGGGACAGAAGGTCCCTCCTGACGGGTAGCTCCAGAGGAGGCCCGTCGAGGAGTGACACAAAATCGGGAAACCATACTCTGCCCGGCCAGCGCGGGGCTATAAGAAGCAGGCAAACCCGGTCCCTGCGAACTCTCTCCAGAACTCCCGGGAGCAGAGCAACTGGGGGAAAAGCGTACAGACGTAGCCTCGGCCACGTCTGCACCATAGCATCCAGTCCAAAGGAGCTGGATGCGTGAGGGAGAACCAAAGTGGACAGTGAGACGTCTCTCGAGACGCAAACAGACCCACTTAAAAATTCCATATCAGCTCCACCACCTCGGGGGTGGAGCCACCATTCCCCGGGCCTCGGCCCCTGTCTCGACAGAGTGTCTGCTCCTAAATTCTGGACCCCGGGGATGTAGGCTGCCTGAGTGACAGCAACTTCCCCCGGGACCACAAGAGGATATGGCGTGCCAGCGCAAACCCCCTTGATATAGGCGACTACCGACGTGTTGTCCGTATGTACTACACATGGTGTCCCCTGAGACCTGTGATAAAGCTCCTCAGAGCCCGGAAGACAGCTAACATCTCTAGGCGATTGATAGCCAGAAACGATGATGGTCTTCCCACAGACCTTGAGATGAGCGACCCTCAGGATCGCTCCCCAACCCGTGAGGGAAGCATCCGTCGTTAGCAGTTTGCGACGACAAGGAGCTCCCCGCACTGGGTCCTGGGACAGGAACCAAGGTTTCTTCCACATAACCAAGGCACGTAGGCATCACCGCGTGACCTTGATTGTGCGAAATGGGTTGCCCCTCGGGGAAAAACCCTCTGGTCCTGAGCCACCACTGCAGGGGCCTCATGTGCAGCAGTCCAAAAGGTATCCCGTTGGAAGCTGCTGCCATGAGACCCAACAGTCTCTGGAACTGTTTGACAGTGAGTAGCTGGCCTAGCTTTACACTTCTCACAGCTGCCAGGATCGAAGCGTGGCGATGACAGGCGCGCCTGCATCGACACTGAATCCCAAACCACGCCTAAAAAAGTGGTCCTCTGGAGTGGAGAAAGCACACTCTTCTTGGCGTTCAGCCGTAACCCCAACTCTTTCATATGGGCGAGAACAACATCTCGATGTTGAACCGCCATCTAATGCGACTGAGCTAAAATCAACCAATCGTCGATGTAGTTCGTGATGCGAATACCCCGGAGGCGCAGAGGCGCCAGAGCTGCATCCACGCATTTGGTGAAAGTGCGGGGTGATAAAGCCAGGCCGAATGGAAGAACTCGATATTGGTATGCTTTGCCCCCGAAAGCAAACCTCAGGAACTTCCAATGTCACGGACGGATGGAAATATGCGTCCTTGAGGTCTATCGTGACAAACCAGTCCTCGGACTAATCTGTGGCACGACTGTCTCAATGTTAACATTTTGAACTTGAGCTGCATGACAACTCGAAGACCTAAAATGGGACGCAATCCCCCGTCCTACTTTGGAACTATGAAGTACCGGCTGTAAAACCCGGTTTCCCTGTTGGAGGGAGGTACATATTCTATGGCCCCTTTCTCTAACAGAGTGTTTACTTCCTGTTCCATAACCAGAACCTGCTCGGGGCCCACCACTGTGGGCAGGACCCCCATAAACCGCGGTGGGCGTTACTAGAATTGTATCTAATACCCTTTTTCCACGGTCTGCAGGACCCAACGAGAAACATTTGACAGTAGCTTCCACGCTGTCAAAGATTCTACTAGAGGTACCAGTCTCTCGAGACTGGTTTCTGGATTTTGTTGCTGTTGAGTAGTCGGTTCGTCGCCCTGTAACGGCGCACCGGCAGGGAACGACCAAACAGACTGCTCTAGCACCCTCCTCAGAGGGGGCGGGCATCCCGAGGCCACTACGTTTCCGGGTGGACCTTGAGATATGTGCTCGCCGGAGACCGCTGCGCCCTGTAACACCGGAGGCGGCAGGGTTGGCAGAAAGGTCCCCTGAGGGCACCGAAGAGAGACGGCACCGTATTTTTCTCCTGCTGTTGAGCAGTCGGTTCGTCGCCCTGTAACAGCGCACCGGCAGGGAACGACCAAACAGACTGCTCTAGCACCCTCCTCAGAGGGGGCGGGCATCCCGAGGCCACTACGTTTCCGGGTGGACCTTGAGATATGTGCTCGCCGGAGACCACTGCGCCCTGTAACGCCGGAGGCGGCAGGGTTGGCAGAACGGTCCCCTGAGGGCACCGAAGAGAGACGGGCACCGTGAAAAGAGGTGTTAACCGCTCTGCTTCGGGGGGACTACCCTCATTTGTCCTGAGCCCTCAGACATCAGGACTTTTTCCCCAGCAGCCTTCTTGGCGGTAATAACGGTCCGCAGATCCGTTTTACCCCTCGAGGACTGCTGGGTTTGAGAGCGCCCTCCGTGTCCCCGAAATTTTTTGTGGGGGAGCACGGGAGGAAACGCTCTGTATCTGAGTGGCGCGGTGCTCAGCGCTATTTTTAGAGGAGTGAGGCTGCTCCCGCTCAGCAGCCTCATAGAAAGAACGGCGGGGGAGAAGTTTCTGAAGTGCAGCTGCCTGTTTTGTAAGTTTCTTGCGACTTCGCTACAGCACTATTAACTGCGTCTCCAAATAACCCTTGCGTGGATACTCGTGCATCTAAAAGAACATGTTTTTCTTTGTCCTTTATGCGCAGTTCAGATACCGTATCAGCACTAATACCCCCGCCCTCCTAAAAATCACCCAATAACTCAGCCTGGTAAGCCTGCATTATGGACATTATATGTAAACACGCTGCAGCTTAACCGGCGGCGGCATAAGCTTTATGGAAGTGCAGGAGCCTTCAGAGAAGATGCCGTTGCTGGAGAGAGATAGCTCGCGAGCGTCTCTTCCACCTTCGGCATCTCCCCATAACCATGTTCTCTTTATAATAGTGAATGGATGAATAGTGAGATGTTTGTGCAGTATACACTCAATATGACACTGGTTTCGCCCACGATCTCGACACCTCGGTGTGGAGATCGGGGAAAAACGGCAGGCTCCTGCGCTGGGGCTGCGCACGAGATGGCAGGAAGCGTTCGTCGAGCTTACTTTTCGAACGAACGTCCTGCTTATCTACTGGCCACTCAATTCAACAGCTCTAGTAATGACATCGAGCAGTTCCTCAAACGCATGAGACTGAGGTGGCGAATCCTCAGACTCAGCTACAATACTCACAACATCCAACTCCTCAGAGCTGGATAGTTGCAGTACTGGTACCTCTATCGGGGGGGAAGGAACCGCAGCGCGTGCTTCCACACCCTGATAAGAGGCACTGGATCTATCAGACGGATGCTGAGATAAGGCAGAGCCCGTCTCAACATCCACTGATAAATCCATCTGTGAACCCCAGGTCTGAGATCGACGCCGTGCCTCGGCAGCGGCGGGACCCGAGCCCTGGGGAGCGTGGTCGGGATTGAACCGAGCCAAGCGGGATCGGAGCGTACGCAATGGAAGCGCACAGCAATGCACACAGTCACCACCCTCGAGTGCTGACTGGGCGTGCTCCTCTCCCAAACAAACAACACAAAGAGTGTGTGTGTCACCTCCCGTTAAATAACGCGGGCAGGGATGGACACACACTCTAAACTGCTGCTCGCTCGCCATACTGAATATATATATATATGATATAGACAGACAACACCAAATATACAGACAGATTTCACACAGAGCGCAACTGAAGACTCAGAAAGCTGTTGTTTCCTGCTTCAGGCCGGCTTTTATAGCTTCCTGGTACGTGACGTCACCCGCCTCTGACGTCCCGCTACACCATTGGACTGATTTTACATGTGCTTCAAGACGTCATCACGCAAAGCGTTCCCATAGCGTCAAACTCGACGCAACGCGAGTTCCCTTGAAAGGGAACTGACGTTGAATGGGAAAGATTATACAATCTTTATCACTGTTGATTCAATTAAATGTTTTACTTGTGGGAAACAGGGCCATGTGAGACAACCGTGTCCTTTAAATATGGAGGCTGAAAAGGAGAAGGAGAGTAATTGTAACAGAACAGGTAAATACTGGTGTGGTTGATAACATTGCAGAAAGTACTGATAATGTACAACAAGATGAAACTGCTGCTTTACCTAACAGTGGAGAGGGCTCTAGTGTGCTTACACAAGATTGTCCCACTAAAGATACGCACAGTGCTTCCGTCATTAGTGCACATCCACTTTACATGGAAGTGTGAAAGTTGATGAGGAGCTAGTTGTTGCCGGGGTAGCTGATTCAAAATATCCAGAAAAACAAAACGAGATCGAAAACTTGCAGGTACAAAGTTAGAACTGTTGTCACAATGAACTGATGACTTATCTGAGAATGACTCTGAATGTGAAGGTCCTGGAGATACTGGAGAAGAACATGAAGTAAATTCTTTACTTCTTAATGCTTTATAACTTTATGCCCCATTGTAATTATTGTCATGACTTTCTTTAATACTGAGTCTTTAAATATTAATGGCTGTCGTAGTACAGTAAAAAGAAATGATCACTTCAGTTATTTAATTCTTATAAAGACTGATGTGATCTTGCTTCAGGAAACGCACACAGATTTGCAGAACCAGTCACATGGTTTAGCGACTGGAAGTGGTTTAACGATTGGAAGGGCACAAATGTTAGTACAGGGGTTGCAATTTTGTTTTCAGAGTTTTTAGATAATACCAGGAAGAATATATTACGAGTAGATGTTATTTTAGGTGACAATTTTTTCTCTGTTTAATGCTCCAAATGATGGCCAGGACCATTTTACTCCTTTTGAAAAACTATCAGATGCGTTATCGGACTGTCCCCGGGGATAATATTATTATATTGGGGAGTGATTTTAACTGCACTTTAAATCAGCGATTGGATAGGAATAATAATGAACCACATCCTCCTTCAGCTAAGACTCTTAAAAGTATAGTTTTGTTTTTTTATAATAATTATATAATTTTGTCGAGTTGTGGAGAGATGCATTTCCTGGGCATAGACAGTATACTTGGATGAAAGTGAACTTAAATAATATGTCTGGCGCTAGACTTAATTGTTGTTATACTAAAGCATGTAATAGGGGAACGTTTTTTAGAAATTCTATTTCGCCTACTTTTCTCTCAGACCATCATTATATTTCTATGGATGTTTCTGTTGAGTCCACTAAATCTAATAAATCACTCTGGCACTTTGATAACAGGTTACTTCAGGACCACTGCTTTATTCACACAAATTCACGTTTTTGAATTTTACACAGAGATAACATTTTTCAAAAGTTTTCAAAACTTGCACCTTGAAACCTATTTCAAAGTTTGCGTTCTCGAGCCACCAAACACTGTTGTCATGCAAATGAACGGGCAGAACACATTAAAGCAACACTAAGGAACATTTTTTACCTTAAAATAATGTTTCCAAAATCGTATCAGTGGTTCATCAAGTCGTAACAGGGTGAAAGGCACTTCTGGATTCGCTTTCCAGCCCTATATCTGCTATAACCACACTATGCAAGTTTGCCAAACCAGGTCGCGTTTCTGTAGTTCAAATGAGACATAAAAAAACTACAAATTTGACTTGCTTTACGTCAAGTGTTACAATAGTCATTATTTAGTTTTTCTTCGTTTCTGATGTCGCAATACATCATACTTTCATGAAAGCATGCAACATACTCTACCTTGTCTGTGGACATCGTTCATTCCAAAGCCGGTGCTGGATAAACAGCGAGCAAGCGTGCGTGCGACAGTAGGCTGCGGGCGGCAAAATTATTTACGACAGCGGTAATGGACAATTCCGCTTCCAACCTGTAGGGCGACCGAAGAGGAAAAGTTCCTGTTGCTTTAAAGTTTTCTGTTTTCAGTTAAAACGGTGTCGTGCAAGTGGCCCTTAAGTTAATAACTAATAATCTTTGCAACAGAAGTGAATCAATCAAAAACTAACTTTAGCTGGACAATAACTTTATTCTAGAGCTGCTGTAAAGCCAAAACAATGTTAATGTCCTATTATCATTGTAAAGCTGCTTTGAAACAATCTATACTGTTAAAAGTGCTATATAAATGAAGGTGAATTGACTTGACTTTTCACCTTTTTTGGAATGCTTGGAGAGAGGAGAGAGTCAATTTCCCATCTTTAAGTCAATGGTAGGATGTGGGCAAGGTGCAGATTAAAAAATTTTGTCAGCAGTTTACTGCACATACCAGAGGTGCCCTAGTAGAGAACATAAAAGCCCTTGAACAAGAAATCCTTGGACGAAGCAGACATAGTGCCACAGGATTCATTTCTTTTGAAAGGAATCCATTTCTTCTACGCAGCTTATTGGAAGAACAAGGCAAAAAAGGTTCACATGTCTAAATGATATGGATTCTCCTACTGCTTTTTTCTTTGGACTTGGAAGCCCATCTCATGGATCTTGAGAGCCCTTTGACAACTGAACTTTCACCTGGTTTGGGCGGTCTTCCAGAAGAGTTTTATAAGGCTTAAAGGTGCCCTAGAATTTGAAATTGAATTTATCTTGGCATAGCCTGGCAAGCCAGACCTACATCAAGATGTTAGGTCTGGAAACTCACCATAGACGCGGTTTAATCCGAGGGGCGGGATAAACGGCTGTCTTTCAAATTCCCTCTGCACGCAATAGGACAGCGCTTCAACCAACCAGAGCGTTTTCCCAACAGCGGAGCTTAGTTGACAGATTCAACTTTTGCCATATCTGGCCGGCAAAACGACGAACACATCTTCCTTTTTTTAAGAATGACTTAAGTGCCGTTCTTTGCTCTTTTCTCAAAGAAAAACTTAACTCCAAGTCCTCCCGAGTCGCGGCCAAAGCCGATTCGAAAGACCGTTGTTCTCCAGCAGCAGCCGTCATTCTTTGTTTTCAAGTGGCAGCCGTCACAACTCTGTCGTCATATGTTAAGCCCACCCCCGCCTACTCTATACACGACGTGATTGGCCTGACCCAATTTAGGTTTTTGCAGCTAGAAGGTCTATTGAGAGTTGCTAGACCCACCTGGCTGCAAAATACATTTTGCTGCCGCTAGGGTGCGTCTAGATTTCTAGGCTAATCTTGGCATAGTTAAATAACAAGAGTTCAGTACATGGACATGACATACAGTGAGTCTCAAACACCATTGTTTTCTCCTTCTTATTTAAATCTCGTTTTTGAAAAACACCCCTGAAAAATAGGCGAATCTCCACATAACACCGACTGTGACGCAACATTACAATCCTGCTCCTGCCGATCGACTGTCCTGGGGTGCGTTTCCCGAAAGCATCGTTGGCCAACTATGGTCGCAAGTTCATCGCAATGTCCATTGAACTCTATTGGTAACGACGGAACTTGCGACCATAGTTGGCCAACGATGCTTTCGGGAAACGCACCCCTGCACAGTTCATCTCCAACCCTAATCAAACACACCTGCCATTTTCAAGTGATCCTGAAGACCTTAATTGGTTGCTTCAGGTGTGTTTGATTAGGGTTGGAGATGAACTGTGCAGGACAGTCAATCGGCAGGAGCAGGATTGGGCACCCCTGCTTTGGACAGTTGAAGAAAAGGATAGATACTAAATGGAGGACTTACATTGTAATGTTTTGGAAAATTGTGTGCATTAAAAGGGCTTTAAAAGTCAAGTCTCTCTCTTTCTCTCTCTCTCTCTATCCTGTCTCACGTTCCCTCTTTCTCTCCCTCCAATCCATTTCCCTTTTAAAGTGTCCTGGAATCATCCTGCAAATGTCAATTAATAGACAAATGGATTTCATCTCCTCTTTCGCACTCCTGCAGTCACAGTGAATGAATCTGACCTTTCCATCCTCTCCATGGTGATACCGTTTGATGTTTTGGTATTATTATTATTTTTTTAGGACTTGCAGGGATGTTTAACAGTGTATGTTGCTTCAGGTTGTCCTTTCAGAATTTTACAGACATGAATGTCAAGTCAAGTCAAGTCATCTTCATTTATATAGCGCTTTTAACAATGTAGATTGTTCCAAAGCGGCTTTACATTGATAATAGGAAATTAAAGTAACAGAGATTGTTTTGGCTTTATAGCAGCTCTAGAATAAAGTTATTGTCCAGCTAAAGTTAGTTTTTATTGATTCACTTCCGTCACAACTATCATTAGTTATTAATTTAGGGGCTGCTAACACGACACCGTTTTAACATAAAACTCTTAAAGGGTTAGTTCACACAAAAATGAAAATTCTGTCAGTAATTACTCACCCTCATGTTGTTCCAACCCCGTAAGACATTCGTTCATCTTCGGAACACAAATTAAGATATTTTTGATGAAATCTGACAGCTGGATCACTTCTCCATAGGCTTCTAAGGGACTGAAACTTGCTGGCCCAGAAAAGTTATTAAAGAGATCGTTAATATAGTCCAAGTGACTACAGTGGCTCAATCTTAAGTATATCAAGCGACGAGAATACTTTTTGTGCGCAAAAAAAAATAAAAAAATAACGACTTTATTCCACTATTCATTTCATTCTCTCTCTGTGCCTCGAGAGAGTTCACGTAGTGTTTTTGCGCAGCGCGTCTGTGTTACACGTCACCACGTAGGCTCACTATTGGCCGACGCCGGTCATGTGTGTGATGCGTGTGACGTACAACACTGACGCGCTGCGCAAAAACACTACGTGAACCAACTCGAGGCACAGAGAGAGAATGAAATGATATTGGACTAAGATATTGGACTATAACATGGAGCCGGCTTTGCAGCCTTGGCTAAAGTTCACACAAGACTAGATGATGATCTGAGATGTCATCGCTCTGCTGCAGAATTGCATAAACATTGATTCCATGTGATAATATTAGATCTAGAGTATGATTACGACAATGAGTAGGTCCTGATACATGTTGTCTAACTCCAATAGAGTTAAGAATGTCTTTAAATGCCAATCCCCCAATGCATATTTTTCATTATCTACATGTATATTAAAATCACCAACAGCAGCCAGTACTAACTCTGATAGAAAATCAGCAAATTCTTTGATAAAGTCTCTATGGTGCCCTGGTGGCCTGTATACAGTAGCCAGCACAAATCTCAAACGTGATTTATCATTTATACAATATATTGTTACATTAAGCACCAACACTTCAAAAGAATTATATTTGAAACTAGACTACTTAGTAATTTTGAAAATATTACTATAAATTACAGCAACACCTCCCCCTTTGCCTTTCAGACGAGGTTCATGTTTATAACCGTAATCTTGTGGGGTGGACTCATTTAAAGTAATGTAATCATTTGGTTTTATCCAGGTTTCTGTCAAACACAGCACATTTATGTTATAGTCTGTAATCATATCATTAACAACAAGCTTTTGAAGTAAGGGATCGAATATTCAGCAACCCAAGCTTGATAATTTGCTCATTTGTATTATATCTGTTTTTTATTTGTTGGACATCAATTCAATTTTTACCTTAGATGGGTTTGGAAGTTTTTTGTATGTCCTAATTCGGGGAACAGACACAGTCTCTATATGATGATATCTAGGTGAAAGAGGCACTATGTGATGGGATTTATCTGACCTTGGTGACGTGAGACAGCTAGCAGACGGTCAGTTTAGCCAGTCTGTCTGCTTCCTGACCTGAGCCCCAATTCATGTTTGAGCTCTAAGACTATGTGCCATATTACTAGAGAGAAGAGCAGCACCATCCCAGGAGGGATGAATACCATCTCTTTTCAACAGGTTAGGTCTGCCCCAAAAACTTTTCCAATTGTCTATGAATTCTATATTATTTTGCGGACACCACTTAGACAGCCAGCCATTTAGTGAGGACAGTCTACTAAGTATCTCATCACTCCTGCGAACAGAAAGGGGGCCAGAGCAAATTACAGTGCCTGACATCGTACTTGCGAGTTCACATACCTCTTTAACGTTAATGTTGGTGATCTCCGACTGGCGGAGTCGAACATCATTAGTGCCGACGTGAATAATAATCTTAGAGAATTTACGATTAGCATTAGCCAGCACTTTTTAATTTGCTTTGATGTCAGGCGCTCTGGCTTCCGGCAAACATGTGACTATGGTGGCTGGTGTCTCTATTTTCACGTTCCGTGTAATAGAATCGCCAATAACTAGGGCACATTCAACAGGATTCTCAGTGGGTGTTTCACTGAGTGGGGAGAACCTGTTTTATGTTGTAATCGGAATGGAAGAGCGGTGTTTTGTCCCGCGACTACAGCGTCTCACCGTCACCCAATTGCCCTGCTGCACAGGCTCTACTACAGCCGGAACCGAACAATCTACAGAGTTCACTAAGCTAGTCGCATCCAAAGCAGTATCTAAAGCCCTTGCACTCTTACAATTAACCTTGATTAAAGTTTGGATGCGTGTCTCTAGTTCTGAAATCTTCTCCGCCAGCCGGACTATCTCCCTGCATTTATCACATGTAAATCCTGTCCTGACAGAGAAGGCTATGCTATACATGTTACATGAAGTGCAAGTGACAATGAGAGGAGAAGATGACATGACTCACCGTGTTTGTTGACTGATCCTACTCACCTAAGGTTTGATGAACTTGTAAAAGGCGCGAGAGAAAAATAAATAAATAAATAAAGAGTGCATGGATGGCACGCTAACAGGCTAGCGAATTACTAGTGTGTTGTGCTAGCAATAATGATTTAGATTGAAGCTAGCGATGTCAGGTTAATGTGTGATGTTGAATAAGCTATATTTAGCAGTATAAACAACAAGGAATGATAGTAAATAATGATTCAAAACAGAAAGATATACGAAGCTTACAGACACAAGCCAACTCAGCAGCAGCAGCAGCAGCCAGCAGAATGCTTTGAATTAAAGATATAAACAGATGTGCTTCCACATCTTCTGATAACTTTACTTCAGAATAAATGTTATCCTTACTAGATGTTTATTACTCTAACAAACAATAATGTCTTCATGTTTTTGTGACGGATGCCATTTCATGACAGACAGAGATTTTCTTATATTTGCTCAGATTGATGCCAAAAACATGCAAGAAAAAAGGACAAAATATACTCTTTACTAAAAAATATTGCAAAATAAATGAAATTATAGAAAAGAAAATTCATCAAAAAAGTGTAACAAAAAGTTAATATTGTTGGATCCTTGCAGTGCGCTTGTACACATGTGACCAGAATCCAAGGGAATGAAACTGAAAAATACAAAGGGAGAGGCTTGATGAATTGTTTGGGCATGGAATTAATTCGATTTTTTTTTTCTAAATTAAATATAATTTGTGAACATTCAGGACATAACTCCCATTGCGTGTGCCTTTCTTGAGCCCGGAGCAAGTGTTACTGCTCTCTTCATGCTCTTGGTCTGTTCACTGATAAGAGCTGCTTTACAAACCACTCACTTGCATATTCTATGACATCTGACTCACACTTAAACAAAGCTGCTCTGTAGAAATGAGGAAATGAAGTTATGAAGTTCAACGTGAATCCATCAATCTGAAAACATACAGACAAATGTTGGAATAAAATGAGCATACCTTGTACAATAACAATCATATATATATATATATATATATATATATATATATATATATATATATATATATATATATATATAAATGATTGTTATTGTACAAGGTATGCTCATTTTATTCCAAACAATCATTTCTCATAATCAACGTGTTGGATGCAGGAGAGATGGGCAGGAATAAATATCAAAGCGACTTTGTGTGTTTCTCCCAGTCAGCAGTAATGAGAATTTACCAACAGTGGTCTGAGAAGGAACAGACCACAAACCGGCGACAGGGTGTTGAGCGCCCAAGGCTCATCAATGCACAAAGGCAACGAAAGCTATGCCGTCTGGTCTAAGTCAACAGAAGTCAACTCTCAGTCAGAGTGCCTATAATGACCCCTGTCCACCGTCGAAAGCTCGCATTGGGCACGCGAGCGATGGAACTGGACCTTGGAGCTGTGGACGAAGGTAGCCTGGTCCGATGAGTCCCGTTTTCTTTTACATCACTTGGGCACCCGGATGCACTGTGGGACGACAAGAAACCGGTGGAGGGAGTGTGATGCTCTGAGCAATGTTCTGCTGGGAAACCCTGGGTCTGGCCATTCATGTGGAAGTAAATTTGATATGTGCCACTCACCTAAACATTGTTGCAGACCAGGTATACCCCTTAATGACAATGCTGTTCCCTGGTCAAGTCAAGTCAAGTCAAGTCATCTTCATTTATATAGCGCTTTTAACAATGTAGATTGTTTCAAAGCAGCTTTACAGAAATAAACGTATAATTTAAGGTAACAGAGATTGTTTTGGCTTTATAGCGGTTCTTTAATAAAGTTATTTTCCAGCTAAAGTTATTTTTGATTAATTCGCTTCCGTCGCAACGATCATTTGTTATTAAATTAGGGGCCGCTAAGATGACACCATTCTCTCTACACAGACTTTAAACACGAACCTGTGATAAACGCTGATGGCGTTCACATGCGCATTAAGAATTGGTTCTATAGTTATGTGCGTTTGAATATATGTGCGCATTTTTGGAATTCCCTACAAACCTGGTGGAAGTGACCTCTTCCTGCAGGAAAATACACACTGCACACATTGTTCAGGAATGGTTTGCGAAACATGATGAAGAGTTAAAGGTGTTGCCCTGGCCTCCAAATTCCCCAGATCTCAATCCAAATGAGCATCTGTGGGATGTGCTGGACCAACAAGTTCGATCCACGGCGGCTCCACCTCACAACCTACAGGACTTACAGCAACTAACATCTTGGTGCCAAATACCAGAGGACACCTTCAGGGGTCTTGTAGAGTCCATGCCTCGGTGGGTCGGTGCTGTTTTGGCTTAGCTTTAAAACACAAGCTCTGTCATATTCTGTCAATGTTTCTGAAGAACCTGATTTCTGAAAAGTTTTGTTCTGTTATGTTTTTCTTTTCTTTTCAAAGAAAGTATTTCTTTTTTAATTTCTCATATCTTTTCAACTAAATCAATTTTAGACAACTGTCAGGTCTCGGGTTTGATCTGTCCCTTTTCTCTTGCACAAATCTTTGTTTTCTTTCTGCACGTGGTGGTCGCTCTCAGCTGATCATGCTCTATAATCAGTGAGGCCGTTCATGCTATCTCGCAGCTGCTTGTTATTTTCTTTCTGATTTCTCCACTATTTAGGGTACGTTTTCACTAAGTTTTTCCTTTGAGTTTTCTGCATACAGACAACACCATTGTCAAAACGATCCTCATTCACACGGATCCACGAAGATGACCAAAAATGCTGTGTTCTGCTGTCAGGCCATTAGATGGCGATTAAAAAAATCTATAGATTTAACATGTAATATGTATGTGCATAATTTTCACAGATTCGCGTTTTTTCACAGAGACCATTTTCAAAAACTTTCACTTTGAAACCGTTTTCAAAAGTTAACATTTTCAGGCACCCAAAACGCTGTTGTCGTGTAAATGAACAACCAAAACGGTTAAAAAGCCTTCCGTTTAAGTTGAAAATGTTGTCGTGTAAACAGCCCCTTAAAATCCCGTTTTCTTTCTTTCCTTTGCCAGTGTAATTTGTTTCCCATACGATTCACACGTACCTTTTGTTCTGTAAACCAGTTTTTCGGTTTTCATTTGGTGTTCCTCTCTCTCGTGTCTCTGTCATCTGCCCCAGTTGTTCCGTTGGACTGTTTGAACCCCTTGATCAACAGATGCCCCGGTCATCTCTTCGCGCATCTATAGTGACTTCAGGAATTCCGGGAATTCAGGAATTCCTTCAGGATGGCCAGTCTGGACTGATCTTTAACAACTGATTAATTCTAGAATTCCATGTTTGCTTGCTGTTCATCTGGACTTCTCGCCTGCCTGATTCCCCTACTTGCTTTTCCCTTGGGCCAGACGCTTTGTGAACTGATTATCTGGTTTTCAACTATTGACTGTGATTATTCTCTATTCTAGTGAGTTGAGTCTGGCCCTGAACTCTACTGCTCGTTGTCAGTTATTTGAATCTAATTAATAAATATTATTGAGCATTTTTCTGCTTTTGGGTCCTTCATCACCAGAAACCTGACATCAGGTTCTTTAAATAGTTTGCTAGGTCTTCTTAGGTAAATGGAAAACCTAATAAAAGAGGTTGTTCCACATTATTAAGCAAGTCACAGTTCTCATGCAATATGGGAAAGGATTTTTCTGAAGATAAAAAGCATGAAATAGTGCAATGACTTGCAAAAGGCATAAAACCAACTAATATTTTACTAAAACTGAATTGAGATTATTGAACTATCAAAAGATGTGAGAGTGATTTAAAGCACAAAAGAACTCGGTCAGAAGAAGGCTTATTGTGAACGTTTCTGTCAAACAAATGAATTGTATTAAAAGGGCAGCTGTAAAAAAAAGCCACTGTTGAGCAGCAAACATTTTGAAGCTTCTGGTGTCTCTGTCTTGGAGTCCCAAGAACCTCTCCATGCAGGCTGGAGGTTGTGCATGAAGTTGCATTTCAGCCATAGCTCACTAACCAAAGCTCACAAATTTTCCACTATTTTCACTTAGTCTAAGTATCATCTACCTTATAATGCCGTCATTGTAAATAGCTTCTCCTGTGTTTGAGAGATCGAGTTTCTCCACCTGTTCTGATACCTTGACCTCAGTTATTAAGAAAGTCAAAACAGCAGATCATCTCAATAATTTAATTTCCTGCTTCCTTATCTTTTCTTTGCTTCATTCACCTTGGGATTCCTCATTATTGTAATGTAGAAAAGAGAAATGCTTCCATTTTGCTTTGTTCATTTTTACCCTTGCCCTGACTCTTCCATTATAATAACCATAAAATCACATCATATGTAAAATCCATTAAGCTTCCATGTTTTACCGTCCTGAGTGGCATCTCAATCCACAGAAGTCTGAGTCACTCACAATGCTCTGGTTGAAATGATTGACATATTTGACCTTTTTTGTTTGTTTTGTTTATGTTTGTCCTTGGAAGCAATCATGTAATTTGCTTATGGAGACAGCCTATGAACAAAATGCAGAAATTGTAGCTTTTCTGCTGTGTGGTTATAATAACCCAACTAGTAAGATTTATATTAAAAACTGTTCTTGGAAATAAAAAAGGGCATTGAATTATATTTGTATAGTATGTCAAGGTTCAAGAGTTACTGAAAAGAAAATCCAAACAAGTATCTGTCAGGGTTCTGTCACTTCTGTCTAGTGTATTTCTTGGTTTTGTGACAGAGCCCTGACACTCCTGTTTTGTCTTGTCTGTGTGCCTTGTTTCATGTGCTTTCATATCATGCTTTGTCTTGTGCTGTGTTGCATGCAGCTTGTGTTTTTCACTGGCTGCATGCTTTCATGTTGTCATGTTTTGTGTGAACACGTGGCTTATGAGTGTTCTCATTAGCATGTTCATTTCTTGTTTTGTTGGGGCACATGGCTGGTGATTGTGTTTGCTGGCCATGTGCTCATGGAAGCCGTCCCAGAGCAGTCAGCTGCTGTCCCAGAGCTGTCCGCTGTCGTCCCAGAGCAGCCCGCTGTCGTCCCAGAGCAGCCTGCTCTCACAGAAATGTTTCAAAAATTTTCATTTTTGGGTGAACTAACCCTTTAACCACTACACCAAGTACTAAGAACCATATACATTCATCAAACTGAAGATCTACAAATAATATAAGCAACATAAGCAAAGATGTCCACCAACTTGTTAAGATTATGCATTGAGAAACGTTTCCATTGGTCTCATTCTCTATACGACTAATAAAGATGCATTAAGAGCATGTCAAACCTCAGTGGTTATCATGCTTTTAAAAGGCTGGGTTTTTTGGGGTTTTTTTGTTAGTCAAACTGAAGAGCACTTCACAGCAGACAGCATTATGTGTTTTAGTAAAGGTTTGTCTGAACCATAAAACATGAACCCTGTTGAACATATCTGCTGAAAGTACAGGCAGAAATGTAGGTCTATATATATTCTCTTTTTTTATTTATTTTTTACAGAAATTATCCAAACGCTATGTTTGCAAATCTTCAACGACAGGCATGTGCCACCCGTCACAGGCAAATAAACATGTAGGCTATGTAAGTAAAAACACGAAAAAAAATTCCAAGGTAATTTAATGTTGTTATTAACTTAACATTAATTCATATATGTATTGCTCCAGGTCATAAAGGCTACATAGTGAATACTGTTGGACAAAATAATATATTTTTTTATTAATCATGATCTTCGATACTGATTCTTAAAATATGGCCACTAAAAACACATTTTATAGAGTGGTGAATCTACATCCTCAAGATAAAATAAGACATTTACCGTCCTGAGTTTGCAGTGCATACTGAATATGATGAGATTAAAAGGGCATGTACCGTGTAATAACGGCAAGAAAATATATTTTTCCTATTGTGATAACTTTGCAAGTCACTAACAAACAAATCTTAATAATGATTCAGGAACAACAGACAAATGCTTAAAGTGTAATTTCGCCAATTTTCAACCTGCTTGGTATCATTATAATGCCAGACGTATACGTAAATTAATGTACGTAATATATGTATATGTTAATGTTTACTCGTTTTCCGTGTTACCTGAACTGAGAAATTCACTTTTACTTGTCAGCAAAAGTCCGCCGGATGACTTTTGACAGCTCCAGGGTTTTTGTAAAAAAAATTATATACTTCCGCATTTTTGTATCCCGCCCATGGACAATCAGATCGAAATGTTTTTTAACAGAAAGAACAATTATTGAAAGTGTTGGTAGGTTTATCACTGAAACTTGTATCTTACCCCTTTAACTGCCTGCTCAACCAAATGGTTTTGAGTCACTATATTTTATTGAGAGGAGTACCTAACTTAACTCAAGCTGATTGGGCCATCTCTACCATCTGGTTGAGGTATGTTATGCCAAAAAAAATCCACTAGATTCCACTGTCAATCAACAGCACTTGTCACAACACTTCTTCTATAATGGATGTCAGAAACAAATAAATCACTCCTGCCATGTGAACTGTTCTTGGTGAAATTTAGCAAGGTAAGCATATTTTTTGGCATTTACACCTAACTTTACAAAATTATGTTACTTGGTGCCATGAAAAAACTTTAGTATGTTTTTAATACATTTTCAAAAACGTGCTCAACCAAAAGGTTGATTTATCACATTATGGTAAACGTAGAAAAGCTAAGCCAATGTTTTCAGATCATCCATTTCTGCAGTCGGAATGGACTATTTGCTGAGAAATATAAACTTCTGATCATTCATAGCTATGAATATGACACAGCTATTGTTGTTTCTTCATGAATATACTGAGATAATTTCTGAAGTAGCCTATGTATTTTTTTGCCACTTTTGGATATTTTTTGAAGTAAATATAATGAATTCATAGAATTAATGTGTGGAAATAATAATTATCAGAGGCAAATACTTCTTAAATGATAAATGCTGTGTTATTTATTTATTTATTTATTTTTTTACAATTACTAGATGGATATCAACAGTATCACACTAGATGGATGTCAATATATATATATATATATATATATATATATACACACTCACCTAAAGGATTATTAGGAACACCATACTAATACTGTGTTTGACCCCCTTTCGCCTTTAGAACTGCCTTAATTCTACGTGGCATTGATTCAACAAGGTGCTGAAAGCATTCTTTAGAAATGTTGACCCATATTGATAGGATAGCATCTTGCAGTTGATGGAGATTTGTGGGATGCACATCCAGGGCACGAAGCACCCGTTCCACCACATCCCAAAGATGCTCTATTGGGTTGAGATCTGGTGACTGTGGGGGCCATTTTAGTACAGTGAACTCATTGTCATGTTCAAGAAACCAATTTGAAATGATTCGAGCTTTGTGACATGGTGCATTATCCTGCTGAAAGTAGCCATCAGAGGATGGGTACATGCCATGGTGGTCATAAAGGGATGGACATGCATGGTCAGAAACAATGCTCAGGTAGGCCGTGGCATTTAAACGAATTGGCACTAAGGGGCCTAAAGTGTGCCAAGAAAACATCCCCCACACCATTACACCACCACCACCAGCCTGCACAGTGGTAACAAGGCATGATGGATCCATGTTCTCATTGTGTTTACGCCAAATTCTGACTCTACCATCTGAATGTCTCAACAGAAATCGAGACTCATCAGACCAGGCAACATTTTTCCAGTCTTCAACTGTCCAATTTTGGTGAGCTTGTGCAAATTGTAGCCTCTTTTTCCTATTTGTAGTGGAAATGAGTGGTACCCGGTGGGGTCTTCTGCTGTTGTAGCCCATCCGCCTCAAGGTTGTGCGTGTTGTGGCTTCACAAATGCTTTGCTGCATACCTCGGTTGTAACGAGTGGTTATTTCAGTCAAAGTTGCTCTTCTATCAGCTTGAATCAGTCGGCCCATTCTCCTCTGATCTCTAGCAGCAACAAGGCATTTTCGTTAATATATAGATATAGACATCCATCTAGTGTGATACTGTTGATATCCATCTAATAATTGTAAAAAAACAAATAAAAAAACAAACAAATAAATAACAATCTCTTACAATTTTAGTTGTAACATTTTATATATATGCCAATATTGGTAATAAACCAGACAAGTGGGGTTTTAAAGTCTTCTGCAGAGCCAGTTCATCTGGCATCATCCATGACCTGCTGATGTATTAAGGGGCATCCACATTCTTCAATGTCGCCCTCAGTGAGGAGGAGCAGATGCTACCTATAGGAGCCAAAGTGCTGACAACACTATGCAAAACTATACAACAGCTACGTCTTTCTGTTGTCTTTTTTGACAACTTTTTTACAAGCTTTAAATTGTTCCAGACCCTGCAAACCTCCTTGGGTGTCAAGTGCATCGTCACCGTCCTACCAACCCGCACTGGTGGAGCTCCTTTGATGACAGATAAAGAGCTGATTAAGAGAGGACGTGGGTCTTATGACTACAGGTCTGCTGAAGAGGTGATTGCAGTAAAATAGTTTGACAACAAATGTGTCAACCTTTTGAGCAATACCAGTGGGATCATGCCTCTTTCAGCTGTCAAACGGTGGATCCAAGGAAAAGATCACTTTCCCGTGTATATTCCCCTCTTTGGATACATCCTTGATCCGTCCATTGCAAACTCCTGGCTGGTCTACAAGAGCGACTGTGGCCTTCACTTACTGAATTCATCAGAGAGGTTATTTAATCAATCAATATCATTATTCAATCAATATCAAGTAGCCTACTTATTACCTCAAGTAATAGATTATTTAATAGGCTATAGCCTATTATAGCAGTGGTTCCCAATTCCAGTCCTCGTGACCCACTGCTCTGCACATTTTGTATGTCTCCCTTATTTAACACACCTGAACCAGATCATCAGCTCATTAGGAGAGACTCCATGAACTGAACTGAGTGTGTCAGATAAGAGAGACATACAAAATGTGCAGAGCAGTGGGTCACGAGGACTGGAATTGGGAACCACTGTATTATAGGATGGATTGGGAAATATACATTAGCCTTGATTAAAGTGTGGAGACTCCAAATCAAATCATGTCAGTAAACAATTTCTTAAGAGAAAACGCCAAATGATAGATAAATGCTTAATAATGTCACTCTCCATTCCAGCCCATGAAGGAATAAAATCCATTCAATATTGACCACTTTAAGAATACATTTACTGGGAATGTCTAGTGTTTCAGTAAAATACATCATACATATAATTGTTTACAAACATTTTGAAGAACTTGGAGAACTCTAATCAGATGGGTGAAATATCAAAATGAATTATGATTATGGCATTGCTTTGATTCACCGAATAAATGATTTGGATGCGCATGTTTGAGCACTATGAGATAAAGCTTGTCCTTTTAATAAAGAATCAATTCCAGTTTTAATTAGTTTCTCTCTTTTCCTCTGTCCTCCATCTCGATCCGGCCAAATATTGATTAACTTCATCACAAATCACACAAACGCTCCCAGCATGATCAATAGACATACCAACACGCAATACTGAAATAATAAAGGCCGTCCAGAATATGTGCAAGTAAAACTGTTTTCTCAAGCCCGCCTCTGTCTCATGTTCATCTCAACTAAACTCCCACAAGTATCATAGACATAGATCCCAAAGCAAGAGCTCTTTCAGATCAACACATAGAAAGCAATATAATAACCACAACATGTACACAGCTATGTCATGGAATGCTTTCGTTTTCCACTGAATTTCTTACCCAGATCTGATGCCAATGGATGGAGTTTTGAGTTTTCTCCATTTCCAGTCTGTCAATCTGTGCGGCCACACAGGAGCCACAGCGCCACCAAATGAAAATGTGGGGAACTACACACACACTATAACAAAATATAAATATCAAATTTATGTATGACATGTATGATTTATTAATTCAGAGCTGTGTGGGAAAAAAACATATGAAATGTGTTCCATGTACACAAATGCGTTTCAAACACTTTGATCATGCTTTGAGATCAAAAGGTGAAAAAAGAAATAAAAAAAATATTGTCAGCTGCTAGAAAGTGAGATCTTAAGGTAATAAATATTATTTTTTTATTTTTTTTAACCTATTTAATGGATGCCTCAGAGCTGAGCGTTTCTGGGGGCATTTGCTGGGAAATTGCGTTTCTACTGAAATTGCTTCTGAGGTTCCAATTATGTTTCAAATTGCACTCAAATTAGGAAAAATGAAAAATCCCTCCTGTTTAAAGAAGAGCAGGAGGACAGAATGACACTGAGAAAACTGTAAATGAAGAACCGCAGCAGGACAGCAGCTCAATAATTGTGTGCTTATCCAAATTACATGATGCACTTCACTTCAGATACTCAATTATTTGTCTGTTTTAATCTATTTTTAAACAACATTATAATTATTACGCCGCTGACGTCTTTGTCTTGACTTGCTTCATCAACTGTAAGTATTGAAAAGCAATGTGGTGTTTTTGCACATCAGTACAAATAATGAGTTCAGAAGATAATTAAAATAATAGTTTTTTGGTCCTGTTTAAAGCAATCGGTTTCTCATTGTTGCTTCATCTACATTAAAACTGCAAAGCATCTCAAGAAATAACACTCTGGGTTTGTCCAATCACAGAGCAGTTTGGGAGAAGTGTTGCTCATGTGAGAGACGGTTTATGGATAATAACAAACTTTTACGGCAGAGATGAAAACCCAGAGCAACCATTAGGAAAACTATGCAGTGAAGAATCTGAAGCTTTCTGCAAAGCTAAAATATAAATGCACCATCATTTTTAAATGTATATAAGAGAACAATCAAGTGTCGGTAGAACACCTTGGGCTACAGACAAATTTATTCCATATTAGACTTTTGAACAATTTACAAAGAGTTCTGAGATTTTGGACATTTGGGATAAAAGATAAAAAAAAGTCAAATGAAAAGTACCTTTAAAATGCTATTAAAAAGAAACTCAATTGGATCTTATCAACAAAGAATGCCAGCAGCATAAAATCAGTATGTGTCTGACATTTCTTTACGGTTCACATCATTTTGAGTTCTGCACTTTTAATGTCAGAGCAGAAGCTGCATGATTGCAGGCATAACCTACCTTACAGCTAAAATATTAATGACTGCTCATTGCTTATTGTTTTATTCAGCAATACTGAATACAGAATACCCATTTTCTCTGTTAACAAGCCTTAGCTGTGATTTAAAAACACACACACATTTTGCATTTTGTTGTATGATTTCAATTTTATATGAAAAGCATTTAACATGTTCTTGGGAAGCTTTCTTATTTTTAAACAATAAAATAAAAAAATAAAAAAACGATATATATAAAGATTCATTGTTTTTACAGATTCAAAATGATTTGTACATATTTGTAAAAAATTAAATAAATTACATTTTTTAAAAGGTACACTAACGTGGATATTTTTGGCAGTAAGAAAAGGTAAACATACAATAAAATCTAACTAGAATTTACTTTGGAATAAAAGCATCAATAGTTGCATCAGAAGTATAGCGTCATATAGCGTATAGCGCCTTTTTTTATCCAGAAGTTTTGCGCTCTGAAAGTTACAGTATGTTTTCATTGTACGATTAAACGTTATCTCAAAATAGAAAAATGTGCCTCCAAATATATAACCCAATTTTCCAAATTCATTTAAAACAATAGATAGAAATATCAAACCAGAGAGAGAGAGAGAGAGAGAGAGAGAGAGAGAGACATGGACTCTCTCAGGAGGTCAGATGTCAGTCTTTAGTATTTGTTCTAAAGTAGAGAGAAGGTTCCTCAGGCCGTACATGTATCCCTCATCCGGACTGTTGCTCGGAAATACATGAGCAAAATCGATCATCTTCACCTCCACTGCCTCCTCCTGTCCAAACTGTTTCTTCTCCCCCATTCCAATTTCCTCTTGTTCCTCTTCTACACTTCCTGCACACATTCCGTTAGCGTCGGTCTCACGGCAGTACGGATGACTGTGTGTTAAATTGCCCTGAGTGCTCAGAGCCTCGTGGGGTTTGTTACAGTTGCTCTGTGGCTCCCCCTGCTGATGTCCTGTTCCTGTCTCAGCTCGCGTGTGTTTCCATCCGTTGACTGTGCGAGGAGAGCCTTCATACACCAGCAGCAGAGAGCTGGCGTAGAAATGCAGCTGAGTCTGACCCTCAAACCAGCGGAGAATGCTTCGGATTTTAGAGATGATCAGGGAAACTGCATGCCTCTGTAAGTCTTCGCCATTATGGAAGAATCTAGTCAGGCCTGAGGGAAGAAAAATTCATAGATTCATTTTTGAGTTTTGAGACTACATGATCAGATGAAGGAAAACCACTTTATATCTTCATTATGAGTCCATAAATACAGTGCATGTTCACAATAACAGTTCAAATAAATAAAAGAATGATTTAAACTATGTTTTACATCTGATATACACATTTATATTACATATGCCATTCTCATTAATTGAGTTAAGCACTTAAATGAAATGAAATCATTACAGAGAAGTCCTAATTTCCTAATAAATAGAACGATTTGTAGTGGATGCGATGCTTTTGAACACTTTTTCTGTGGCATACTGCGTTTTAATGGTTTAACTACAGCGACGATTGCTTAGCGCATGATAATAGCAGAACTCATTGTCTGAGAAAATATTTTCTCGCAAATAATGATTGATAATGCACAATAAGGCCTATCTGTTTCCATTAAAAATATAAAGCGATGAAAAATACTATTTAGCCAGTGGAAAAGATTGAGAAACACTTTCTCTGAATCTCTCTCTATATAAACATGTACATTTAGTCATAAAAAAAAACAACCATGATAAAATGACATGATAGATAGATAGATAGATAGATAGATAGATAGATAGATAGATAGATAGATAGATAGATAGATAGATAGATAGATAGATAAAATAAAGTAAAAAAAAAAATGAAATTGGAGTCAGACCATTTTTAATGGTGTCCTTTCCAAGACTGCGTCCATAGAACTGGTCAAGAGTAATGTAATCGTCTGAATTGATCTGGTACACCTGAGGTGAGAAGATGAGAGAGAAGAAGATCAGAGGAGATCCATCAGAGACATTACAATAAAGAAAAATATGAAAATATGCTTCAAAACATAGTGACCTGCCTTGCTGTCTAGACTTTAGCATTAATGCACCACAAATGTAAATGCTGTCTACATAGGCATCTCACTAGGTTTTAGAACAGCACTGGAGAAACTCGCATGCATACAGACTTAAAACTGTGATGAGCCTCACTGGATGGATCCTTACAAATAACATGGAAGGCAAGAACAAGAGAGAGAGCGAAAAGGAAGGAGAGGGTGACAGCAGCTGGCAAATATTTCCCAGCCTAGAAACACTGAAACCAATTAGGTGCAAAGAAACAAGTACGCAGAAACCAGAGAGAAAGGATGATAAACTGAGGAGGGGCTGGAGGAAGGAGACACCGAACAGAGGAAACGAGATGGAGACTTCACACTTAATGGAACTCACAAAAACTGTCAATAATATACATTGCAATCGAAAATGCATTGCAACAACAGCATCAATTCTACAATGGACTTGTTGACCCGACTCTTTTCCAGGGTCATTTTTCTGTCCTGGCAGTAAGAAGAATTTGGCACAGTCAATCATACTGTATGGAGCTACCCGGTGTGTGACATAATTGGCAAAATGTCATTTTGCTTTTCATTTATCATGGTTGGTTTAAACCTTGCAACACCTACTGGCTGTATATTATACCACACAATCTGATTGCCCAGGGCAGGGGTTTTTCTAAATTGTTAATGCCAAGGACCCCCCAAATATGATGATCCAAAAATATAAAGGCAGCTATATTATAAAGCTATATTTTCATGCATAAAGACCCACTTATACCATGTGAGAAAATATTAAATATTATATTATAAAGACAATGTTTTACAATTTAATTGATCAGCTTTTATATTGTCATAGTACCACAATAAATGATACAAATATTATTTGGAAAATATTTCATTTGTATTAAGTTATGTTTTACATTTTTTTCAATTAAACTAAATTTTATAGCACTATTCAGTATAGATCATTTTCACAAGCAGTTTTACAGAAAACAGTGGCAAGGAAAAACTATATCACACAGATATAACACAAGTACAGACTATTCTTACCAGCTTGTATGTTGCAAGGAACTAGTATTATAGTATTTATTATTAGTATTATCTAGTATTTAGTATTATCTATTTACTATTCATTTTCTTAATGTTTTCTTAATAAGCTATTTTTATATTTGTATTAATGTTATATATATATATATATATATATATATATATATATATATATATATTTTTTTTTTTTTTTTTTTTTTTTTTTTTTTTTTTTTCCACATTCAACTTATTTTATGTCAGTTACATTTCAAATTTTCTAAAATGTTTTAGTTTTAAATTATATTTAACACAATTAACACAGAATGTGTTTTTTTTTTCCTGCCATCCTTTTGCTAGCACTACCTTATAAGATGATGATATCCTTCATTCAAGTGCTATTAAACCATTCAAGTGCAAAAAAAAGAAAGAAAAAAGAAAGAAAGAAAGAAAAAAGACCTCAAATCTGTACTGGTGTGCGTTTGTGAAGCAGCTCTCTGTGGACAAAACACATGGAGCCTCATGTATAAAACTTTCCAAAGATTTCATCCTAAAAGTGTGCGTACACAAACATTTGCATACGCACAAAAGTTTTCAGATTTATAAAACTATGTTCACACCAGAACCTGTGCAAAAAACCCAGTCAGCGAAAGATTGTGTGTATGCATCTCCACCACGTCTCCTCCCCGGAATAACCACATATTGGGGCTTACAACGTCTAGTTTTACTATGCATGACATCATCTGCATATCATCTCCATATGCATATTCCCATCCAAGTGATACCATGTTTAACGGTAGTACAAGACATTAGGAAAATATGAGATACGGACTATAAATGGCAGTTGTTCCATCACACTCCATTGCTAAAAATCATTCAGTATCCTTGTATTGTTTTAGAATAATTAGGCTACATCAAATTTGTATAAAATACTTTTCAAAGAAAGATATTTCCTTCAAATTACATCCTTTAAATACAGTGGTATTTTTCATTATATTGGAAAGACCACGATTATTAGGCTACTGTCTGTCTGTACATGACAGACACCAACAGCACACTTGCGGCAATGTCTGTGTCATTAATGATAATCAAAGAACAAAAGGCAAAGTGAAAATCACTCACTGCTCTTGACTGAATAACGTTTTTAGCTTTAATAAGGATGAATATATATTCAATTTATAATTTATGCAGCAAAGACTGTGCAGTGTTTATTAAATGCAGCTAATGCACAGACAAAGGAATTATTCCATTTCTGTATATTCACCTGTTAGACCTACCTTAAAGTCTTAAACATGGGTCAAAAGCATTTTAGCAGGGCAGGTAAAAATCTGAACCGGCCTGCCTTAGTGTTGAACCCTGATATATTAAAGGCTCAGCTAAATGTGACATTTGTTACAATGGGTTTAAGTGAAGATTGTTTTAAGTTCACTTAAATTAAAGGTTGTTATATTTTTTAAGCCTATTAAATGTTAAAAATTATAGCTTATACTGTAATGTTGAGTGGCTTTTAATGGCTAAAAAAAAAAAAAACATCATGGGTATTGGTATCAATGATGCATAGTGCTTAGTAAAAAGATACCATTAAAAACATTTAAAATACACCATCTTTATGTTGTTTCATTATTTTGGAGATTCTGGGCCCAATTTTAACGATCTAAGTGGTCTAAAGGTGTGTGTGTGTGCAAGTGCACTTAAATATGAAAATATGCTTCAAAACATAATGACCTGCATTGCTGTCTAGACTTTAGCATCAATGCACCACAAATGTAAATGCTATCTACTGTACATAGGCATTTCACTAGGTTTAGAACAGCACTGGAGAAACTTGCATGCATACAGACTTAAAACTGTGATGAGCCTCACTGGAGCCTCACTGTGTGTGCAAGTGCACTTAGGGTGTGTCCACTTTTCCACTTTTGCTAGTTTAAAGGGCCCCTATTGTGGATTTTTTTAAAAATTACCTTTCATGTAGTGTGTAACATAGCTCTATTAGGCCTCGTTTACACTGCAGGTCTTGATGCCCAATTCTGATTTGTTGCCTATATCCGATTTTTTTGACCGTCCGTTTACACGTTCTTTCAATTGTGACCCATATCCGATTCATGCGTTTACACTTGCCATACAATCTGAAACATCACGCATGTTTAAAGGGTTAAATTATCTTGCACAGATGGACAAATGCAAAATATGATTGATGCTAGCTCTGCAATATATCACCATGATTATGAGGCGGAGGAGGATGAAAAGTGCTTTCTTTAAATGCAAATGTTTTTTGAGTATTTCATTTGTGAAGGTAAAGCATGTACTCACTATACTCCTAATTACAAGAAGAAGAAAAAACTGCTCTTAAACTGGGTGTGTGACAGGCTGTGGAATGGGGTTTGGTCGAGGAAAATGTTTCAGTCAAAAGATTTTTTCTTCTATCAATCGGCTGATAACGATCAGTGCCAGATCAAATCGCACCCTTACTTTCAGCATTCTTGCCTTTTTGGCTTGCCTTTCTTTTTCAGCTGTCATGAGCAGCTGAAATGAATGTCTTATGATTGTGTTGCTGTGCTATTCTAAACAATTTGCTAAATTATGACCTCCTTTGTTTGCATATAATAATAGATTCTTTGCACACACAATCTTAGGCATAAAAGATTATCTTTTTTTATTTATTTATGATGTTATAGTGCTATTTAAATGTAATTTAGTTCAACTATTTAGGTCAGTATGTGTAACCCTAATCAAAATAATGAAATACCAAATTTCAAAATAAAATGTTTTATTTATTTATTATTATTATTTTGCATTAAAGACTAAATCGAGTCTATCAAATAAAAATGAAATAAAATAAGGTTAGGTGAAGTGTCCTGTTAATTTAATCAGCAGTAATCACTGCAGCCTGTGCATATCTCAGGACTGGTGGGAGTGTATTGTGTATTGTTCCTCTTTAACGAGAAGCAGTGGGTCCGAAATTTTAGGATGAGCAAGCCAATCTTTGATATGTTGTGTCAACGTCTGTCCACATTCCTATCCTACGACGACACGAAGTTTCGTCAGGCCATCCGTCCCTTTGCAGAAGCGTGTCGGGGTTTCTCTCGTCATTAAACTGCGAAGACGTTGCCTAATGCCTCAGAAAATCCGATCTGCCTGTTTACATTACAGTCGCATTGGCACATATCCGATTTATATCTGATTTATTTCCACATATGAATGAGGCCTGAAACCGATCTCGAAATATCCGAATGCATGCGTTTTTTTTCCTGTTTACGCTGTCATAGAACACATCCGATCTGTATCACATATGAGCAAAAAATCGGAATTGGGTCACATTTCACTGATAGTGTAAACGAGGCCTAAGTGAATGAAAACATCCTGCAAAGTTTTAAATCTGAAATAAATATTCAGATTTATATATAAATATATAAAGTTATTATAAACACCATATATAAAGTTATTGTCTTTCAAAAGTAAGAGTCGACTCTGAGTCAATTAAATGAATCGTTTTTTTGTTGTGACATCAAGACGAAACATTAGCATATTGCCCGCCCACTTATTGCGCACGCAGACACCAGGGAAAACTTGAACCTCAAACCAGCAACTGATTTCTGTGGATACTGGAGAGCATCATGTCGAGAAGACGCTGTGCTCTACAATGTGACGGTAAAGCCAGGTTTTTTTTCACTGCCCAAGGATGAGCATGTGAAGAATCAGTGGTTAAAATTCATCTTTACCATGATATCACAGCAGTATAATCCTAAACTTTAGCTGCCTTTATTTCACTGATGACTTCTTCTCAAATCAAGTTCAATGCAGGATTTGCAAATCACTTGCTCTTTAAAGATGGTGTTCAAAATTCTTAGTTTTGAGTTTTATATTGTGTAGGTCTCCTGATAACTGGCTAACTCACGTTATCACTAGGCGCGTTTCCATTACAGATTTGTGCAAAACTTTTGCGATTTTTTCTGAATGTCGACAAAAAACTATTGCGAAATGACGGCGTTTCCATTAACCGATGTTATGCGACTAAAACTTCATTTTTTCTTCTCGCGATAAGTAAAATCATTCCAAAAACCATGGCAACGGACGTTGGTAGTTTTATGTACTATATCCCAGCCACTGCACTAGCCATTATTATTAATCGAAGGAGACGTATGTGTGTTTCCAAGTATTAATGGCAAGGAACGACCCTTATTATACTTGAGAGCGGCACATATGAGGTGTTTCTGGGTGTTTCTCCCTCATTTCTGCTTCGAGGTCTTGATTGTGGCATTTATTTGAGGTTTAGAATCCATTATTCCTGTAATTATTTTTTTGTCTTATATGAATTTAATAAAGAACTCTGTCTCGTATTCTGTCCAAACACACCGCGTCATCTACGTCAGGTGACCTGCAAATGCGCAAAAACTGTTTCCATTGCAGTTTTGCAAAATATTTATTTTTCGAATTGCCTGAAAAACCACCTCATGCGAGCGGAAAAACTTTTTTGCGATAAATGGGAGTTTTTGCGAAATTGACGTGTTTCCATTGGGTGTATTTTCAATTCGCAATTTCAATTTGCGCAATTTGAAGGGTAATGGAAACGCGGCTACTGTCTTACTGAAATACTTCTGCTAATCAGTTTGTGGGCCACTATTACCTATAACTGTGTCTATTAATGCAGATTGTCTGTCGTTCTCACTACTTTGAGGAAAGATTAATCATGGAGCAAGATTTGTTTTACCAACATTTATGTTACATCAGTCATTCACGCTAGAGCTCGGCTAATGTATACATTGCATACATGCACTGTTATTGATACAGTTTCCACGTGTTCACCGCAATATATTACAAAAATACTTTAAAATAAATTAGTACAAGTAAAATAATCGGTTTGTTGATGGACATGCACTTGTTAATGCTGATGGTGAGAAATTACAGTTGCAACATCTCATAATGTACCTCAAACTGAGTAGTGTATCACTGAGAAACACCGAGTCCTGCTCTAGTCCTCCTTGCGATGGAGGTTCGGGTTGAATGACTAGTTCTTCCAGTGTTTCATCATCGGACCTCGCGCTCGATTGATATGGTAAAATCGCAAAGGAAAAACATTTGTTGTCTTGTAAACGTTCCCCAATAGTCCATAAAACAGAACATAAACCTGACAGAATAATCCAATAAAAGGTCGGTCACTATAACGAACCATGCCGTCAATGAGCATAAAATGTCACTGTTTTTCTCATGATAAATGCATCAGGGCCAGAAGATCTTTAGACTCAATGATGGAATTAATTTGATCTCTCTATCTCTTCTCATGTGCCCTTCTTCACAGTGCAGCACAATGAGGTGCAGAGAGCAAAAGCAGAGGAGTGTGTGTAACTGACCACTGGTTTCATCACAATCTTATCATCAAATGTCTTATCAGTATTCCTCAGAGGTAATTAACCGAGAGTCTGGATAAGCTCCGGATATCGATCATGCCTTAAGACAGCAGACGGGGATTTCTGTTCTGCAGCATTGAAAGCGAACCTAGAGCCCTCGAGTGATCTGAAGCTTAATATTGTGTTTATGAACTCTCAGTTTGTAATAAGGAAATCAGATACTAAGCGGAGTATACAGAGATAAAACAACAAGGGAAAAGGAGATCCTGCATAATGAGTATAAGGAAAGTTAACAAATCACACACGCATGCTGTCTCACCCTCATTCCCAGTAACAGGAATCCGATCTCTTCCATCAGAGGATACTTGCTAATCTGCTCTTCACGTTTTTCTAGTGACGCAAACGGGTCGTAACTTCTCTTCCCCATCTTCACATCCATGATGCAGGGCCGTAAGAACCTCTTCGTCACATCCTCCAGTTTTAGATACAGCTCTGAGATATGAGAGATAAAGAAGACACGGTTTTGTGCATTTGATGACAGAATGACAGCCAGTGTTGTTTTAGCACGTCTATTCTTATGGCTGGCAGACGAGTTTTCTGTTAAGTATTCTACATTCTGCTGATTTGTCACCAAGATGGCTAACACGGTTTAAAATGACAAATGATTTGTGATAGTCTTGAAACCATAATGTAAAACCAATATACATACACTAGGCCTACTGTTCAATACACAAAGGTCGATAAGATTATTTCATGTTTTTGAAGGAACCCAGCAAGCTAATAAAAATATTTTCTAAGAAAGTTCTGCTAATGTTCCCATTAAGTTATGAAAACGTTATTTCGAAATGTTCCCTGAATGTTCAGGGGTTTTTTACATTTAAAAAAAAAAAAACTTCATTAAACGAATGTAAAGGGAACATTCTGTTTTATATTTTTGCAAACATTATGAGAACATTGCTTTTGAATGTTCTTTGAATGTTTTAGAACAAATAGTAACATAAAAAAAATATAGGCCTATATATATATATATATATGTAAAAAAATATATATATGTATGTTTTTGTGCTAATATTTTAAGAAAATTATTAAAGACCTGATAACTTTGATTGAACGTTACTGGAAGAACTTTCAAAGAACCTTGCCAAAGTAAGGCCGCATTTATTTGGCCAGTAAATACAGAAAAATGTGAAATATTATTACACTTTAAAATAAATGTTTTCTATTTTAAGATATTTTAACATGCAATATATTTCTATGATGGCAAAGCTGAATTTTCACATGATCCTTCAGAAATCATTCTAATATGCTGATTTGCTGCTCAAAAAATATTTCTTATTATTGTCATCAATGTTGAAAACAGTTGTTCATATTTTTGTGGAAATCATTTCATGATTCTTTGATGAATAGAAAGTTCAAAAGAACAGCATTTATTTAAAACTAAAATTAAAATAACATTAAAATTTAATGCACCACTGTTGAATAAAAGTAGGCTACACTGTAAAAAAAATCCCGTAGTTTTTACGGAAAAAAACTGGCAGCTGGGGTTACCAGAACAATTCCGTAAAATATACAACAAAACAGTAAATGCTTTTACCGAATAACATGTACATTTTACAGTTTAAACCAGCATATAACACACTGGAGTTCTGTTATATTTACTGGTTTAAACTGTAAAATGTACGTGCTATTCTGAACAACATGTCAATTTTACAGTATAATCCAGTAAATATAACAGTAAATTTCAGTAATATGATATAAAGTTAATTTACCGTCCTATTTAAGTATTAATATCTGTTTTGTACACTGATAACCACCAATCACAGCAGTGATGAGAGTCACATGATCAATCAAAGCTCAACACAAGCAGTTCTTCCACAAGAAAGTTAATACTAATATATATAGAAGCTGCACAGTGTCATTCACACAAACATTAAACACCATCATGGTAACACATGAAATTTTAAAAATGCAATAAACATTAATTTAACAACATTAAATGTAACATAAACCCCTAATGTACATAACTGATTAGAAAAAATGAAGAAAACTATTTAGAAACAAACATAGTTATTTCAACAAAAATACATCAAATGTGAAGTGTCACAGGGAATTGTGGGAATGTCAATTTACGTTTTTTCACTGTAAATTATACAATGAGTTGTTTTTTCACTTTCAAAAACTGTAAATTTAACGGTATGTTACAGTAAAATTACATTAAATGTACCGTTAGATCTATCACAGTTATTTACCGTATATAGTACGGAAACTTTCTGTTAACCAATTAACAGTTTTTCACTGTAGCATTTTTACAGTCTTTTACCGTTAAAAATACGATCATTTTTTACAGTGTATTAATAAAACAAAAAAAATGTTTGAATGAATATATATATACAGTGCAATGCATAAGTGAATACACCCATGCTAAAGTTGACTAAAAAGAGGAATAAAAAATCATATTTTGGAAATTGAACTTAATGCCTTAATTTAAAAAATTAGGAAAAATCCAACCTTTAAGGACACCAATTTTCTTTGTGAATGAATAATGTATCGTAAATAAATAAATGTTCTTCCTTAAAATACATGGTGCATAAGTGAGTACACCCCTATGTTAAATTCCCATAGAGGCAGGCAGATTTTTATTTTTAAGTATTTTTTTTATTTTATTTTTTAGGATACTATGCATCCTGATAAAGTTCCCTTGGCCTTTGGAATTAAAATAGCCCCACATCATCACATAGCCTTCACCATACCTAGAGATTGGCATGGGGTACTTTCCATAAGATCATCTCTCAATGCAAATCAAACTAGCTTTTAGGCTAACTGAAATAAAATCATGCCAATCTCTAGGTATGGTGAATGCTATGTGATGATGTGGGGCTATTTTAATTCCAAAGGCCAAGGGAACTTTATCAGGATGCATAGGATCCTAAAATTTTTTTTTTAAAAATACTTAAAAATAAAAATCTGCCTGCCTCTATGGGAATTTAACATAGGGGTGTCCAGACTTATGCACCATGTATTTTAAGGAAGAACATTTATTTATTTATGATACATTATTCATTCACAAAGAAAATTGGTGTCCTTAAAGGTTGGATTTTTCCTAATTTTTTAAATTAAGGCATTAAGTTCAATTTCCAAAATATGATTTTTTATTCCTCTTTTTAGTCAACTTTAGCATGGGTGTATTCACTTATGCATTGCACTGTATATATATATATATATATATATATATATATATATATATATATATATATATATGATCATTGCTAGGTTATTATATAATTTAAACTGTAGGCCCAACTAGAGTTGCTGAGTCCAGGAAAACCATTAAAAAATTTCTTCTTCAGTGTCTGAATGGCTCACAACTGATTTCTACAATCACACTGAACACTGTACCTTTAAGTGATGTTTCAGAGGCCAAGCCTCCACGATCAGTCATTTATTTCTGGCAAGTTCTTTTTCAGTGCTGTCAACTGACACAGTATTTATGGTGTCATCACTGGGATGGCCACTCACAAACACAAGGAGAACAGCAGTGTAAAGTCCAATGATAAACTGAACACTCCTTTAATGTTCATTGACTACATACAGACTAAACAAACACACTGTAAAGCACATGTTCTTTGGACACATGGCAACATGCATAATGATGATAAGAGCGTTTTAATAACCTTACAAAAAAAACACTGCTGGATGACACCCCATACCACATACCATCTATCAATCATTAACTCATTGGCAACGCTCTAAATTCGCCAAACATAGATAACACTAACTAGAGCTGACCTTCAAGCTTGACTGCTAAAGGAACCATTTTAATGGACAGGATTGCTGAGTTCAACCGTGTGACACAACACGTCATAAGTAATTTAAAGTCAACATGAAATTGCATAATGACCTTGCATTTGATCAATGTTCATTGTGCATGATTCATCTGTGCATATTATTCCAAATAAAACAAATGTTTGCCTTCATAATCTTATCAAAACGTAACAACTTGCTCCACCCCTGTTCAATATCCTATTTGGTTCTTAAATACATACGATTATGGAAGTAAAATGGGTTGCAGATGTTATTTCATGTTGACATCTACATCTTGATATGAAAACTTCTCTCACCATGTGGCGACTCCCGTGGCGCCCATGTGCCGTAGAACCTGGGAAGATGTTGTTGCAGGTCCAGTAGTCTTGTGTCTGTGCAGTCTTTGGCATATACCTGCAGGAAAAAAAAAGTGACATGTGCCTTTACTCTGAAACCAGTAGTGTAACTATTAGTAAATTGGTAAGAATTTTTATGTTTTTAAAAAAGAAATTAATTTTGCCCACCAAGGCTGCATTCATTTGATTAAAAATACAGTAAAAACAGTAATATTGTGAAATATTTTACAATTTAAAATAACTGTTTTGTATTTTAATATATTTATTAAAAAAATAATTTATTCCTGTAATGTCAATGCTGAATTTTCAGCATCATTACTTCAGTGTCACATGATCCTTCAGAAATCATTATAATATGCTGATTTGCTGATTATTATCTATGTTGGAAAACAGTTGTGCTGATTCTTTGATGAATAGAATATTTATTTTAAATAGATATCCTTTGTAACATTATAAATGTTTTTACTGTCACTTTTGATCAATTAAATGCATCCTTGCTGAATAAAAGTAGGGCTGTCATAATTCCTCAATTAAATTAAAAGTACTTGATAAAAATAAATAAATAAATAAAACACCCTCGATTGCAATTTACCTGTGTTGATTAACCGGCAAAGTACTGGCAGAATGCCGGAAGTGGCACATTCCAAGAATGAGAATCCATGAAACGCATGATTAGACGGGTTTTATAAGGCTGCACAATATATTTAAAACATTTAAAAATCATAATATAGTGTAGTGCTATTGTGACATCACAAAGTCTGCGACTCAATTAAATAAGTAAGTAGCCTTTATGTGCTGCGGGTTAGGAGTGAAGCGCCACGGCTTTTATTTACATGCATGCAGGTTTTTCAGAGCCGCTTCGTTCACAGTAAATGCTGCTCAACACAAAACCAGTCTCTGCATGTGCTGTTTGTTTGGGTTTCCAACAACGTGCATTTGGGAACGCATATAAAGACCGGTGTGCTTAGAGTTTCATATTGAAGTGTTGCACTGTTATCATTTAGGCTACATGCGTGGAGCGCGTCTCAGCACCTTGGCTAACAAACTCCAGCATAACATTCATCTGGCACCATTTCACCAGATTTGTAACGTAAACCTATGCCAACACAGGAGAACACATCACCATGTTTCTATGCGAATTGTTGTTCATCAAGTTGTTCGTCTATTTTTATTACCACAAAACATTGACCGATTACTTGATTACCTTCTTAGTGACAACCCTAAATAAAAGTATTAATGTCTTTTTAAAAAATCTTACCCCAACCTTCGGAACAGTATTTATTTTAATGGAGTGAAATGTGTCAGTTACTGTTTTGTGCTTGACTGTCAGTAGTTTTTTCTAGTATTCAAGGTGTTATTTTGGTTTAGGTTTGTCCCTCTGACATTATTTGCATGCAACTGTCGCTGCTGTATAGATATTGTACTGTGGATTTAAATTACCTGTGTGTAGAAGTGCGCCTCCCGTGGGCCTCTCGGAGGAGGTTGTAGCTGCTTCAGAATTGTTCCATCAGGATGCTGCAGAACACCTGTGCAATTACAGTGAACCAAACACTGAAAACCTGTCGGCACTTTATCATCATGACAACTTGTGACTATTTTGAGTGTGAATGCTTTTATGGCAGCCGGGAAAACACCTCAAGGAAAACTTAGGAGAGAATAAAGCCACATAAATGACACTATAAGAATTAGCTATATTAAGTGCCAACAAACTCAGGATTTAATAAATAGGCTACCTAAAGGGGTGACAGGAAGTTGCAGCTGATAAGTGAAATTTTTTTTATTTTGAAGCATATAATTAGGGCTGGGTATCAAAAATCGATTCCAATTGTGAAATCAGATACTTAAGGTTAGGCATCGGATACTTGAAATGAAATCTGCTTATCGATTCCTGTGTGCACATTTGAAAGTGATTTCAAACCATTTTCAAGCGTAAGAAGGTGCGGAAGGGAACTCAATTCGGCACTTGCTCCTCGCGCTGTTTTCTCTGCGCGCACATCCAAAGCAAGCGCATAGACCTGCCTGTCATAGTGTGTGATACCGAAATGAGTTCTCGTACACGACTTCTTGCACTTGAACGCACAAATACAACAAAATTATGTCGAAATATCCTTGTAAACACAGTTGAACGTAAACAGTTGAGAAAGAAAACGCATGTGTAACAGTTGCCAAAAAGTTTCAGCGGAAACAGCTATTTACGATTTCGGGCCGAAATGGTTTTGGAGTGACCGAAAGAATAATCTCACCAATGCTGCATTCATTTGATTAAAATACAATAAAAACTCTAATATTATGAAATATTATTACAATTTAAAATAACTGTTTTCTATTTTAATATATTCGAAAATTTCTTTTTATTCCAGTCATGGCAAGACCAATTTTTCAGCATCATTACTCCAGTCTTCAGTGTCACATGATCAGAAATAATTATGTTGATTTGGTGCTCAAGATTCAAGAAACATATCTTATTATTATCCATGTTGAAAACAGTTGTGCTGATTCAAATTTTGGTGGAAACCTAATAAATAGGTAATACATACTTTGATAAATAGAACTTTCAAAAGAATAATAAAATTGTTTGGTAATAAAAATATATATATTTAAGTTCTCCTTTTAAAACAATATAAGTTTGGAACATGATGGTAGGTGATACAGAATTGTCATTTTGGGGTGAACTATTCCTTTAACACAAGAAAAGACAAAGTGCTGACCACTGGCAATCTGACAATCCATCAGATAACAGCTCACATCTCATTCACTCAGAAAATCCCCATGACAGAGCCACAAATGACACATAAGAGTTACTACAACAGAGGAAATGATGTCATCTGACTGTAGGCAGAGAGAAGGTTTCTTTTCATAGAAATCACCATGACGATATCCCACGTTAAACAAATGTGACAACAAATCCTGTGACCCTTTAATAAACTATAATTAGTTATCTAATACTTTTAACACATATTACTCAACCAACCCTGTTAGGAAAACCTGTGCAAAGTCCTCCACAGGTCACAAGTAAATTTACTCTCAGAAAAAAGTTCTTTAAAGAAACGTGTACAGGATTCCTATTGGAATTTATATCATAATTTATAGCAACAGTCCTACAAGATCCTTAGAATGCACAATTACCAATAGGATAAAATGTCCTATACCATTAGGAAAGTAATTTAAATAAAATCTTTTAGGATTGAAAAATTCATATAGATCAATCTGCGGTTTCCTTTACTATTCCAACATTATTCCACAAAAGACTCCTGTGGGAATTACAATTGATCCAGTAGGATGCCATTTGATTATTATAGGATTGGTTTATAAAACTATAAAATTGGTTTGATACTATAGCCTATAGTAACGTTAGGTCCTGTAAAAACTTTTTGATAATGGGTGTTCATAATCCAATCCAAACAGTATGATGAAATCCAATAATCCATATCAAACAACTTAACTAGCTCTGATATTCACATTCCGTCATCAATCCCTAAAACCTAAAAAACCAAAAACAAAACATTAATACAGCATTTCTAAGAAACATGATGATTAAAAACTTTACAGAAGTTATGAACTGACCAGTGTTATTGATCCCGCATTTATGCCCGGCCACCTGATGAGAAAAGGGCACGCATCCATCCAGGAACACCTGCTTTACTGACCCTTTCTTTTTATTGTCTTTTTCCAGTTTTCCCAGCGTTCGAGCTGATGAGTCCATGATTTGACTATCTGCAGACACGTTCAGCGTGAACTTATCCAAGTTGAACGGAAACTGGAAAAACTTCTGTAAATGATTTTCCATATCTGACAGTTATTCTATTCATTAAAACTCAAAACGTCTCTTTCATCTGATCAGATAGGCGTCTGGAGCCCCGAATGTTTTCGTTCATTCACTCGTCTTTAGTTTTTCTACTCTGCCGGAGCGCGACGCGTCGCGTCGTTCGGGTTGTTGAATGAGTCGTGACGTGATCACGCATTCCGCCAATCAAAGTTGGCGTACTCACAGGTTGCGCTCTGGTTCCTGAATGGGACGTGACGTCAGCACGCAGTCCACCAATCAAAGTCGGCGTTCTCACAGGTTGCGTTCTAGCGTGCCGTCCGCGCTATTTTTAATTGTAGAAGTTTATATTTTCAAATCCGCAATCTAAAGAGGGGATTTAAAATAATGCAATGACTTTCAATTGCTTTAAGTCGTTGATCAGCAAGAATTGAAGTTTATTCAAGCGATAAACTGTGAAATCTAGAAATGTTTCATTAAAAAAAAAAAAAAAATCACAGTCTCAGAAAGTCAGTTTGACATGGTTTATTAAACATCAAACTTATGTTTTGTACTTTTATGAGAGAGAGAGAGAGAGAGAGAGAGAGAGAGAGAATAGGCTACAATTTCACAGAAAAAGACTAACATGATTTTGCTTCATGTAACATTTTCTCTTCTGCTACAGAAATATATCTCGTCTTTCCACAAGCAGAGGCAAAATGTAGCCTACCAAATTAGATTTTAAATGACATAAAGCAGTACCTATCAGATTCAGTGACTCATGATTCAAAAATAGCTAGAGAAAAGGAGAGTGTCGATTTAAACACATTAAATGTCAGTGATCAGTTAAGGTCACATCATGTGAAGTTTAACAGGCAAACACACACACAAAGAGCAAATGAGAAGGTGGCCATTTGGTTTCCATACCCATTTCACATTCATATTTATCTCATAAAACAAACAAAGATTCAGTTCAAACTCAGACTAATGTGTTTTTATTCAAGTTTTAATCTGTAGTGCATCTACAGTAATGTGACCAGTGTTCAAGGCAAGCACATAAACATGTTTAGGAGATTTTGGCTAAGCCAGAAATCTGTACATCAGTCATCCAATAAAGAGAAAATAGATATGAAAATAGTATGTATTGCTTAACAACAACCCCAGAAAGCACATCACTGGAACCTGTCAAGCATACACTATACGATTAAACACACAAACACGGGATAATATAATCACACATTTAATCCCAGCAGCCCCGACCACACATTTAAAGCCAAGACACATAATCTCTATCGCGGAGAATGGACTTTCATGAGCAGTGGAATAGCTCAGGCCTCCTTGCGTTTTATGATCAGAGGACCAACGTTGTCTCCCGTTTCCTGATTGTGTTTCGCATGTGCGCCATCACAGTATGGAAACTGTAAGAAAGAGACCAGAGAAAACAATTTCATTACAGATGTGTTACAACAAGTTTGATGTCACTGAATCTCACAGCTCATGTGACCAAAATGTGACCATCACCACTAGGCTTGTTGCGTTAGTCTGTTACCCAATATGTCTGATACACCAATTACATTACTTGGCCACTGTGGCACTGTCCCCACTGTCGTTTTGCCTTTCTTAGACATAAAAAACATTTAGTTTAGTTGGACAACGGATGCTACAATTATAAACTAAAAGTGAGATAACCGATAAGACGATGGCGGAGGATTTGGTGCGCAACAGTACCTGAGCATCATTGACAAATCTCTTATCTTGTAAAATGTGCAATCAGAACTGCTGTTCCCCATCGAAGTCCCTTTCAGGCAAGTCATATCACTCAGCAGCCATTTTTGAAACGCCAGTTATTTCAGTCATACAAGTGCAGCTCCTGTCTCTTTAAATGGGCAAATTCTCCAAAGCTGTTCACCAAGCTTAAATAAATTTCATCTGGCAACAACTGTCTCGTAAATGTTGTTTCTTATGCTCATATAAATTTAAAAAAAGGTTATTGTTCAGGCTAGACTGGCCAATGCGCATGTGCAGTCATAAGTGGGCGTCTCATAACACTGATGCTGCATCCGAAATCAAATACTTCCCTAATATATAGTATGCGAAAAACGGTACGCCAAAAGAGTAGTATGTCCGAATACATAGTATTGGATAAAAAGTTGGCAAAAAGTCCCAGGATGACCTACTACGTCTGGCGAGTCACTTTACTGATTCTGGACACTTTACTATCCCATGAGAGAGGATTTGTGAATGGAGGTGAAGCGACTAGGATATATGCGTGTTACAATATATCGCAATACAAAAATGCAACAATATGTATCGTGGATAGAGACAATATTTATTGTGTATAGTTCACCCAAAATAAAAATTACTGTGTGAGAATTTTTTTTTACAGAGTTTTAGTGTCAGTACTACATTAAACTACTATATATAATGTTGAATATAATGTATAATAATGCAATATAGGAACATGTGGGTCCTGAAACTGCCAAATGTCTTGTTACCAGTAAAAAGTGGACTACATTATTTTAAATATATTTAGTCAGTGACAGAGTGCAAGCATATTCGTCTAAAATAATTCTGTATTTTCGGCTTCAGAATTATGAATATTTTTATTCTGGTGTCACCATTATCCTGTGCATTGGGTTACCAGCACCAAGTCCAAGCCTATTCGTAATTTCAAATTTAGCATTTTAATCAACAGTACATTTGTATATAGAACATATTTTTCAACAGGTTTTTTTTTTTTTAAACATGACTTTTTTCTTCTTTAGATGAAATGGATGTGTTCCCCTCCTGCTGCCTTTGATGTTCCTGTGGCCCCAGAATAATTAGCCTCGTGGAATCCCAGAATTTAAGATTTAAGTGACTTGACAAAAACAGAATTCAGGAACGTAGTACTCATAAATAAAGACAACGACAGCTTGCAAGTGACCTGTTGCAGATGCAGGTTAAAGGCAGTTGGACCCGACCCCGCATGATCGAAATAGGAATGCTAACAGACAGGTTCGAGATAAAAACCTCCTTGAATCAATCCCACCCAGATGTACATGTATTATACGCATGTACATAATAAACATTTCTCCTGATTTGGCATCTGCAAGAGACATTTAATTTCAGTTTCTCCAGGAGGAACTTGCTTTGGAAAATGGGCAGAACCTCAACACTCACATTTCTGATTCTACTGTTTCCCTATTTTGACAGTCAATGGTTCAAAGTTTGTCAGTTTGTCTTAAGTTTTACTTAAGTTCTTTCTCACCTTTTTGGATCTCCAGCACCGACAGTACACAGCTTTGTCGCCCAGGTCCTCAATGTCAAACGCATGCACCACTTTGGGGTTGTCTTTTTGCAGATCAAGGTTCACTTTAGGTTTCACACATTTGGTTTTGTTGAAAAATGTTTGGTAGATGAGGATTCCCACCGCTGCAGCTCCAAACGTCACAGACACTGCAGTGATAATCTCAGCTAGAGGAGGACAGAATTAAGAGATTTTACCATACAGACATTCTACAGCGATTATGCTTGCATAAGATGAAAGACTAATAATAATGTTACAAATATGTACAAATACTTAAAAATAATATAATTAATACATTAATATTGCTACTTACATTAATCATATAAAATGTAGGCTATACATTTTTTTTTTTTTTTCACAGATTCTACAAGCCTTTTAGTCCAATAACAATATTAATATTGTTACTTAAACTTACACAAAATTGCTACTAAAGATTGTACGTTGTTCTGTGACTCCAATAACATCACAATGACAAATCTACTGTTTGAAACATTAAACGTTGAATCTTATATTAAATAAATTGTCATGGTAACCATATCCATGTTAGTCAAATTGAAACAATATTTCATTTATAGAAACCTGATACGAACAGAGATAGTTTATTAGATTCCCAACTACACAGCGAGCAAAAGCAAACAAAGATACATCCGAGACACTCATGAAATGTGTTTGTGAATCACATCTTGAAAATGTACGCTTATTCCATTACGTTACTATTTCTTTACAGCTAAATTCCGACCATAAACAAACACACACAGCATGAGCAAAATAGCACATTTCTACAACACTTCAACAAAACACCTTTATATAACATCTTCAATAAGATCTTTACCTTTATGGGAGGAGATTGACGCGCTCATGTTTAATTATTACTGTTTGTATTATTTATTATTATTGTTTGCTCATAATTTAAAGATCTTCAAGCGTCCTCAAGGCCAGTGGAGAGTTCAATATGCTTAACCCAGCGCTGTATTTACGCAAAATGCGAGTTACTGCGCATAAGTAGGACTTTTACTTTGACATCCCCTTCAGTTCGAGCATGTGTGCGGTGAAGGGTGAAATAAGAGTGATCATTACACGCCAAAACGAGCCCTCGGTCCAAAAGAAAAGTATCTGTGATTTTAATGTGTAATAATAAGTGTAATGCAATATTTATTACTTAGTGATTTAATTAAACGAAATGATTTAAACTAAATTTCTATTACATATTATTTCGTTTTCTATATAAAATAATGCCAGTATTTTCATATAATGCAAATTTATAGTTTTAAAAGCTCTGAACGTACACTATTTATAATATCATATTTATGGCGTGATCATTACACGCCAAAACGAGCCCTCAGTCCAAAAGAAAAGTATCTGTGATTTTAATTAGAGCCCTGCACGGGCCTCAAATCTAGGCCCGAGCCCGGCCCTGGCCCGAGACGCTCAGGCCCTAGCCCGACCCGTGTCCGACAGCTCATCAGAATTATCAGCCCGAGTCCGACCCGAGCCCGTTTTTTTTTTTTTTTTTTTCACAGCGGCAGACTGCCATTAAAATGACTGTTTTGTTAGTTATGTTTCTTTTCTTTTCATTTCATTTCTTTATTAAGCTAATTTAGACAAATGTTTGAAGCATTTAAAAAAAAAAAATGACGGCCAAGCAAGCCGAGCCAACAGCGAGTAAAACATGTTTGATCAATTTAGCCTCTCAAATCAACGCTAATACTTTACTTAGCTACAATAAAATCCATAGATATAAAACACTTCAAGCATATCACACAGACAGTTAGTTTAATGTTTATTTATTAAACCACAGTGAGTAAATTTTTTTTGAAATACTGAGGCAGGCTCAGGCTGCTCGCAACAGCGCTCGCAAACGAAATGAGCAATAGTCAATCTAAACAAATTAAATTAAATAAATCAAAAACAAACTTGCAGGTTATCTTACCTCAAAAATGCACCACAGAACATGGCCATTCTTTTTTCCAGTAGTTTCCAACAGTTAAACGAAAATAAAGTCCAATCAAACGAAAAGTTAGAACAGTCTTTTACAGAGCATCGTGGAGAAAAAGAATAGCATCCACAGTGGAAGATTTTAACCCAGTCCTCTCTTCTATCACTCGCGATTTTTCTCTTAATATTCTCCATTATTTGCACATGAGGTGAATCGTTGGTTCCGCTGACGGGAAACCTTCTGTGTGTGTGTGTGCGTGCGTGCGTGCATGCGACTGTCATGTCAATCATATGTCAGTGTAATTATAAGATTATGAAAGTTATGAGGTTATTAAATGTCTTTCTATGTTTGTTTTTCTATCGTCGACGTCAACTTCTCATATTTTTTTTTATTAATGTCTAAAAATATAAAAAGAAGGATAACTCAAAAAAGGCCCGAGGCCCGGCCCGCATGTGAACTATGACGTGAAAATTGGCCCGAAGCCCGGCCCTAGGGGCGTAAAAAAGTCGGGGCCCGTCGGGCTCGGGCTGAAATGCAGGGCTCTAATTTTAATGTGTAATAATAAGTGTAATACAATATTTATTACTTAGTGATTTAATTAAACGAAATGATTTAAACTAAATTTCTATTACATATTATTTCGTTTTCTATATAAAATAATGCCAGTATTTTCATAGAATGAAAATTTATAGTTTTAAAAGCTCTGAACGTACACTATTTATAATATCATATTTATGATTAAACCATTTATTATAAAATACTCGTAATAACACATTACACATCATAAGGAAACAAAACACAGTATGATGTTTGATGGTGTGTAAGTTACTGCATTTGAAAGAGAATGAATTCATTTTAAGGAAGAATTGCATTATGTAGGATATCTAATTCACAATAAGTAATATCCTAAATCATGGTCCAAAATGCGGGAAAACAAATGAATGCAATCGTGAGATTTATTAGGACCCGAGGATTAAAATAGCATATAGGGAGAATACTCTTATTTTGAAGTTGTGTAGCAGGAAGTTATGCGCTGTACTGCCGAAATCACGTTGACAAACACACACGTGTGTGCGCAGCAATATGGATCTCTCCAAGTGGTGTAATCTAAAGTCCGAACCGAGTTTAAAGAATCTGACAGAGGCAGGGTTCGGTGTCCCGAAAGACAAACAGCACGTTCCCGTGCAGGAGCTGGTGAAGGCGCACATTGAGTCATTTGATCAGGCAGTTACTGATGGATTGTGTCGGGTTGTGGAGGTGAGGTGCAGACACATGCTTATACTCATGCATATTCTCTATAGACACTAACATGCAAGTGCTGGCTAAACAGGTAAATTATGTTTGTGTTTAGGCCATTCCTCCTTTGGAGTTCTTGTACAAGGGAAACAGAGTCAGCCTGTCTTTTGTGGAGGCCATCATTCACACACCAGCGGTTCCTAAAGGAGGAATCAGCCGAGATCTGCGGATGTTCCCGGCCGAGTGCAGAGGCAGGCGCTGTACATACAGGGGGAAGCTAGTGGTAAGCCTGAGGATTGAATATATGTGTATGTGTGTTAACAGTATATAGTGTCACTGTCACAATACATCGCAATGCAAACATATATGTGTATCGTATAGAAAAAATAGTTTTCAGAGTTTTAGTGTCAGTATTACATTAAACTACTATATATAAGGTTGAATATAATGTATAATATGCAATGGGGGAATATTTGTGGGTCCTGATAATGCCAAATGTCTTGTTACCAGTAAAAAGTGGCCTACATTATTTTAAATATATCTAGTCAGTGACAAAGTGCAAGCATATTAGTCTAAAATAATTCTGTATTTTCAGCTTAAGAATCATGAATATTTTTATTCTGGTGTCACCATTGTCCTGTGCATTTTGTTACCAGCATCAAGTCCAAGCCTATTCATTTACACCCACAATGTAATATCAAATATACCGTACATTTTTGGTTAACCTTTTATCATATGTCTTGGAGTATCACAATAATATCATTCAGTATGATCAGTATCTTGATATGAATCGATCGTGACCTGAGGGTATCGATACACCCATAATATATAAAAATAGAAATTGCAGATACATTTTAAAATAACACCACAGATGTAATATTTACACCATAGACTTACAACAAAGTCGACTACATCTCTACGCTGTCTGTAAGGACGCTGCAGTTCTGCAGCAGATCATTTTCCCATACCTGGCAAGAGTGCTAAAATTATATGATAATGAATGTCCTAAATCAAATTCTATGTTTTTGAATAACAGTAGAACATTTCTGGTTGTATATTGTCTGTGGAGTCACTATGGAGTCATGTGGTGTTACCATGAAACCCAGTAACACCACAGACAAATGATCACAAATCTAGACTTGGAGGCTGTCATCGTGATGGTTTCAACCATAGACTGTAAAAAAAGATTATGTCTGGGGATATTTTAGAAATATTGTGATGTGACATGAATGCCAAATATGGTAACCCATACTTTTGAATTTGTCTTTTTTGTAAAAGGGCAAATCTTTTTACATTAAGTTACATTCATATTTGATATGTTCTGAAAGTACTTAGTTACATTAGTCAATCAGGCATTTTTTATTATAGAACTTAAGTTATTAGAACTAAGATGTGGTAACCATTATGAATGAAATTGTATGAATGCATATTTGTCATTTTAACAGAACTTAGTAATAATACTACGATACTGATAAGATAATAATACTACTGCTACTAATAACAGTATAAAATGCATAAGGATTGATGAGCTGCTGAGTTAATGAATATTAATCACATTATCTGCATTCACCCTCATTTGCTGAAATCTAATCAGGGACAGTAATAGGCAAGCGCTAGCCAATGAGATGGATGTTTGCGCATTAGTTCCGCCCACTACAAGAGAAACCGCCAGTGGATTCTGCTTGTTCTTAAAGGCTGAATAATTCCGAATGAAATTGAAAAAAATAATAATAATAATTACAGGAAAATACAGCAGAGAATATAATTAACATGTAGTGCTTCACTTCTATGTGGTAATCACTAAATCCATGTCACGATGGGGTTTGGCATCACGACGGCTTTGCTTCCAGGTGGACCATTAAATCCTGTAGAATTCAACCAATCAGATGAAGACTCCTGAATTGTTTCCCATTTTGTGTGCCTTACACATCACACGTTCAACTAACAGTTATTTTTAAGGCTGAGACTAGTTAGGTCACTGCTTGATATCCAGTCTGGGTCCTGGAGCCAAGCCAGCTGACGACCACTGATGTCAGTGTTTTGTGTTTTCACAGGCTGACGTGAGCTGGTCTATTGATGGCGTTCCCAAAGGAATCATCAAACAGTCTATGGGACAGGTGCCGATCATGGTCAAATCGAAACTCTGCAACCTCCATGGTCTCTCACCCAAAGAACTCATCGAGCATCACGAAGAAGCTGAGGTATAAATCACACGTCACAGAACTGCATGTAACGCCACCATCATACTGTTGTCTTTTGGATAAAATAACACTTAGTCTTGTTTTACCGGTAGGAAATGGGTGGTTATTTTGTGGTGAATGGCATAGAGAAGGTGATTCGTCTTCTGATCATGCCGAGGAGGAACTATCCCATCGCTATATCAAGACCAAAGTTTAAGACCAGAGGACAGGGCTACACTCAGTACGGTGAGTGCTGCACAGGGATTAAAGTTCTCCGTCGCTACGATGGATTTCCGTTAATTGCAGCAAGTCTATGACGGATTTCCGTCAATATGGTTCCAGTCTGTCCTTAATGTCTTAAATTCACTTTTCATAATTTTAAGGCCGTAAATAGGCTTTCATTTCTCAAATAGTGTAATACCGTATTTTCCGGACTATAAGTCGCACTTTTTTTCATAGTTTGGCTGGTCCTGCGACTTATATTCAGGTGCGACTTATATATCAAAATTAATTCAGACTGAGATGAACCAAGAGAAAACATTACCGTCTACAGCCGCGAGAGGGCGCTCTAGTTGGCGGAGTTATTCAGAAGCGGCACCATATGAAGAAAATTCAATGGATTCAGTGATGTGGAATGAGATCGCGGGAGCTTGGTGAACTTGTTTACTGGTAACTTGCTTGTTGGACTCCCTGGCTTATGTTAATTTAGCCTATTCAGCCTCCCAGGTATATGTTCTTTATGCTATTGTGTAGCTGAATAACTGTTAATGTGTTGCGTTAACATACCGGACACCTACTCAGCCTGTTGTTCTGTGTGCTACTGTGTAGTTAAATAACTTGCCTTTCCAGATTAAATGTCTGTTCTTGGTCTTGGATTTTGTGAAATAAATTTCTAAATAAATGCGACTTATACTCCAGTGCGACTTATATATGTTTTTTTCCTCTTCATGACGCATTTTTTGACTGATGCGACTTATAGTCCGGAGCGACTTATAGTCCGGAAAATACGGTAAATGTCTTAATTTTAGTTTGAATAGGTCTTAAATTAAGGAAAGACGAGGTGTATTCACCCTGCTGAGGGGGATGTGATCAAAGCCTGGAGTGGAGCAAAAGCACGTTCCTCTCTCCACTCTAAGCGATCTGTAATCACTTCGCTCATGGTCCACTCCGGGTTTTCAATTACCGCTCACGAAAAGTGCATGTCAGGCTACAGCTGAGCGCTGAGATATAACTATATTTCGGTTACCATGGACACACTTATAATGCAGGTAGGGCTAGGCGATATATCGATATAAAAAATATATCGATATATTTTTGAAATGCGATATGGAATTAGACCATATCGCATATATCGATATAGTTCAAATTTGCGCTGTGATCCTTGCTCCCCGCGCCCCCGCTCCTCCTTTTCCACTCTGCGTGCGTGTTTAGAGCGTTATGTTATGAGAGGCGAATCATGACTACTTCAGAAAACCCAGCACAATAGGAACTACCAGGCAGTGACATAAGTGTACGCTGAAATAAAGTTTTTCACCTCAGAAAAACGGACTTTCTTGTCCTGTCAGCCGTTATACTGTAGTCGTAGCGCACACTCAATTGCACGCCCAAATGCGGCGGCGCGCGCTGTATCGCCTCACTGATCAAGTGCAAAAGAAACTACGAGCATGCAACGCCGTTACGTTGTAAATTACCCGAAATAAAAGTAATGCAGGGATGATTTTCATTCTATTCACCAGGAGCAGTTTCCATGTTTCATTAACAGTTATTGTTAATATTGTGTATTCACCATCGTAACTGTCGTTTCCATATTAACCCCAAAATGCCACTATTTTTCTTTGTATTATTTTTTATATTTTTAAATGACTGTAGTGGCTCATACCAACATTGTATTAACAAAAACTAGTTTGGGACTGCTATTTAATAGCTTTAGCATAGGCCTAATGTTTATGTATTAGTACTAGTCTTTACTATTAGTCATATTCTTACAATTTATGTTAAGTAAAGGGGAAAAGTACTTTTTTTAACACTAATTTTGTGTAAACGTGTTATAATTTGCCTATATATAATATTTTCCCCTTTACTTAACGAAAGTTTAAGTAAAGGGGAAGGCTTAGCGAAATGGGGGGAGAATGGCAAGCCTTTTAGTTCGTGGACTAAAAAAATCTAACAGCCAGGTACGTGTCTTTGCACAGTATGTCACAGGAGACTTCAATATGGCAATAATGGTAAAAAAGTGCTAGGTCACCATCAATCAGAAGCCAGTCACAATGCTGCCGTTCGTGCTCTACAGTAGACTACATGCTCCCTGCCTGGTTTTCATAGATTAAAATAGCTTTTAAAATACCCCTACTGGCAATATTAAAGCGGTTTAAAACGTCTCCCCTTAAAACGCTATTGGTCTCGACTATGTAAAAAGTTAAAGGAATATGACTTGGCCTAAAAAAAAATTTCAGTCAGAAGAATTTTTTTCACTTTAATCCCTGGCTGCATCTTGTCCAGAATGAATAATTGAAATAGGATTTATTAAATACACAGATTGACTTCGGTATTAACTGTGTGCAGGTATTTCAATGCATTGTGTAAAGGATGAACACACAGCCATTAATATGAATCTACACTACCTGGAAAATGGAACAGTGATGGTGAATTTCATTTACCAGAAAGAGCTGTTCTTTCTTCCCTTGGGCTTTGCGCTGAAGGTAAAAAAAATTTTTTTTATATAAACTGTTAAAATCATCCTAAAGGTGTTTCTTTTGTGATAATGACTAGTTGACATTACCCTACTTATTACCATGTTTATTTTAGTATTATATGACCCGATTTCACAGACAGGGCTTGGACTTAAGCCAGGATAAGGCCTTAGGGCATTTAAGTAGCTTTTATAAACATGCCTTAAAAAAAAAACATTACTGGTGTGTCTCTTGAGACAAAAAAAATGGCCCTGATATTTTAAGATGTGTCAATGAGAGCTTAAATTTTGGCGCAGGATTGTGGGTATTGAGCATAATTTGACTAATTCCTGCAGGTTTCGCACTTATAAGGTGGAAAATTCGCACAAAAATGAATCAATTAGCTTGTTGGTTGAATATGCAAATTAATCCACACAGATAATTAGATTAATTTAGTAGTTTTTCGCGTTCTGTTCTTGTTTACTTGTCTTTTTTGTAAATTATATTCAAGGTTGAAATCAAGCTTCCTTGTGCTGTGTGTAAACCCATACACATCAAAATTACCCCATTGTAAAAACACAAATACATAGTGAGCATACATTTAGGTGAGATAAATGTAACTACCCCCTCAAATGACCTTTCCAAAATGAAAATCAGGCCCTGCATCAATGCAAGATGCTTTCAGTTAAAAAGGCTCAAACATGCATTTTAGTCTAGGACTAGGCATAAAGGAATAGTTCACCCAAAAATGAAAATTGTTGTCATCAAGTTTTTATTTTAATTTTAGTTTGAAGTCCCGCTGTGGTGAAAATCAAGTTTATCTTTATCTTGTTTATGTCTATGTGGTGTTTTTAATATGGTTTATGTCAAACCATGTACAAATTCATCAGTCAACACCATTGCTGAGTATTTTCTCCTTAAAACTGCAGTGAACCAAAGACAGTCTCAAAAACACGGTTTGAAATCGCTGGTGTTTCTGACATCACAAACTACCTTGTAACCAATTAAGTCAATGAGTGGATCTCTGAGCATGTCTCGGTGTAAGTGAGAGGAGGCGGGGCTAATTTGCATATTCATATAACCACATGTATCAAGGGTGTTACATTCAAGCTATTATAAGGCATGACGAATTTTTTTTCCAAGGAAAAAACACTTAAATATGTCATTGTGGTGATCAAAGATGAGTTTTAAGGGATGATTACAGGGGGACTTTAAGTTTTAATCATTATAATTGTACTTTTATCATTTTTAAGTTTTTATAAATATATTTTCATTTCAGATTTATTAATTTAGTGCTTGACTTTAAACTTATTTCGGGTAGTTGCAACATTTCTAATTCATGTTTATTTATTTTTTCATCTAAAACTATATTTCAGCTTAATTTCAATAACCAAAAATTATTTGTAATAGTTTAACAACAACACCGCTTATTGCACAACAACTTTCCAAATAAATAAATATTAGGATGCAGAATACATTGATTGAGTTCAAGTTATTTTATTATGTGAGAAGTTGTCTGTGGCCTGGGACAATGGACGGTTACACTTTGCACAATTTCTTCAGACACTGCAGAAGTCATATGACGTCACACTCTGCAGCATATTTAAGTAAGGAATAATTGACGACAGGCCGTTGAATTATTAGAAAAATAATGCACACCCGAGGTGGTAATGCGGTCACGACGCGAAGCGGAGTGGCCGTTCACCTCGGGTGTGCATTATTTTTCTAATAATTCAACGGCCTGAAGTCAATTATTCCGCTTATACTACAGTTACCACACCTCGAAACATTGTTCAGATTATGTATTTCAAGACGTTTGTAAAGTTTTTGTCATTAAAACGCTCTTGTATGTAGGACTAATTTCTTACGCATCTAATCCCATGCCTCCGTTGCTAATTCCAAAACGTCATTTTAGAGTTAGTAACGGAGGTTTGAGCCACTGATAGCAGACTAATGCTGGGGACACACGACTAGCTGACACATTCTCTGACTGTTTTCATCGCAGCATATTTTAAACACCGACTTTGAACACAGACTGAATGCGCTGAACACGCGTTTGGACATGATCAGTCATAAGAATCAAATAACATTCATAACCGGCCTTAAAGTGTGTCCCCGGCTTTATGCAGTTATTAATGCAGTTATTAGAGAGAGATGTGCAATAATGAGACAGAAAAGCATGTGCGTCAATATTATTATTTATTTATTAATTCAATTCGTTTTAATTAATTCGTTCATTCTTTTGTTTCTATTATTGACAGATGACAGTAGACTAGCCAAATAAATGAAACACAAAGCCCTTTTAACAAGTAGGCCAATCAATAATTATTTATTTGTTAAATTATCTGCAATAAAAATCCGTGCTGCAGGACTATCCATTTATTTAGCCTATATTCAGTTTAATTTTCTATTGATTATATAGGACTATATACTTTATTTATTAAAATTAAACTGCATGTTTCCATTGATTGTGAAGCTAGACATTGAAAATTGCAGATCAAGCGCATGGGGCTAAATGTTTTTTCTTGTTATGAATTGTATCCTATTTTCCGTTATTACAGTTGACTACGCGAAGTGATATGGAACTGTAATGCGGTCAAGACCTGCCTGGAACTACTTTAGCTGTGTGTTTCCCTGAAAATAATGCACACCTTAGAACGTTCGTCAACCAATCAGATTCAAGCATTCAATGGCCCTGTAGTATAAATGATAATAATTCCAAAAATGAAAAATAACAAAAATAATCTCTTCCACAGTTCTACAAAATTTGTACCGATCTTCTGTTGGTTGCGTCTACTCTTTATGTGATACAAATTTGCAGTTCAAAACTTTGAAACGCTGCAACAAAAAAAACCTTTTCTTTGCATGAGCTTGTGTTTCTGGTCTTCATATTCGCATGCATATACATGTCAGTCACTGGAACAAAAAGTATAGTGGTTCTGCTGCTTTACAAGGTTTAGAAGTCATTATACAAACATATTTGACCGGCTCGACTGACCAATCAGAATCAGATTTTCCAGAGAGTGGTGTAATATTTAGGGACTGGTGCATAATCACTTTTGAATTTAATGTTTCAAATGCCTTTCCTTTCACCCCAAAAGGCACTAGTGGATTTCTCAGATTACCAGATCTACCAGGAGCTGATTAAAGGTCGAGAGGAGAACTCTTTCTTTAAGAGCTGTATCTCAGAAATTCTGCGTATGGTCATGGACCAGGGCTGCACAACTAAAGCCAAGGTGCTCAGTTACCTGGGCGAGCGTTTCCGGGTCAAACTCGACCTACCAGAGTGGTTCACTCACGAGCAGTGTGCTCAGTTCCTGTTAGAGTAAGTCCTAGGTTTTACAGAACCTACACTGTTTTGCCGTTTTGTTGATGATTGTTTGGGTGATTGTTAAATAATATTTTTGGCTTTAATAATATCAGTTAATTTAGATTTTACCATTTTTTTTCAGTGTTTTTTATGTGAAATCTGTTGGAAGTAGAGCTGCATGATATGGCAAAAATAATAATAATTGCATTTCAATATTTATACACATCAACAAATTCCATCAAATGTGGCATGTTTACAGTGTTATTCTTCTGTTTGCAGTGAATGTCTGTGTATTCACTTAAAGTCAAATGTGGAGAAGTTCTACGTGTTGTGCATGATGACACGGAAGCTCTTCAGCTTTGCCAAACAGGAGTGTATGGAGGAGAACCCTGACAGTCTGATGTTCCAGGAAGTTCTCACACCAGGCCAGCTCTACCTCATGTTCTTGAAAGTAAGATCACCTTTATCATCTATTCACATGTCTTTCTTGCACACTTATGTCAATGCTCCTTTCATAAATGCTACCATTCAAATGTTTGGGGTTGGTGAGATTTTTAAAATGCTTTTGACTATGCTCAAGGCTTCATTTATTTGATCAAGAAATATTGTTACCATTTAAAATAACTATTTTGAAAATGTAATTTATTCATGTAATGGTAAAGCAGAATTTTCAGCACCATTACGCCAGTCTGCAGTGTCACATGATCCTTCTGAAATCAGTCTAATACACTGATTTGGTGCTCAAGAAACATATATTATCATCAATGTTAAAAACAGTTGTGATGCGTAATATTTTTGTAGAAACTGATGTATTTTTTTCCAGGATTCTTTGTTGAAAGTTTGAAAGAACAGCATTTATTTCTAACCTTTTATAACATTATAAATGTCCTTATAAATGTGACATCCTAACGCTGACTCCACATGTTCAGTCAGAGAAAACAAGCTCTGACAGATGCCAGCAAACTGATCAGACAAAACCACCCCCACCCCCCAAAAAAAAAACTACCAACCCCAAACTTTTAAACAGCAGTGTGTATAGCTGCAAGTGCAAAATGCAGCACATTACAAAAAAAAATCCCAAAGCTGTTCTGCATGTTCCTTAGGAGAAAATGGCAGGCTGGCTGGTGTCGTTTAAAAGGGTCTTGGAAAAGAAAAGTGAAAGACTGGGAGAGCTGACCACAACTGGTTTAACCAAAATCTTCAACATGGCTACAGATCTCACCAGTGCCTTTGAGTACATGTTAGCCACAGGAAACCTCCAGTCCAAGACGGGTATGAAACTGGTATTGTAACTTGCCACATTAATACAGAATGAAGTCACAGAACTGATGTGCGGTCACAGGCTTTCCATGTGCATCAATAGATAACATTTGTCTTTTTAACCCCAGGTCTGGGCATGCTGCAGAACACCGGACTGTGTGTCGTGGCAGATAAGCTGAACTACATCCGTTACCTGTCTCATTTTCGCTGCGTGCACAGAGGAGCCGCCTTCGCTAAGATGAGGACCACAAGTGTGCGGAAGCTGCTGCCAGAGTCTTGGGGTTTCCTGTGTCCGGTACACACTCCTGACGGAGAACCGTGCGGCCTCATGAACCACCTGACAGCCCAATGTGAGATTGTGGCACAGGTGCATCCCACAACCACCCTGCCTGCCCTGCTCTGCTCTCTGGGTAAATAACATCTTATTGTTAAACAAGATCATCAGTTGGCTCTTGCAAAATGCCTATAATTAGGGTTGGCGGGCTGCATGGTTAGTCGAAATAAAACCAAAATCTCAATATAGTTGGTGCAATTATCAATTTGCAAAGACTGATTTAATTAAATAAATAAATGTGCTGCATGGAACACAACATGTACCAACCACCTTCACAAAGAACTTCTAAACTTTGTCAACAAAAGTGAAGCTTTAGGGTCTCCCTGCACTTCGCAAAAAAAAAAGCTCTATGGTTTAAAGTCTGAACATAAATAAATTAAGATTAGTTATTGTAACTAATTTTAGTTACAATACAGTACTACAAAATAAAATGATTCTTATTTTATGATTATTTCTTATTTTGTCTATTTTTATTTAATAAGATAGTTAGATAAGAATCATTGTAAAAAAAAAAATGTGTGTGTATATATATATATATATATACATATATATATATATATATATATATATATATACATATATATATATATATATATATATATATATATATATATATATATATATATATATATATATATATATATATATACACATATGTATGTATATATGTATATGTATATATATATATATATATATATATATATATACACACACACACATACATATACATATATATATACACATATGTGTATATACATGTATATACATATATATACATACATATATATGTATGTATGTATGTATGTATATATATATGTATACACGTGTGTGTATATATATATATGTATATGTGTGTGTGTGTGTGTGTGTGTATATGTGTGTAATTATTTAACATGCACAGCAAACCTGGAGCTTAAAAAAAAGCATTTTAACCGCAATTGCAATTTTTAAACTATTACATTGTTTTCCCCAAATCGTGCAGCCCTACCTATAATATCCTGTCATAGTCATTTGTTAACAAACAAGTATTCGTTACTTCAATGAGCTCATTGTTTCTGCCTTAAATTATTACATAGTTTAAATTAAAACATTTATAGCTAACTGTGATTTTGTATATGTACATTTCTGAAATACATAACTTCGACAGTCACCTCTGATAACAGATCACTCTAAATTGTAATGTGGACTAATGCATTTTCTGTAAAGCTGCTTTGAAACGATGTGTATTGTGAAAAGCGCAATACAAATAAATGTGAAGTGAATTGAATTGAATATCCAATTCAATAGGATATTAATTGTCTATTTTATCTGTCACCAGGTGTGACTGCTGTAGACGGTAGCCCCAGTCAGCCTTATTCAGACTGTTATCCTGTCATACTGGATGGGGCCATGATTGGCTGGGTGGAAAAAGAAGTGGCGCCCTCAGTCGTCGAGTCTCTCCGCAGATTTAAGGTGGGAAATAGTTTTCTTATCCTTGATCAAGTTATGTTGAGGGTTTTATCATCTAAATGTTAACATTTGTGTCATCTGCAGGTGCTGAGAGAGAAAAAAGTGCCGCCCTGGACTGAGATTATTCTGGTTCCTCAGACGGGTAAAGCCAGTTTGTACCCAGGCCTCCATCTGTTCACCACACCCTGTCGCATGGTGCGGCCTGTCCGAAACCTTGGCCTGGGCAAACAGGAGCTTATTGGCACCTTTGAACAGGTGAGAAAGTTGTTGTAGAAAAGTTGTTGAAACTCAAGTACCACTGATAATCAGTGGACACCTATTTAGTTGGCTTGACAACCTTGCAGAAGTTCTATATACTTCCTTTGAACATTTCTGATTGTTTTTTTGTTTGTTTTTTTTTACTTGGCACATACCTTCAGCCTGTTCTGATTTAGCATGTCCCCAAATAAATAAAAAATTGTGCTTGAATGTTTAAATTGACAAGGCTTAAAAACGTGCAAATAATAAACTTTCATGATAATGCAGCACTTGCCCAGTCGGGACAGTGACAGTTCTGTCAACTCTTGGCCATCGGGCAGTCCTTATTATCGAGACCTGCATTTAGATCTAGCTTGTCAGTTGTTCACGTGTAAGCCTCTTTCATTCTCTCACAGTGAGTGTGAGAGAAAGCGACAGAGGGCGCTCTCAACCAAGCAAAGCAAAGCTCAGCAGGCAATGAAATTATATCTGCGCTAAACTTATTTTTTGTCTCTACCTCAAACACAGATGACTGAAGTCGTGCAATTGACTAGCCATTGGCTAATTAAAGACATTTAGCATGAAATTTGGTAGCCTATGCAAGTGATTTACTCGCATTGTAAAGGGTCGTTGTAGTTCTTTTCTTCACTAAAGCAGTTAAGTACACAGTCTTTCACCTTTGTCTTTTTGTCCAATTTTGAATTACTTTTTTGCTTCAAATCAACGTTTGTAATGTTGTGATTTACCTCGTAGCTGGTTGGTTTGTTTTTTCGCTGATAACTCTCACAAAGACTCTTTTAAAATCCCCATGGGAAAAATACTTCTGGAACCAAAGCCACTGAGAAAAAAAAGTGGCCTGGCAGTGTTCATCACTCGTTACTGTTTTCAGGCGTACCTGAATGTGGGCATCTTTGAGGAAGAGTTAGAGGAGGGAGTGACCACACATCAAGAGCTGTTTCCTCACAGCATGTTGAGCGTGGTTGCAGAATTCATCCCTTACTCTGATCACAACCAGAGCCCCAGAAACATGTACCAGTGCCAGATGAGTAAGACTTCCTTTATGTGTTTTTGATGGATTATATCTAAATAACTACTTTCTGTCATAACATGTCTACAAATATCATAAAACAAATGAACTCTGAGCTGCAACTTACTTGACATCATCCTGTCTTAGGTAAACAGACCATGGGCTTCCCACTGCATGCGTACCAGGAACGATCCGACAATAAACTGTACCGTCTGCAGACCCCCCAGAGTCCTCTGGTCAGACCCGCGATGTACGACCACTACAACATGGACAATTACCCTATTGGCACAAACGCAATAGTGGCTGTCATTTCTTACTCTGGCTACGATATGGAAGATGCTATGGTAGGCATAGTTTCCCATTAATACATTCCAAAACGTTCTTTTGCATTTGTTAATATTGTTCATCCTTTTTAACTTTCTCCAGATCGTCAATAAGTCCTCATGGGAGCGTGGCTTCGCTCATGGTTTTGTTTATAAGACCGATGTCATAGATCTGAACAAAAAGGTCAAAGGTGAAGACAGCATTGTGTTTGGGGTAAAGCCAGGTGACACCTCAGTACTGGGCAAACTGGATGCAGATGGATTGCCATTTATTGGCTCCGTGCTGAAGTATGGAGACCCTTACTACAGCTACATCAATCTCAATACCGGCCAGAGTCGTGTGGTCTTTTTCAAGTAAGACATCACTTTAGTTACTTGCTTTAGTCTAAAAATGGCCTTTTAATGGAGTCATCATAGTCATTAATTTTACTCTCTTTCAGTGTTATTTTAATATTGTTTTGATACTATTATAGTATTTATTAATATTTTGAATATAGCATTTATACTTATATTTACAGTAAGTAATAATATATATATATATATATATATATATATATATATATATATATATATATATATATATATATATATATTTATACTTTTAATTTTTGGTTTTAGTCATTTTATTATGTGCTTTTGTAATTTTTATTAGTTATAATATATATATATATATATATATAGTTATAATATTGATAGCTAAAAAAATATATATATATATATTTATTTATTTTTAGCTATAATTTATATTTCAGTTTTAGTAATTTAGTACTTCAACTTAAAATGATTTTATATCAGTTAGTTGTCAAGGCAGTCAAGTTTTTTTTTTTTTTTTTTTATTTCAGCCAAAAAAAAAAAAAAAGGTTTAAAAGTTTAACAATAACAACACTTCTCTGTGACAGAAATACTATTAGTCGACAAAGTTCAAAACAATTTCAATTATTTAAACATTTTTATATTTGCAATTGTTTATGCTTAAAGGGATACTTCACTGATTAGCATTAAGCTTTGTATCAGTAGAAACACGGTAGTATTTTCGAATGACCGTGCTTCCCTCCCTCGTGTCCCCCTGAGACGAGAGATTTCTGTATTGTGTGTCTGGAAAAAAAAACTCTGATGACGCAAAAATCGTCATTTTGCATCATTGGAGGCTTTTTTGCCCAGAGGCTAGAGACTACAGCCAGTAGGAGCTAGGTCCACATGTTTTCAACCCGCCCATAGGAGTCAACTAGTAGCCTAGTTGTATCATTTCTCCCGATACTGCCTTCTGTAACCGGTAGGCGTGGCTTGGGAGTGGCCTCGTAGGGCAGCGAAGCAAGTGCATTCTGGGAGTTGTTGTCTTTCATCTACATGAGCCAAAAATACATTTTCTGGCTTTTCTGAGTCTAGAAGGCACCAACTTCTAAAATTATTTCACATTTCTACTACATAAATGACCCAATTTAAATACACATTCATCTTTCCAGCAGTGAAATATCCCTTTAAGTTGGTCATATTCTTTAAAAACAAAACATCATTCACAAAATAGTCACAAAAAAACATTTACAGAAAAAACTACTTTCTAGTATTCTTTATTCTTCAGAAAAACTAATATTTTTGTCTTGACAAGATTAACACTGCTTTACTGACATAGCCAAGTACTGCTCAAATTTTACTGAGGAAATGTTACGAACTTTTAATTATATTATTATTGAATGTAAAATATAGAATAATGAACTATTCTAATTTTAAATGCTCTTTATCACTAGGTAAAAAGACAATGTACAAACTTCAATCTACTTATGTGATGTTTATGTATTATGTTTAGTGCAGATGTAAAGACAGACTTGTAAAGACAAATCTAGTGCAGATTTGTTTTCTCTTTTTTTTTCTTTTTTTTTTATCTTGTGTTTACCACCGACCTTATTTCAGGCATTTAATCAAAAACCCATTGACTTCAGGACAAATGAACCTGAAGTACTCAAATATTAACCTCATTTCTGGGTTCTAAATTTTTTTTTTTTTGGTGGACCAAGTTGTGTTTCAAATTTGATGAAAGTTGATGATATCACAAAAATTAAGTCTCCTAACAGGTTTTAATGTACAGTAGCATGTTAACACTGTATGTTCTGCTACCGGGACACATAGTTAACAGACTAAAAAATATGAGAGAAGAACAAAACTTAAGTAACACCATAGTCAGATTGCAGTACTGAAGATTTGTCTCATGTAGTATTTCTTACAGCCACCAGATGACAGTGTGAAACATGAAATATAGACAACAACCAACACAAACCTGCTTACATTGTATTGCATTCATTTCATTAGAGTACCAGTTCCAATAGTTTACCTGAGCATCAATTTATTGGAATAAGAAAAATAATTTATAAATATATAGACTAAACCTTATGAAACCAATGCTATTTTGCTTTCAAGACATATTTTGGAGTAAGATACACATTCCCTTTAATAGATGGTTCACACTTAGATTAGTGTGTACAAAAAGACATAAAAATCCATATAAAATCTTCATGTTATCGCCATGTTCCCAGTCATTTTTTAACATCAGTTTGGTCATTGATTATTGATTTCTGAATACCTGTTTCTCCTCAGGTACCAGGAGAGCAGCATAGTGGACAATATCAAGGTGTGCAGCAATGACACCGGCACTGGCCGTTTCAAGTACATTTGCATCACAAACCGCATTCCCAGGAACCCCACCATTGGTGACAAGTTCGCCAGCAGACACGGTCAGAAAGGAATCCTGAGCCGCCTGTGGCCCGCGGAGGACATGCCCTTCACCGAGAGCGGCATGAGCCCGGACATCCTGTTCAACCCTCATGGCTTCCCCTCCAGAATGACCATCGGGATGCTTATCGAGAGCATGGCTGGGAAATCTGCGTCCCTCCACGGCCTGTCCCACGACGCCACACCCTTCAAGTTCTCAGAGGAAAGCTCTGCGTTGGAGCACTTCGGCGAGATGCTGAAAGCCGCGGGATACAACTTCTACGGAACCGAGCGGCTCTACTCCGGCATCAGCGGCTTGGAGCTCGAGGCAGACATCTTCATCGGGGTGGTTTACTACCAGCGCTTGCGTCACATGGTCTCTGACAAGTTCCAGGTGAGAACTACGGGAGCGAGAGATAAAGTGACCAATCAGCCACTGGGAGGGAGGAACGTGCAGGGAGGAATCCGGTTCGGAGAGATGGAACGGGATGCTTTGCTGGCTCACGGGACGTCGTTTCTGCTTCACGACCGGCTGTTTAACTGCTCAGATCGCTCCGTGGCGCAAGTTTGCATAGATTGCGGCAGCCTGCTGTCGCCGCTTCTAGAAAAACCACCTCCTCATTGGTCAACTACACGGCTTCGGAAAACATTCTGCTTGTTGTGCAATAAGAGCGACTCTATTGAGACTGTATCTGTTCCTTATGTGTTCAGATATTTCTTAGCAGAGCTTGCAGCAATGAACATTAAAGTCAAATTAGAAGTCAAGTAAAATTGTTGGACTGTATTCAGTTTCTTTGCATACGTGGAAAATAAAGTGCCTGACAGTATAATGTGAAGAAAAAGGGTAACATGCTTTATTCGCTTGAGTGTTTGTCTCATTTGTATAATGAAATACGTCTGTATCAGTGGTCATCAACAATATTTCCATATCAATAGCAATTAGCACCAATGTGGACTGTTTTCATATCAGTACCAATTAGCACTTATGTGGACTATATTCATTTTTCAAGGTCATGCATATGAATTGGAGTTCATTTGGTTCTTCTCAATTTTTTGTACTTTTGAGGAAGCACCAACCCACCCCCATTAATTGTTCGTAATTACTAATAATTCTATTTAGTAACATTTTAATTATTTCATTAAAGTACCATTGATTACAATGACTGTCTCTGAATAATTACACTGATTTAAGTCTTGCAAGCTTTAATTACCTTATGGGTTTGAAACTGATTCTCTCTTTTTGACCAATTCGTAAAAAACAATAGAGTAATTTGTTAGTAAAGCAGACTAAACTACATGGTTGCTCTGTAGCAGTTGAGGTACGCAGTTGTGATAGAAATTCTTTATCATGGTGTAAGGATGTGTTATGTCTCCAATGTTTACTCCCAGAGGGAACAGAAAATGGGAGAAAAGATAAAGTTACTGGGGAGTGATCTGAAAGAAGAAGAGGTAATGTATCAGCATTATCAATAAATGGGATGCAAGGGATACAGCAGGTGATATGTGCAGATAGTGAATGCGTGAATAGGATTTGTGGCGAGCTGAAAAGAATGTAGTCTTTGGCACTGTCATTCCTCAAACGCCATATATCACACACGTTGACCTGTTTTATAAGATCATTAAACAACTTCGAAGAGGCTAAATCAGTGAGATATTTGAGACCTGAGATCAATTGCGTAATGCACAGCATTGAAGTCAACGCCCATCACAAGATAGTCATTAAAACTTGGCATCATACGAACAAGCAGTTGATAGAACACTACTACAGCACTATTGTATTCATTAGGGGCATATACTGAGACAAAAGCACATTTAATATTGGACCATGTACCGAGGACACAAGTACTGCGACCATCTCCATTACTCTTAGAACAATGTATGGAAATGGAAAGGCGCCAACACCAATATCAGAACCCCCCTTAGTTTTCTGCCAGAAGATAGTTATTTTAGTTTATAAAGTTTTAATAAAGATATTTTTTCTCATAAAAACCCATCGCTTTTCTTCAGGATGCACTTTTTTGGACTTCAAAATCAGGACACTACTATAAAGCTTGGAAGAGCAATATTTTTTTTAATATAACTCTTTTTGTGTTCATCTGAAAGAAGATAGTCATATACACCTAGGATGTCTTGAGGGGATAATTTTAATTTTAGGGTAAACTATCCCTTTAAGGTCAGGAATCGGATACTTACAAAACTCAGATTCCTCTTATCGATTCCTTTGTGTGCATTTTAATATGACTTTAAACCATTCAAGTGCAAGAAGATCCGCACACTGTTTTCTGTGCTGCACATACATCCAAAGCGTGTGCGCACAAAGTTATTTTAAAGTGATTTTTAACCATTCAAGTGCAAGAAGACTAGCACTCTGTTTTCTGTGCTGAGCACACATCCAAAGCGCGCACACAGAAAGCCGCCTTGCATACTGAATAGTGCGCAATACTGAACTGAGTTCTCTTTTGCGTCTTTTTGCACTTAAATGGATAAATACACACAAAAATGTCAAATGTCAAATGAAAACGCATAACAATATATTAATTGAATCCGTTCAGGTCTTAAAGTGATAGCAGCCTAAAATTATTCCTGCCATCGCTATAACGTTAATCAAACAACAAAAGATAAAGAGATGATGTATATTTTATTTATAAAGTGCAGTGTAATTTTACATTTGATTAGTTTCTGTACCTGAATACCTGAAAATCTTAAAACACTTTATTTCAATCATATCTCTGTTCAGTTGTATTTATTTGTGTTTTTTTAATTACTGTGTACTTGTATTTAAAAAATGCTTGAAATTTATATTAGTTAGGCTAGTTGCTTTCTGCTACAATTAAATGTTTTGCAATAGGACTAAAAATAAATGTGAATGATTCTTTTTTTTACCTTATTGGAATCGAAATCAATAAGCAGAATCGGAAAGGGAAATCACTAAAATTCAAACAATACCCAACCCTAATTAGAAATAGAGAGGCAGAACAACATCACTGTAAAAACCATAGACAGTATAAAATGTGGGAAACACATTAGGCTATATGATGATCTACAAAAAAAATACACATTTAATTATCTTATTATTAAAATACATTATTATGATTTTACCACCTCCGCCTCATTTTAAGCCAGGAAAAACCCTGAAATAGGCACTAGGCTTCTTGTAAAGGTTTTTTTTTTTTTTTTTTTAGGTCATACCACATGACATCCAAATTTGGCAACTACATACCAACCATTACAAAGGTTTATTTTTTTTCCAATTTGAGAGAATTACAAACCTGCTTGCTGCTTCCATGGGTCCTTGGTAAATTGGTTTATGATGTAACTTCCTGTGTTTGAATAGTTTTCAACATATAAGTCCCAAAATGGTAGTTCCTTGATGGTCACACCACATGATATTTCATAAAATGGACATCATCGGACAAAGTTTGTTTGTATATTATGATGGAAATATAAATGCAAATACTTTGGATTTTTTTTAAAGGATTACAAAACATTTTGGAAATCATGCCAAATAGTGCAGAATATAAATTGGAATAAATTCAGAGTAATTTCAAAGATGTTTTCAAAACAGAAGTTATGGCCGGACGGTCGCACCACATGATGTTTTGACACTTTAAATAACAAAAAAATAAATAAAAATAAGTAAAGGTTTTTGAAAAGTTAAAGTGAGTACATACATGGGAGAGGTACTACAAATATGCAGTATCTTTTTAGGCATTTAAACCCATTTTTGCCTGAAAAAATGCAATCGGACAGAAAATTTAGGCGTCACGTCACTGACCCATAAAACGATTGTGTCTCTTCAGAAGACTTGGATAAAACCACTTTCTTTTATGAATCGCTTAATTTACATTTTGAAACGTCAAGAGTTTTAGGTTAATAGACTTTCAATGGAAGGACAGAAATCTCTCAGACTTCATTAAAAATATCTTAATTTGTGTTCCAAAGATGAATGAAAGTCTTATGGGATTGGAATTTCATGAGAGTGAGTAATTGATGACAGGATTTTAATTTTGGAGTGAACTATCCCTTAAAAACTTGTTACCTGACATGAGTCATCACATTTTTCAAGTACATCTTTAGGTCTACGTTTGTAGACATCATTTCAACATCAGTTCAGCTAGAACATCATTCAGATTCAGTACACTAGGTATAGTGTAGTCTGGAGTCACAGAGCCCTGCGGGAGAGATTTACAGTCACTGTTTATCCATACGGTTGCTCGCACTCCTGCATTAACGCCTCCCTGGATGTCAGTACTGAGAGAATCTCCCACCATGATGCAGTCCTGTGGCAGAACTCCCGCAGACTTGAAGCAGTGAGTGAAGATGGAGTGCGCCGGTTTCTGCTCGGGATGATCTCCTCCGACTACCACCACACTGAAGAGACCCTCACATCTCACGGCTTCGATCTTCTCCCACTGCGTCTGAGTATCGCCGTTGGTGAGCAGAAGCAGTTTGTAATTTTTCCGCAGTTCTTCCAGGAGAGATCGAACCTCAGGAGACAGAGTCAGAGCCTGTAAACGTGTGTTCTTCCATGTGTAGTAGCAGCTGGAGGCCAGATCCGGATCAGGATCTGTGCCCTGTGTCTCCTGTAGGGCTTCATACCAGTGATGGATCCTCACACTATCTATTGTTTTTCCTTCTGATGGGTCGAACGATTCATGATGAAGCTTTCGTAAATAGCACTCACAGATGTCTCCGATGTGGCTTTCCTGCACAAGTGTCGACTTCAGCAGCTCACACACCTAAATAAAGAACACAGCGTAAATCATAAAATCTACATCTTTTTAAAACAAAATAAGTACTGTTAGGGGGTAACAGTTTAGGACCCAAGGACAGTTTAGGACCCCAGATGTTTGAAAGAAGACCGAGTCAGAATTATAAAAAATCGAAGAAAAGTTTTACTGAAGATAGTTTGCAGTTTCATCAGCAGAAGTCAGCTTCAAGACTCACACAGGAGTTCGTAGGCTTACAGTTACAAAGATCACAGCAGTTATACCCTACACCAAGGTCTAAGCTACGTCCTTGCTTCAGGTTGCATTTTCTGATTGGCTAAGAAATAAATAAACATAGTAATTGTTCCACACATATACAGATAGACGGAAGCATATCTCCATCGATTAGGTAGCTGACACTCAAACCCTGAAGTTAGGCACGTCGTGACCTTCCAGGTCGCAGATTTGGATTGCTGGGCGCCAGCCTGTCCAGAACAACAACAACAACTCAGTCAATCTCCAATAATGCCAGTGGTTCCTTAACCTGTAACCAAGAAGACTAACACACACACTGACACACAGCTTTTCCAAGGTTGGATTTGGCCAGGCTCTAACTATAAACAGGAGAGTCTTCTCAAAACATCAAGATAATGCGTTCTTTCTCTCAGGGAGAGCTATACTTTAGTCTAACTGGAAAGTAAGGCTTTAACAAAGAAATGGTCCCTTAAACTATTGGCTTCAATGGGTCCTATATGTTTTAACACGTTGAAGACCTTTCTCAAACACAAAACTATTTCATTTCTGGAAGCTGGGCTAAATAAGCAAGCACTGTTACTGCATTCAGATATCAAGATATTAAAGAATACATGAAAAGAACATTTCAGTAATCACTCTGGTAACTTGTATAACAAAGTAAAATCCCCAGAGAAGTCATTCAACTCATTTGATATTTAGAAGGAAAAATATTGATTAATACCTTGATTATAATCACTCATTACACATTGAAGCAGCAGTGGATTCCAATCCACCCTCTTCAGTACAATTTGGGATTTTTTTTACTTTTTTTATTTTTTTATTAAAAGACATTCATACAGTCTTAAGTGTTGAGTAAGTGTCCAAATAATTTTTATTACTGTAATTATTATTATTAATTATAGAACAATATCATAGAAAAAGAAAGTCCATTTTTAGGTCCATGTAGACATCATTTCAACATCAGTTCAGCTAGAACATCATTCAGATTCAGTACACAAAAAAACAGTACATGTTTTGCTGTATTTTTCAACCTGAGTTTATTATTTTTTAATCAATTGATTAGACTGCAACTGCTGTTGCTTAATCTTTCACTGAATTGGGTTAAAAGTGCTTGAATGATGAAATTTCACAGCTAAATAATGCTCTGGCTACAAAACTAGATTTATTTGCTCTTACTTTTTAGTCAATTTATTCCCGCTTGGCCAACTTTTACAAACTCTATGTATTAAGTATCATTTTTATGCCGATGACACACAGATCTATATTCATTGTAAACATGGTCAAAGTGAGGCTGTCTCATTGCTCATTAAATGTATTTCTGAGATAAAATCATGGAGGGCTAATCATTTTCTTTGACTATACAGTGATAAAAATGAGGTCCATAAGGCTGGCCAAACACCTCTTATCATTGAGGGAGTGATCTTTGATTCTTCATTGACATTTGACATCATGTACAGAATGTTGTAAAGACTTACTTTTTTTCTTAGACTATTGCAAAATTGCGTCCCATGCTATCCCTTTCAGTTGCAGTAAAGCTAATAAATATATTTGTTTTTTCCCCGTATTGTTGATTACTGTAATGTGCTTCGTACTAGTGTTTCTAAGGTAGTATGTTCGAAATTCTGCAGAGAGAATTTTAACTAGGACCAAATCCTAGTTAATCTTGTTAGAGCCTATGGAGACTAGAGATCATATTACTCCCATTTTTAAATCATTGCACTTGCCACCGGGTAAATTTAGAGGTGATTTTAAAGTTCTCATGCTCACATAAAGCACTTCACGGTCTGGCTCCGGTGTATTTATCTTAGCTTTTAACACCATATATCCCAAACCGAAATCTTCGCTCTTCTCAGCATTGTCTTTTGGTTGTCCAGCAAACACGGTAATGTTCCACGGGTGACAGAGCTTTTTCAATATTTTTCCTAGGTTCTGATTTAGCTTCCAGTTGAAATTCAGGAAGAACAGTTTCTTAGATTTTTTAAAACATATTTGAAAAAATATTAAGTTGGCAGATTGTTGATTGTGGTAAACATTGTTGATTTCTTGTTGTTTTAATACACCTATGAAGTATTGTTGATTTATTTTGTATTGTTCCTTGTATTTCTACCTTGTAAAGCGCTTTGAGAAGCTCCTTTGTTTGGAGGCACTATAGAAAATAAAGTTATTATTTTTATCATCACCCTCAAAGTGTCCAAAAAACATGGTAATGGTACTACTTCGATTGATATACTATGTATAGTATATATCGGTATATCAGTGATCAAATTGAGGGGGGCTGGGGGGATCTCTCTTATAACATTGGACTGAATTTCCTGGACTGAAAATGTATCCTATATTTTTTATTCTTGATCAATAAAAAAGGCTGTTCTTTAAAGTCCCTCCGTGGTGAAAATCAAGGTTTTAATGTTGTTTATAATATGTCTATGTGGAGTTTTTAATATGATTTAATACAAACCAAGTAGAAATGTATGAAGTACTAAAAATGACAGAACGAAAAATAAATAAATAAATAAATAAAAGTAGAAATAAATAAATAAATGCAGAAATAATAGTGAAAATAAATACATTTTGGTAATATAAATGGCTATTTCTGTATTTTTACATGTATTTATTTATTTATTTATGCATTTCTATATGTATTTATTTATGTATTTATACATTTATTTATACATTTATGTATTTATATATTTATTTATTTATTTATATATGTATTTATTTATACATTTATTTATTCCTACATTTATTTATTTCTGTATTTCCACTTTTCTACATTTATTTATTTCTGTATTTCCACATTTCTACATTTATTTATTTCTGTATTTCCACATTTCTACATTTATTTTTCCCTGCGCATGTATGCTAATTGACCAATGGCTAACCACGCCCCCTCCACTCACTCGGACAAACAGTCAACATTCGGTAACAGGCGCTTTGGCAGCTGTCACAGAAGGAGACATTTCACAGGAGGCAATTGATGATTTTTTGGAGACAGAAAGATTATATATCATCTCGATGTCACCAAAAGGGCCTTAAATATGCATTGGAGGGTTATATTAATAATTTTATTGTTGAGAAGGTCGATAAGCTTCAGCTCCAGAACAAAGATTTACAGTTCACAGTGTAAACGAAGGGAATGTGAAGGTGACGTCACGCCGTGTTGCATTATGCGTCCGCCGCCATATTGAGAGGATCGCGCCCTATTCCGCTGTATGTGAATTCATGTGTTGGAGGCTGTGTTTAGATTTTCTGTTGAGATTTTTAGTAACGTCGATATGGTTGGTCAGTACTGCTCGATCAAGAACTGCCATAGCAGGTCACACGATCGTTCAGGGAGGAAAATGAACAACAGAATACGTTTTTTCCACTTTCCTTCCGTGAAAAAAACAACATGGGAAGCAGATGGAGGAGCTGACGAGAAGGCGCCGGATCGCGTGGGTTGCCGCAATAATGAGAACATTTTTTAATTTTAATAAACAAATACAAAATATTGTCTTCTAAAATTCCCATAAATATGGTTCTGCCATGTGAGGGTGAGACTGTGGTTCTTGGACAAAGTTGTCATAGTCTGCTGTGCTCTTACAAACATGTGTCCAAGTGTTGTGCAGTGATTGCTAAATCAACTGGTTTGTAAAAACGTTTGTTAAAAGTTGTACAAAGCTAGAGGTTTTGTATTGTATATTCCTTGATGACTTGTAGGATAGTTGATGAATTGTATTGATTTTGTGGTTCATGTTAGCAGACGATAAAGCCACATTGCATGAATCAAATAAATTATATTTTTGTTTTCAATTAACAATTTGCTTTGATATTCTGTACATCTTTTTACATGCCCTTTTAAAATGTTAGTGAATCAAGGTTTTGTATAACGTTAACTGCTTAATACATTAAGTGACTTTTATCTGTTTCTGTACTGATTGCATCCACAAAGACTCTTTTAAATAACGTTACACATAAACTGGGATGGGCAAAGATACATCAATCTATTTTGAAGGGATGTATAGCTCTTAAACTCCTGCAAAGTGTACGCACTCAATTCAAAAACAAGGTTAACGATGTCCAGATTTGTGAGCGGAGGTAACGTTAGTGCGTCTGGATCTGTAACGTTAATCCAGTCTTGGACTGCTAAATCATATGGATCAACGTTGTTTATCGCGGACAATTTGTCCGAATAACGTTTTTGGTAGTGGCATTTAGTTTCTCCCGATAGGGTCCCTTCTCTTTTTCTTTCAATTTCATTCGTTTTTCTTCAATTTTACCTCGTTGTAGCCAAACACACCCAACTATTACGTCATAGCAACGGGCGGCGAAAAGGTAAACAGAGATCGTGCCTCCTAAGATGGCGGCCACGTCCCATAGTGCAACACTGCGTGACGTACCTTCACATTCCCTTATGCTATTTCGCTTCAAACGCTCGCTTTATACGCGCGTCCTATTCGCTTTGGATTCAAAATGTTCAAGCGTCGAACTAGACGCGGATACGCGCGAATTTGACGCTCTATTCGCGTTTGGTGTGAGCGCAGAATAATGAACAGGCTGCGATGTCAAGATTGCATTGCTGGAATGTGTGTGTGTGTTTGTGTGTCTCTGTGTGTGTGTGTGTGTTTGTGTGTCTCTGTGTGTGTGTGTGTCAGAGAGCGGGCGCGATCGAACAGTGGAAACATAAAAACATACTCCATTTTGTTCATACAGGACATAATTAAAACTGCAAAGTGTTTAGCCTACTTATATTTGTGTAAAACATAACATTGTGCTTTTGTCAAACTGTAAACTCTTGTCAAACTGTAACCTACAACTGTCACCCAACCAAAATCACACACACACGCTGTTAAAAAGCCAAAATGACAAGAAAAAACATAAAAACGAATGAAAACTGATAACCGCAATGCATTGCAATGGACGAGGAAGCAGAGAATGTCCGAGTGTATTGGGTTAGCTATGCATACTGTGATTGGCTCATCGCGTTTGGGGGCGTGGCTTAGCCATTGGTCAATTAGCATACATGCGCAGGGAAAAATAAATGTAGAAATGTGGAAATACATAAATAAATAAATGTAGAAATGTGGAAATACATAAATAAATAAATGTAGAAATACATAAATAAATACATATTGAAATGCATTAATAAATAAATAAATACATGTAAAAATACAGAAATAGCCATTTATATTACCAAAATGTATTTATTTTCACTATTATTTCTGCATTTATTTATTTATTTCTACTTTTATTTATTTATTTATTTATTTTTCGTTCTGTCATTTTTAGTCCTTCATAGAAATGTACAAGTCAACACCTAAAACTGCAGTGAATCAATGACAGTTGAAATCGCTGGTGTTTTTGACGTCACAAACTATGTGTGATCGTCAAGGAGTGGATCTCTGAGCTGGTGTGAGCGAGTGGAGGCGGGACTAATTAGCATATTCATAAAAATGGGTAAATGAGGCAAGGGTGTATTTACATTCAAGGCATGAATATATATATAATTTATTTATTTTTTCAAGGAAAAAACGCTTAATTATGTCATTATGGTGATCAAAGATGAGTTTTAAGGGATAAAATAACAGGGGGACTTTAAGACTTTTTAATAAATAATTTGTTGCATACGATCAAATAAATATATTGTAGCCTATATTTTGTATAGAATTGCACCAAAACAAAAATCTTCATACTTCAGAGTAGCCTACGTCAAAGCATATGTAGGTCAATATGTGTCAAAAAAAAATAGGCAGACAGTACCAGAAGTAGGCTATTGTCAGCTTTTCCTTAAAAGCGTCAGTTTGAGCATTATTCATATTCATGCATTTACCTTCTGAATGGCAATTCGTCCTGCTCCAGCTGTATCGACCAGCGTGTTATCCAAGTCGAATATAATCGATACAATTCCTCGACTTTCCATCATATTACACATAAACGTCCGATATTGACTACAGTTCCGAACACGCGGAACTCCGGCTACTGACGTCAGATATGTATTGTGACGCCGCACTAACTTTGCATCATGGGAGATGCAGTTCCCGAGGAAATAAAATGCCGTTGTGGTGAAGTGTTGAGTCCCACTCATAGACTGTAAAAAATTTAAAAAATACTGAAGCTTCCCAGCTTAGGACCGCAGTATTATGCCTGATCTAAAGCTTTTCTCGCGATTCTTATTGCAATCAATCAAACTTGTTGTGTAGACTGCAAATGGAGGGACAGAAATCTCTCAGATTTCATCAAAAAGATCTTTATTTGTGAACGTAAGTCTTACGGGTTTGGAACGACATGAGGGTGAGTAGCCTAAATGATGACAGAATTTTAAGTTTTGGGTGATTTAACTAATCAACTATTTAACTAATTTGACCCATTTAACTAATGTTAACTAATGAAACCTTATTGTAAAGTGTTATCACGTGAGTGAAATGAAGTTGTATGTCGCTTAAAATTGGATGTTGAATAATGGTTATTTTTTACCTACATTAATTTGTGTTAAGTTTATAACAAATTTAATGTTTGTTTGTATCCATATTACATGTCAGTCCATTAAGGTAAATTATATCTGTTTGAAATAACAAAATGTGAGAGAGATTTGCTTTTAATGTATATTCTGACTTCCCATTATTTTTAAATGGAAAGTGTTGAAAAAGCTGTGTTATATGAATGTAAGAGGGCTCTTTTGTAGTTCCTTTGTTAGTTTGAAATGTTTGTTTATTGGTCAATAAAAAAGTAATAGATGAAATATCCTGTGTCTGGCCATTTTTAGGTAAATTTAACCATCTCTGAATAAGTAATGTTTAATTATTTATATTGACTTATTATTATTATTAATAAAAATTAAGTAGATGGACTTTTGCCTGCTAACAATAGAGTAATTATTACTCAGTAATTTGCTGTGTAATGTATTGAGAAATATTAGGTAGACTTTACCTAATTTTGTTTAGTATGTCATAGCCATATAGGTGCTCTTTATTAAAAAAATATGGGATGAAATCTACCCAAACAAATTGAGTGCAAATTGTTACCTCAATTTTATTGGGTAGATTCTATAGGTTTGTTTTTACAGTGTGTGATCAAAGCTGAATTTTCAGCATCATTACTCCAGTCTTCAGTGTCACATGATCCTTCAGAAATCATTCTAATATGATATATGAATAATGGTCAAAAAGCATTCATTGTTATTATCAATGTTGAAAACAGGGGGAGAAGGGGGGGGGGGGGGGAGGGGGGGGGGAGGGAGAAGGGGGGGGGGAGGGAGAAGGGGGGGGGGAGAGAAGGGGGGGGGGGGAGAAGGGGAAAAATTCAGGAAGTTATAGGTTCGAATCCACACCGTCACATAAAATATTTGATTTTATCGATTGTTTCGTTTCTAAGTTTGATTTAGAAAGTAGTGCGTGTTTTTTATTTTTATCGATTGTTTCATTTCTAAGTTTAATTTTCTTTTTGAATTATATGTATTATAGTGTAATTATACATACTTAGTTATACATACTCTCATATACATATTTTTGTATTTTACTTAATATTGTTTTCATAATAATAATACAAGATTAAAAAAAAAGTGCACAGTATAATACTTTAAACTTAAATATAGCTGGAAGATAAAAAAAAAAAAAAAAAAAAAAACAGAGCTGAGCCAACCAAGAGAGCAAAATTAATAAATCACACAGACACACAAGAGTTATTTTCTCATATTCTGTAACCACTGCTCCTTGGTAATTGTCTCTTTATTTGGGCAAAATATTTTGCCTTTGTACTGGCTATGGCCAGTTTCTTGAGTACGAAATTGGCCACACTTTCTGCACGTATTTGCATTTACAGTACGATGGTACGACCGTTTGGTTGGGGTGGCTGTGACATTTGCAGGTGGGTCAGAGGAAATTGCTCCAGGGTTAATGGTGGAAAATGGGCCTGGGCAGGGCACCAGTACCATCTGAGACACAACAGGGGCAGTGGGTGTGTCAGGAACCAATGGGTGCGGTGCTGTCGGCCTGGGATAAATTGTCCTTAGCTGGCTGAACGTGGCTGAACGCTGAGGGTGTAAGGCTGATGGCTCAAATGAAAATGCTGTGGCAGATGTACAGGTAGCTGAGGGCTGGATCTTTCTAAACTTTGTCTTTGCCTGTCCAGCTGTGTCTGGTGGCATCTGGTAGCTATGCAACTGGTTGGGTATATTGTGGAGGCACAACAGGCTGCACTTGTGCTGGAGGCAGAGCATCCAATGCCACTGGACGTGCCTCAGGAAGCTCCAGCCCTTGCAACAGCACTGAGACCTCCTGACCCTTTAAACGTTCATTGTGCCACGTTGTAAGGGTCCTCTGATTTACCTCAACTAGCTGAAGGGTTGTTTCGCTCATCACCGTTCCATTGCTCAGGATTAGCTGTCGAATTTTTCTGTAATCACGAAGAATTAGATCCCATCTTGACAGAGATTGTGTCCTCTGTTTTTTGGGGCTTCGGTGGATGTTACACAACCTTATGAAAATCATTTCAACAAGGCGACAACAATTAGGCCACTGTGCTGCAGAGCCGCTAGAACCCAAAACACATCTCTTTGTGCTGTCGACACCAGGAGTAAAGACAGCTTTCTTTTTATGGGACCTAAAACGTCCTGTAAGTAGCCTGTCTTGATGACGAGCAGCATACATCACCCTGTCTTTGTCAAATTGGTCCAGGTTCTGCCACAAACCCACAATGGTTGCAACTTGTTGATTGGTAAGTGTGAGGCTCGCCTGTGTGCGCAGCTCCACCAGACACTCCGCCAACTCATCCACCCGGTCCATTCCAGGAATGCATTGCTTGTCAACAGCCTGGAAAAATATAACTGTTTGTTAGATAATTACATGCTGTTAAGTGAGTTTGTGGATTTTCTGCTTAAGGGCGAATGACTAAACGAGAAACAATTGGTCTAGAAAAGAAATTTTTACCATTGCTGAGGGCACTGGTGCAGCTGATGGAGTCTGGACACCGGGCACTGGTGGAGCCTGGAAACAGGGCAGTGGTGCAGCGGGTGGAGTCTGGACACCGGGCACTGGTGGAGTCTGGACACAGGGCAGTGGTGCAGCGGGTGGGAATGGAGGACCCATAAGGAATGAGTCATCTAATGCCACAAGATTTGTCACTGTGGCTTCCTCTCCCAACAAATCAATGAAACCCTCATCCTCTTCCCCTTGCTCCTCCACATCTATCTCCTCCAGCAACTGAGAGGTCCTATCGGAGGTAGGGCACATGTCCTCCAGGGGTTGACTATTCTGCCTCAACAAATACTGCACTCCAATGAGCTCCCCTGAGGAAATATTTGGAACAGGAAAGAAAATTAATCAGAAAGGTTTAATAAAATGCAGTAAATCTTTTTGTTGTCAGCTTGTGCATGAACAAAAAATCTGTAATTCAGAGGGCATCATAAAAAGACAGGGTTACTCTATATTCTAGTATGAATTTTATTTTCTGCCCTGACACCTACGACACAAAATTCTGGTAGTATTATTTTTCTCTGATCTGTCAAAAATTACATTCTTTTTCTCCAGAAACACTTGTAATTTTACCCAAAACATTGTGAACTGCATTTATCAAAATATATTTAAAATGATTCCAGGGATGTGGAGCCTCTGGCACACCTATACGTTTTTAGAACCATCCCACCCTTGTTTATGGTTCCAGTTTCCGTGTAGAGTGGCACATCTGGAGGGTCCTGGATACGGGTGACGTGCCGTCTCTGGACGTGCCAGATGTGCTGCATCCTCACACTGTCAAGGAGAGGAACACCAAGGGCGTCATTCCCCTTGCCACCCATGAGCTCTCTGATGAGCATATCAAGGAGGCGGATAGTGGTTTCCTCTCCTCGTGTTCTCCTCCTGCAGTGTTGGGCCAGCTCATCTTTGCTTATATGACGGTCAAGCTCTGCTGCTGTCATTGCAGGCCAGCCTGTTGGGTGAGTTGCTCCCTCTTGGCCCTTCTCAGTAGAGTGAGATCCCCTGCGTCCCACTCAAAAATACAGGATGACAACCTAGACATAAAAGTAGGGTACAACTGGTGGGCATCAGTGGTGCACCCTACTGCCAAACGTCGCATAAAATGCCAAATGTCTAGGCAAACGATGACATCGGGCCAGCTGCTGAACCGTCTCTTCAGTTTTGTCTCTCCCACTTCCTTGCAACAGTCACAGTCCACATACAGGATAGTGGGAGGATCAACACCAGCTCTCTGGTACCTCTCCATAAGCCCTGCAGCCATGAGGTCTAACCCAGCCCCTTCATTCGCAGTCAGGACACTCATCAGCACCTGACCTACCTCATTGCCTACTGAGGTAAGCCACTGTGCTGTGCCTTTCGCAGGCCCACTCAACTTCTTGGTGATCTAAAAGAAACAATAAACATAGCAAATAATACAACATACATCCAAATCAGTAACATTGAAAAATAAAGCTATTTTGGTTTAACAATTCATTATAGAAAGGAGTACAGTCATTAAAGCAGCTCCTCTAACCTTCTTAGTTGAATCCATTTTTAAAATTGATCCATACGTGGATGTGATGCTGGCCTTGATGTGATCGAGCCTGTTGAGGATGTCCTGACTGTATACAGTGAGGAGCCATTTGTAGCTGGGTACTGGAGCAAGTGGTGGTGGTTCCTGGAAGTGCAGTGGCTGCAGGCCAGGCTTATCTAAAAAGGCCACACACTCTGATGTGTACCGAGCCACACGTTTTAACCACTCCTCACTGTGGTTCTCCCTCAGCTGGCCAATGATCCTCACTGGGCCATTCCCCATGCCCCTCTCACGCAGCAAGCGAATAACGCGAATGTCACATGCATACCTTGGAAAAAAGTATTTATTCAAGTATCTTATTATCAGAGTATTTATCAAAAAAGTTAGCAACATGACTGCAAAATATTTACTTGCGTGTGAGGATAATCCTGAATTCAGATCGATGGGCCAGGTCCAACTGCTGCAGCACAGCATGACTCCAGGACAGGTAGCTGGTTCTACATCTGGTACAGATCAGGGTCTCTGTCACCAGGTTGTAGTATCTGTCAATATCTAACACCTGTCGTACTCTCCTGTGCAGACCACCACCACACAGCTGATGCCTGGCACAGGCAGGATTAGTACACTGGAGCCGCACCTTCCATAGCCTATATGGCATCCAGAGCAAGAGCCGCTGTGAAAAAATCTATCAGGTGCTGGAGCTTGGTGGTACAACAGGGCTGGTGGTGGGGGGTGATACCACAACTGCAGGTTTTCACGCAGCTCCAGCTGTAACCTTTGCACCAACCCTAAAAAGTGCTTCCGACACCCACTTCTGGTCCTGCTGTGGCATTGTCTGTGGCCACAGTAGTGGGAGATCCGCAGGGTCTTCTGGCTGAGATGAGACCTGCTGATATTATCAAGAACATTGGTTTAAATAAAAGTTAAGAGAGCATTAAATGACAAAGGCATGTTTATATTTTGAATGACATCTTACTGGGCTCCTCACAACAGCAAACTCAGAATTAATCGATGGTGGTGTTGTTTCTTCGGTGTGTTGTGATCTCTGGGTTGGAGGAAGGAAGAAGGAAGAGGAGGACTTGATGACAGGCCGATGAGGTTTTGGGGATAGAGGAGGACGAGGATCAGAGGGTGGGCATGAAGCTGCGGCTGAACTGGAGTGCTCTAATGTCTGTGGAGTCAAACGTTATGATGAATCTATTAAGGGGATTGCATTTTTTATGAAATAAAATGATGTAGTGTCATGATAAAATAAGTCATGATGTCTTTTATATTAACCTGAGAGGTTTTCCTCTGGATGCTTAAATTGGGTTTCGCTGATGCCACATGTGAGCCTCCAAACCTTGACTTTTCAAACTGAAAGGAAAATGTTAGGAAAAATATAGGAAAATGTTGAGATGTTACAATGTCTGCAGTGATACCTGCAATCGTGAGGTCTGCTCACCATTGACAGGACACCATTTTCTTTGCAGGATGAGACACATCACTGATGGAGGATGTGCTTTGGGCAGGGGTGCTCTCTGATGCATCCACTGTTACTGGTGGATGAACCTGTGATACATGCATTAAGATATAACACACACATAATATTATACAGTCCTCCTAATGTCTAATTTTAGATATAAAGACACATTGATATTGCAAACACATCTATCTAGTTATGCAACTTGAACTAGGCTATTTGAAGTAACCTTGTGAAATCCACAAATACACTTCTGAGCTTCCTTCAGAAGGGTCGTCTGCCCCCTCATTTGCAGAGGGCATCTTTCTATCTGTGAACATAAAGTGTAGCTGTGACACTGTAGTCCATGTTATCTCAAAACAGTCATCTTAATTAGATCAATATTACATTGTATTTACATTGTAAATAATTACTTATCCATACACATAAATAAAAATAGCACAATGTATTATCATATGAGTTTATTAGTTAACCCATGAATCTAGCTACATAATTTACCTTCTGATACTACTCATGCCATCTTTTTTGTCGAGGAGAAGGTCTATTCCCCTCCCTCGATGGCCAAACTCCTGTTCGGGCAAAACTCTCCAGACGCACAAGCCAGTCAGCATCGCTCATGCCTTTGTGTGACTTAGTTGAAGCCATGTCGTTGCCTGAAACAATACAGAACATGTTACACTAACTGCCATTGTAGCCCGGCAACACGGCATTAACCCTCCTGTTGTGTTCATTTCATGTTAGCTAGTTTTGTGTTCCTGGTCCAAAATGACCGCCACATTATAGCAATTTATAAATCCAAAATAATACATACTGTATATCATTACCTAATGTTGTGATTTTTATCAACTTAAGTTTTTGTAAACATTAGCCTACAAGTTTTGAACTTCTATTTGCTATTTATGGCCTGTATGCCTTATTGACCTGGGCTCATATAACTTGTTTTGGAGTAAAAAGCATAATGTATGATTATTTTGAATATAACAAATACTCAGATTAAACATTGTGTTATTTCAACTGTGTCCATCTGATAAATGGGCATGTGCCTGAATTTATTTTTATACATTTATTATATTCTCATCCATTCACTTCTAATGACTGGTCATTTTTGACCACAGGTTAAACAAAACACCCAAAAGTTAAACATTATCCAAATTTATTTTGTGTGTTCAGATAATCAATTAAGTAACTTACAATGAGATTTATTGAAGCCTACATTGATTTATCCATGTCCCATGAAGTAACATACACTATCAGATATATAATTGCAAGAAACGTTAATCCTGTCAAAAATCCTAAAAAAATAAATAAATTAACGTTACTGACAAAAATAAGTTAGGTATAAGTTAGGTAACGTTAAAAAAAAACTTTGATAAGGTAAAAAAAAAAAAAGGTTTGCTTGCTGACTGAAGTTACACAAAGTCAGACAACACCGGATAAAACTATTTACATTACAAATAGAGCTGCGGCGATTAACTTATACCCTATTATTTACACAATGACAGTTAACGTTAATTTACCTGATCAGTTGAGGTAATCGTAAAGTAATTTTACGGAGCCAATCTTGCTATTCCTAAAATATAGAAAACGTAAGCCATTTCATTAACAATAAATACAATAGCTTGCGGAATATAAATAACAGCGGAGATTGTGCTACGTGCGGTGATTGGTCTATGGAAAAATGGACTTTGCCATTTCATTGGACTGGCAAAAATAGAGAGAGAATATGAGCGGAGATTGGATAGAATTTGCTCAAAGATGGACAAAAATGGACTATGTGCGGTGACTGGTCTATGAAAAATGGCCCTTGCCATTTCATTGGACGGACAAAAATGGAGCTCGTAACATAATTGGTTTTTAAAAGAAGGAACTCGTCATTGTATTGGATAGATTTGACAGACTTTTGCTTGTCAGGTAGAAGGCGAACGTTCTACCACTAACATATTTTGCCATGAGTTATTGATCACATTTTTCCCGAGTGTAGTTCATTGTAATGACATTGTGTTTTCCTCTTTTGTGCACTTTTACATAATACACCAACACTTGTATCTGTTCCCAAGAAAGTGGTGGCTGAAATGTGTGCAGTAAGTGGACATTTTCTAACTTTCCAAAGGAAAGAAAGTATAAGACTTTGTAATGTCCAGCACTGGACATTGAATAAACCTATAATAATAATAAGTTTTAGGTGTCCGGTCACTTCTGACCGGGAAGGCCAAGAACATGACTCCTAAACGAAGACCATCAGAGGGTTAAATAAAATAAAAAAAAGTCATCGAGCAACGATGGGAACATACCGACCCAGATCAGCCGATCCATCTAGCGATCAATGGGGTGGCGCCAGCCTGACCGCTCTCGACAGCAAATTGTGGAAGCGCGCAACGGCTATTTATATGGCAGACTCGACCTGTCTTTCTCCTCGACGGTAACTACAAATTCAAGCTGCGCTTTTTCACACTGGATATACTCGCGCGATCAAATATATAGATGTGTTAAACACGATAAAAACACAAACGCTACGTTTATTCGTTAAAACAGTCGGTATTTCCCACAAATGCTTCTGCTTTGCAGCTGCTATTGGCCTACGTCACGATTACTAAGCGCTGCTATTGGCGGACGTAAGGTTTACGTCCCGATCATTAAGTATGTAAGGCGAACGGAACGGAACAGTTAAATTGACAATAAATTAACATTGTGAGTTACATTTTATAAACAATATTGTCAATATTGTTTGTTTTCCCTCTATTTTGCTGACGAGAATTTCAAAATAAAGCCATACCAGAGAGTCTCAATGCAACAGACAGCGATTGAACCGAACCGTGAATTTTGTGAACCGTTACATAATCCTATATAATTATAAATTCAATTGTTATAATATTTTACAATATCACTGTTTGTTGTTGTATTTTTCAAAACTTGAAACTTGTGTGTGTGTGTCAGTTGGATTTTTTAAATGTTTTTGAAATAAGTCTCTCGTGCTCACCCAGCCTGCATTTATTTGATTAAAATGTAGTAGCCTAAGCCTAGGCTATAAACAACAGTATTGTGATATATTATTACAATTTTAAATAACAGTTTCTATTTGGACATATATTAAAAGTATTTTTTTTTTCTTCTTTTTTTTCTGATTTCTAATTTTAACGATCTCGTAGCTTTATTTATGCAATTGTAAATGCAGTGAAAATATATTAATGCCAGGTCTGATGTCACCATTGGTGTCACCAATAGGCGTAATTTGCGGGTGGGACGGGTGGGACATGTCCCCACCACTTTTTGCCAGGGTCGATATTGTCCCCACCACTTTTTAAAACATCTCGCGGCACGAATGGTCCGTGTAACGCTTCACAATTCAGTTTTCAGACCATACAATGCAAATGCAAAAATGCAAAATTGAAACCAGACATTAATTTTTCTTGTTTTTCCAGTACATTATCAATGGATATTTGCCTTTGGTCCGTGTAACGCTTCACAATTCAGTTTTCAGACCATACAAAGCAAATGCAAAAATGCAAAATTGAAACCAGACATTCTTTTTTTTTTTTTTTTTAGTACATTATCAATGGATATTTGCCTTTTTCTCCCCTTTTTCAATTTTACTTTTGCTAAATTGTGACTTCAGAAACAAACATTCGAATAAATGAAATCTAACCGATTTTCTATTTTTCCATTTTTCGTCTTGTAATTTGTGCCGTGGGCGGTACCATTAGCATGGGGGTGTGGCCGTGGACTAACTTTACTATCATTTCATTGATGTAACTGCTTTATTTACACTGCATGCACGTTTGAGGAGAAGTTTAAAAGACGGAACACAGGACGACATTTTTCACCCGAAGTGCCATAACTTTTATTATTAGGCTAATAGTCTACGTGTAGCCTACTAAATTATAAGGCAGTCTCGGACCGGCCATCGGGAGCAGCCGGTAAAAGTGAAATCCCGGTGGCCTGGGTATGATTTGGCACATTGCCCTGTTTGTATTGACCTTATTAATAAAAATACTACCAAGCGAAAATATAGAAAAAAAGCTTTTTTTTTGTTAGGTTTTTTTTGTTTGTTAGGAAAACACTGTATCCGCTGCGATCAGTGGCGCGGATACAGTGTTTTCTCGTGTGGCTCGCACACACGCCGCACTGTCTTCACTGGGACGCGCGCTTCAATCCGTTGCGGATACTCTCTATTCGTTCTGGTGAAATCACAAAACATAATGCATACAATCGTGTCCCTGCTTGATATACAACCACTAATGAACATAATCGGTTTTGATGAGAAAAAAAAACCTATACGAGAAAAAAAAACCCACCCGAGCGTGGATTAGAACCCACAAGCTCTGACACGGAAGGCGAATGTTCTACCACTGGGCCATTAAGGAACACGTTGCTGAATGAGGCAGAACATACATTATACACTTCATCTCATTAAACGATAAATTAAACCCCATGTAGTCTACTATTTAAATCGATTGCTGGACGTCGTGATGTTATTGTACATATATCTGATTTAGCATTTTATTAGCAACCCCCACCCCACCTGTCCCACCCACTTTTTAAAACCAAGTTACGCCACTTTTCTGGGCCAGCAAGTTTCAAACCCTTAGAAGCCTATGGAGCAGTGATCCAGCTCTCAGATTTAATCAAAAATATCTTAATTTGTGTTCCGAAGATGAACGAATGTCTTACGGGGTTGGAACAACATGAGGGTGAGTAATTACTGACAGAATTTTCATTTTTGGGTGAACTGTTCCGTTCCGTTCGCCTTACATACTTAATAATCGTGACCGCCAATAGCAGCGCTTAGTAATCGTGACGTGAGCCTATAGCAAAGCAGAATCATTGTGGTAAATACCTACTGTTTTAACAAATAAAGGTAGAATTTATGTTCTTTATCGTGTATTTGATCGCGGGAGTATATCAAACGTGAAAAATCACAGCTTGAATTTTACCGAAAGTTACCGTCGAAGAGAAACACAGGTCGTGTCTGCCCTATATAGATCAGCCGCGTGCTCTGCAAAAGTTGAAGGCTTTGAGTCTGCGAGCGACACCTGTCATCCCATTGAATCACTTTGCTGGCTGATGAAATCGGCTAATCGTGGTTGCTGATGATTCTGCTGATCTGGGCGGGTGAGACTCATCGCCTTCTTTTTTTTTTTTGGTTGTTGTTGTTTTTCATGATAATGACATAAAATTAGAAAATAACTAACGGTAACATTTCATATAACATTAAAACACAATAAAATCATTCAATAATTTTAAATATTTAGAATCTGCACGTCGACCTGGTCCGTGTACTTTTTCGTTCATTCATTATTCTATTTCGGAATGAAAGATGAAATTTAAAAAAGGGTGCAGCTTGGTTTTTTGTTTAAAAGAAAAAAAAAGCAGAAATGGCTGTATTTTGTTTTCCAAATGTATTGTTGGCATCAAATAATAGTATTAGGAAATTGGACGACATTTCCGATCGGTTTTTAATTTGTAATATTTATTTGTACGTTTATTGTATTTCATTTGACTGATCGCATCTTTAAATTACATGCTAATGTAGCACATGATGCTAATCATGATCTGGCTAATTAGGTTCTTCGAACACACTTGTCGGATATGAATAGTATAGCTGGATTGAGTTATCTGAGATAATTGCGCGTTCATGCGCTGGTTTAAAAGGGGATATGGATCTATAGTAGAAACATTGATCAGCAACGCTGCTATTGGCTGCTCAGCGTGGCCAAAGAGCGGGCTCAGTTTTTCTCCTCAGCAGAGCAAGAACTAATAGTCGAAGTTTATTCGGAATTTTAATGTTTAATCAAAACGCCAGGGAACACCTCAAAGTCTGCAAAAGCCAGGAGAGAGGGCTGGCAAAAAGTAGCAGACAATTTAAATCCGTTAGAAGTGGCCATGTTAGATGTTTTTATCACTTAATAGCCTATATTTTTGTATTTTAATATTTATAAATTTTAAAATATAAATTGCAATTATTTATTTATTTATAAAAATATAAATTTTAATAATTGCATAATTACTTTGTTCATTGTAATGTCAGAGTCACCACACTAGAACATGGGAACAAATAAAAGTGAAGTACAAAAATATTCTACATAATGGTAATTTTTTGTTATATTATAGTCTCTTATAAAAGGCACTGTTAAATAAATGGTTGTCTGTTTATAAAAGCAACCAAGAAAAAGGCTGAGAAAAAAAGAAAAGAAAAGATCTTAGTAGCCTACACTGTAAAATAATTTTTGCTGCATTAAATTAAGGCCGTATAGTCATTTCAACTGTTAAATCTTGAGTAATGATGAATTGCTTTGACTTGTGAAAGTGAAAACTGATAAACTTATGTTAATGTAAAAATATTTTGCCATGAGTTATTGATCACATTTTTCCCGAGTGTAGTTCATTGTAATGACATTGTGTTTTCCTCTTTTGTGCACTTTTACAAAATACACCAACACTTGTATCTGTTCCCAAGAAAGTGGTGGCTGAAATGTGTGCAGTAAGTGGACATTTTCTAACTTTCCAAAGGAAAGAAAGTATAAGACTTTGTAATGTCCAGCACTGGACAGTGAATAAACCTTCTCAGATAACTGTCATATGGAGGAACTACCTGCAAGTGCATAAATAACTTTACTCAATTTATACTTGTTTGCTTTATGGCTGCAATATAAGTTGCAGGATTCCACATCTACAGAAAGGCCTACAGAAGAGTCTGCACAGACAGAGGGGACAGAGCAGGTGGGCAGTGTATAGCCAACTTTTACTTTTTATTTTGTTGCATGAGGCATGTGTCTAATATCTCTTGTTGCAGGCACTTGACCACTGGCTTTTCTTTACAAAGAACAATTGAAATAAAACTCAAGGAACTAAGCATATTTGTCTTTTATTAAACATTTAATGAAAAGTGTTTTTTTTTTTTTTTGCAACAATGTCACAGGCCCTGTCAGGTGTGCAACCCCTCAGACTTTTCAGACACTGACACTGAAATCTTCCCTTTAGTTAGCCAAAGTTCATTTCATTGTGTGCCCTTGTCCTGGCTAGAGCTGCATTGTAACTGGTTTGGGTCAGGGAATGTGGTCATAAAACACCTGTCTGCAGGAACATGTCATAATCACCTATGAAAAAATGCAGTTCTGTTAGGATCAGCATAAGTGTATGTAATACAGTGAGCTTGATATTTAATTGTGGAACTTTTCTTACCACTTTCAAATAATGTGCATAAATGTGAATCTCTGAAAATTCTCAAGTCATGCACAGATCCTGGCCATTTTGCTTTCACATTTGTGATATGGAAGATTTTAGTAAACTGCCTTTTTTTATTTGATATAATATTACAGCGCGATAGTGCACTTTCTGAGATATATATTTTTTCTCGTGACTCGTGAGATTGTCGTTTACATTATTAATTTGTTGGAAACGCACACTTATTTTTGACTTGTCGGAGTCGGGCTTTAACTACAGCACAAACTGTTTTTTTTTAAAGCAGTTTTTTTTTAGGCTATCATAATTTTTTATGAAGATCATGCATTCATGACCATGCCGATTACAGTAGGCTATATGTCACTCAGGCTTCACTAACGTGATGGGTACCATATAGACTATAGGCTAGCTAGACCATAGACTGCCATCAAGGCCTCAATGAAGGGGATTATGTGAACAGAAAGGGGGTTCACAATGTAAATGTGCAGCCCAGTTACTATTGTGATTCTTAATATTCCAGATTAGTAATATTATATCAAATAAAAAAAGGCAGTTAGAGCAGCATGAGCTCTATGTTACATGTATTATATGCTTCTCCAATTATCATCTTCATTTATTCCTCTATGTACAGAGATGGGCATAATTACATGGAAATGTATTTAAAATACTGTGTGAAAAAATGTATTCAAATACAAATACAGTATTTTGTATTTTGAAAATACACAAAATACATGTGAAATTGACCATCCAGTGCAGGTATAGGTCACAGTGAATGAAGAAACTACATAGGCCTACTGACTTTTCATTCCTAACCACATCTCTGCCCTTTCTTTCTTTCTTTCTTTCTTTCTTTCTTTCTTTCTTTCTTTCTTTCTTTCTTTCTTTCTTTCTTTCTTTCTGGCAATTACAAATAAACTTATGCAAAATAGCAGCCATTTATATACTTATTTCTAGTTACAATGTAGTCTATTACTTGTGGTGAACACTACAATATGGATGGGTGATATGACCAAAATCTCAATTTTACTTCACAGTAACAATATCATGGTTTCACAATTCTCAATATTAGTTTTGATTCCACAGCATAAACTGAATTTCAAACTCTTTTTTTTTTTTTTTTTGCAGGTAGACCAATGCTTGTTAAGTAATTTTATGCTTATTTTATGTAACGTTTATTTGTTTCTATAAGTGTATTAAAATTAGAAAGTGTATATAAAATTTAAAATTAGAATTAATTTAGATTCATTTGACACTATTTACCCCTTTTTGATTATCATTTTTTTGATGTACAATAAAAGTAAAAGCTGAAGATTTTTGTGGAGCATCATTCATCAATGCTTCTTTTTCCACTCCAACGTTCCAATAATTCCTGCCCACTAAAAGCTGCACGGATATTTGCTTACCCCACAAATAGGCCCATCTATGTAAACGATTAATCAACAAGCAGAATTGATCATGACATTCTCACCTTATAAAAAACAAGAAAAAAAGAAAAGAAAAATATCGCTGATCCAATGTTGAGCTATAGTGAATGACTGAACTACTTGATGCACAAAATCATACCCTGATAACGAGGTTGACTGGCAAAAGTAGTTTATGTATTTTGAAAATACAAAAATACGCACCTTAAATGAATTTAAATACAAATTACATTTGATTTTTACACAGGGGCGGTTCTAAGGTCAGTGGATATTCGGGGCTTTAGCCCAAACTAAAATTGGGTATTTTTATTTAAAGGAATTAATTCATTATAAACGTGATTTCAGGGGGAAAAAAGAAAAAGAAAGGCTTATTGTATTAGTGAAATAATTGTAACCATTTGAAAATAATATTTTATTTTTAATTATGCATGCATTCTCTCTAAATGAATCAAGGGAATTATAGCATATTTTCAATTAAAAAGGCAAAATTTAATAAATAAATAAAGTTGAGTAATTTGCGTCACCGTATACTGTCGGTAGTTGAACATTTCTATTGTAAAACAGTCAAATATTAAATGTTTATCTACTTACATTTTATCAGGCATTCGTTCACTTCTTTAATCATTTTGACATTGATGAGCTAGATGTCAAACTCAGTTCCTGGAAGGCCACAGCCTTACAGAGTTTTGTTCCAACCCTGCTTCAACACACACTCACCTGCAGTTTTCAAATAATTGCAGTGAATCTCTTATTTGCATCTTAAAGGTTGTATCAGTGATTTCACATTCATCTAATCTTTCCTAACGATCCGGTAGCTGCCCGCCCCATAAGCAGGCCGTCAAAAAAACGTGTCTCTGAGACCTGCACACAAAAACAATTGGTTTCACCAACCACTCAAAACCAAAACAAATAGTGTTCCAACCAATCACCGACAGGGGGTGGGTGTTGTGAGGTTTTGAGCCATAGACTGTAAAAAATAGGTTTTGAGCCAGTTTCTTCCTCAGCTCCGACTTCGCGTGCAGCCGTGCACGAGCACAAAACCTCACAACACCCACTATTTGGTTGGAACACTATTTGTTTTGGTCTCTATCGTGTTCATGTTCTTCTTCCTCGTCGAAACAGTTTGTTCAGTTGTACCCTACAGTAGATGTGATCACTGATGTGGTGTAGCTTTTTCTCAACCAGAGGAAAAAGTCTCAACATCCCATCGTCAGGCGTTCTGCAGTCCTGGTCTGAAAGTAAAACAAAAAACACAAACCATTCAAATGAAGTTGTTTAATGGACAGTCGGGTCAGCTTATGTTCTGCATTATTTAAAACAGTGATGGTTTACTCTGGCCCTCAGCGTCCACTGTCCTGCAGATTTAGCTAGATGGCTGCGTTGACTCTGGATTTAATAAAGCTCAGTGGACCAAAGTCCTCTTTTCTGATAAGAGCAAATTTTGCATCTCATTTGGAAACCAAGGTCCCAGAGTCTGGAGGAAGAATGGAGAGGCACACAATCCAAGATGCTTGAAGTCCAGTGTGAAGTTTCCACAGTCTGTGTTGGTTTGGGAGCCATGTCATCGGCTGGTGTTGGTCTACTGCGCTGTCCACTCAACGCAGCCGTCTACCAGGACATTTTCAGAGCACTTCATGCTTCCTTCAGCAGACAAGCTTTATGGAGATGCTGACTTCATTTTCCAGCAGGATTTGCACCTGCCCACACTGCCAAAAGAACCAAAACCTGGTTCAATGACCATGGTATCACTGTGTAATTACTGTGTGATTTCATGTAATATTCAAATTTTTTGAAATCCTGTTTTCGTGGGTTTTATGAGCTGGAAGCCCAAATTATGTACAAATAAACAACTAAATACTTGAAATCGTTTAAGTTGTGGGCCCTGAATCTATAATCTATGGAAGTTTAACGTTTTGAATGGAATTATGGAAATAAATAAACTTTTCCATGATATTCTAATTTTTTGGAAAGGGTCTGTATATATACAGTGGGTACGGAAAGTGTTCATACCCCCGGTAAATATGATCAAAAATGGCTGTAAAAAATAAATCTTTTGTCTGATCTTTCGTTCAAAAAAATTGGCAAAATTCTAACCTTTCATTGTTACTTCAATGAAAGGTTAGAATTTTGCCAATTTTTTTAATTCAAATTGGGGGGGGAAATCACATTATGAAATAAATGTTTTTCTCCAAAACACGTTGGCCACAATTATTCATACAGCTCTGAGTCTTCAGAATCAGATATCTACAGAATCTCTCCAGATCCTTCAGATTCCCAGATCCATGTTGGTGCTTCTTCTCTTCAGTTCACTCCACTCATCAGGTCAGGGAACTGGGACGCTCATGGCAGATGCTTTTTGGGCTCCGAAACACATTTTTGTGTTGATTTTGATGTTTGTTTTGGATCGTTGTCCTGATGGAAGATCCAACCACGGCCCATTATAAGATTTCTAGCAGAAGCCGCCCGGTTTGGATTTTTTTATCCGTTGATATTTGATAGAATCCACGATGCCATGTATCTGAATAAGAAGTCCAGGACCTCCAGCAGAAAAATAGGCCCACAACATTAAAGATCCAGTGGTATATTAAATTGTACACATGGGGTACTTTTTATCCTTGTGTGCACCAAACCCATCTAGCGTGTTTGCTGCCAAAAAGCTCTTTTTTTAGTTTCATCTGACCACAGAACCCTGTGTTTGAAGTTCCAGTTGTGTCTGACCACTGGATATGCTGGAGTTTGTTTTTAGATGAGCGAGGAGCATTTTTCTTGAAACCCTCCCAAACAACATGTGGGGATGTAGGGGTTGTTTGATTTTTTTTTTTTTATAGGCTTTCTGACCCCAAGACTCAAGTAATCTCTGCAATTCTCCATCTTTGATCCTTGAAGAGTCTTTGGCCACTCAAACCATCCTCCTCACCGTGCATTAAGATAATACAGACACACGTCCTCTTCCTGGCAGATTTGTAACATTTTTACTTCTTAATTATTGCCCTGATGGTCAAAATGGGTATTTTCAATTATTTAGCTATTTTCTTACAGCCACTCTCTATTTTGTGACGCTCAACAATCTTTTGCTGCAAATCAGAACTGTATTATTTGGTTTTACACATTGTGATGGATGATTAAGGGAATTTGGCCTTTGTGTTTCCTCATATTTAAAATCCTGTGAAACAAGAAGTCATGGCTGGACAATTTCATGTTCCTAGTCCCCCTGGTGTGCTAAAAAACAAGGTAAATATTAATGGGAATATACTTTAGAGATATTTTATTCATAAAACATTCTAGAGGTATGAATAATTGTGGCCGACGTGTTTTGGAGATTTGAATTCTTTTACTTCAATGAAAGGTTAGATTTTTGCCAATTTTTTGAATGAAAGATCAAATTTTTTGAATGAAAGATTTATTTTTTACAGCCATTTTTGATCATATTTACCGGGGGAATGAATACTTTCCGTACCCACTGTATATATATATATATATATATATATAATATTGCAGCACATAATATAAGCTAAGTACTGAACAAAAACAGTTTTACCCATAATCAACAAGAACCTATTTTAAAAGATCTTTAAGAAGGCATGGTCTCTTTTGAGCCTTTGCTAGTGATGCTTGATACTTTCCAGACAAGTTACATACTCTTCTGTCACTTGTTTCAAGAGCTTCACTTGGTCAAAAACCAAGTGATAACCTGTACAATGTAAAATTGTCAACATCAAATTATGTACTACATATTACAGCATTGTTTCAATTCAAGACATACCAATGGACTCGCGCAGCTTTCTGTCTTCTTTGGGCACCAGACGTTCCTTCCTCACCCGAAACAAAGGACTTATTCGATTAGCTTGCGTTGATATAAGGACTGGTCTTCCTTCTCTGCTGTAAAACAAGAAAGTCTCGACTTACTCTATGTGCAATTACTATTGTTCTTGAAACATAAATTAAGACAGTTATAAATCAGTTAATTTAACATACGATTCAGGAGAGAGCCTTTGATGAGTAAATACTGATTGAAATATTCTAGAGACTTTACCTGGGAAGGGCTGATCACGGCAAGATTCGCTGCGACTCACTAGTAGCTCTTGTGAGGGTTGGCTCTTAAAAGAGCTGTTGAGTTTGATATTGTAGAGATCTTTAAAAAAAAAAGGACCAAGTAATTCTGCAAGACAGAAAGGAAGGTCATTTTAATACATTACTTGCAAATAGTCAGCTTATATATAACTGTAGGATATTTTTTCTGTAAAGAGTGTTGCATAATTAAATGTTAAAAGCATTTTTATGTTATAAGTTCACTGATATGTGGGGGCATTTCTATGAATAAAATATTTAATAGCAAGCAATAATCATATGAAAATGATTTACATGCAAACGGGACAGTTATCAGCAGTGTAACTGATCTGATTATGACAAAATAATCGAGTATCTGATGTCATGTGACAAGTAAGATAAGCTTTTCCACCCCTGCAAACAGAGGTCGGTTATGAGGTGTGGAGAGACATCATGTATCACTGGAACATAAACAGACGGGGACCAATTTGTAATAATTGTAATAAATACAATGCAATTAATATCAACTTTCTGACAGTGTGTGGGACATCCGACTACTTTCCAAGAAAGGCGCAACTGATTTACAAATATCGCAATAAATATGTACAGGAATTGAGGCAGTAGCCAATGACAGCACTAAGAGTAAAAGCTGCAGGATTGTGTACGAGTATACAAATATTTATCGAGTATACAAGTATCGTACGAATTTGACAACTTGTTAAATCTTGTGAATTATTAAGACTTTCAGACTATGTTCGTACTGATTGGGCTATGGGTTTTGTGAGAAAAGGTTTAAGAAACAACAAATGCTTGATAAAATGTTTGATTTAGGGTTCAAACCAACACATACATACCATTGCGAATATTTGCCTTTGCAGCTGTCCGTCTCCTCCGTTTACTTGTCCTCAAACAATAATAGTCCGAAAGGTCCTTTTGGTCTTTTCAGCTGAAAAAAGAAAATATCATTATGTATAATATATAGGATTATTTAAAGGAAAAAGTACTGATTTACCTTACAAACATAGGATGTTACATTAAAGCATTAAAAGCACGGCAAGTGTTGTGGTTAATATGCATTTACAACAGATATCACTTTAAAACTACCAATACTGGGGAAAAAGCATGGTAAGTTTTGTGATTACTGTCCTGTACTACACCAATCACAGCAAAACGTCTCGGTTACGGATGTAACCCTCGTTCCCTGAGTGGGAACGGAGACGTTACGTCGGATGACGACGATTGGGGTTTCGCTTAGAAGCCTATCACCTTCGAGTATTAGAAAACGAGCCAATGGCAATGAAATGCCATGGGTCTGCGGAATTTGCATAGCGTAACTCCGCCCGCCGCAGGGGGTATATAAGGAAGTACGCGAGCACAATGCAGACATGCCTTCGCTGAGGAGCCGAGACTGGCCCCAGGCGTTTTTCAGCGGTACAGCGGAAGTGGCAGGAAGACGTAACGTCTCCGTTCCCACTCAGGGAACGAGGGTTACATCCGTAACCGAGACGTTCCCTTTCGTGGTCACTCCGAGTTACGTCGGATGACGACGATTGGGGTTCCAGTCTAATCACGCCACCTCGGCTGTCTTCCAGTGCCCTGCGTAAGTCTGAGCTCCCTGTTGTGAGACTAGCACGAACGAAGGAGTCCTACTTAACACAGGGATACCAAGGTACACTGGGAAGCATATCTCAGAGAGAAATATGCAATCATGCCCAGCCATTGATGGGGGGGACTTAGAATACACATATGACCCAGAGGGATGCATATGGAGAATCACTGGGGTGTCCAGCCGCAGGTGGAATTTTAAACCCCAGGGGTGGCAAGGGCTTGCCAAGGGAAAGACACACGCTCACAAGGAGACTTACAGTGGAAAACACATGTGGGGGTCGCCCAGAGGGGGAACCATGCACATGGAGGCACCTAGTCAAGCGCAAAAGCTGCGTTATGGCAAAATGGCATAAGTCAGGCGTTGACGTCACCAGTGCTGGAGGAACTCAGAGCTTATCAGACTCACCTGAGAGAATATCGCACGTATCCCGTCCGTGGAGAGGAATGGCGAGCAAGCGAAGACACCTGAGCAGAATCTAGCACCGGCTGGTTGAAGCGAGTACATGAGAAGAAACTGGCTCTACTCTGAGATTATAGAATCTCGCGAATGTGTTGGGTGTCGCCCAGCCTGCAGCTCTACAAATGTCTGTTAGCGAGGCGCCATGCGCTAGAGCCCAAGAGGAAGCCGCACTACGAGTGGAGTGGGCCTTCACACCAAGGGGGCACGGACGACCTTGCTGCTGGTATGCCAAAGCAATGGTATCCACTATCCAGTGTGATAACCTTTGCTTTGAGAGAGCCTTTCCCTTCAGCTTCCCACCATGACAGACAAAGAGCTGGTCTGAGGTCCTGAAACACCGCGTTCTGTCTACGTAAGCACGAAGGGCGCGTACTGGACAGAGCAGTGCCAAGGCTGGGTCTGCCTCCTCCGAGGGCAGCGCTTGCAGGTTCACTACCTGGTCTCGAAAGGGTGTGGTAGGAACCTTGGGCACGTATCCAAGCCGGGGTCTCAGGATCACGTGAGAGTCAGCCGGCCCGAATTCCAGGCACGCTTCGTCAACCGAAAATGCCTGCAGGTCCCCTACCCTCTTGATGGAGGCCAATGCAACCAGGAGCGCTGTCTTCATTGACAGGAACTTAAGCTCCACTGATTGCAAAGGCTCAAATGGAGCACTCTGCAGGGCAGTTAGAACCACTGAGAGGTCCCAAGAGGGAACGAGGGGAGGACGAGGAGGATTTAGTCTCCTCGCTCCCCTCAGGAACCTGACGATCAGGTCGTGCTTTCCCAGAGACTTACCATCAACTGCTTCGTGATGTGCGGCAATGGCGGCAACATACACTTTCAGGGTGGAGGGAGACAGCCTTCGCTCCAACCCTTCTTGCAGGAAGGAAAGCACGACACTGATCGGGCATTTCGTGGGTTCTTGATGTTTAGAAGAACACCAGTTGACGAAGAGGTTCCACTTCAACGCATAGAGATGTCTCGTGGACGATGCTCTAGCGGAAGTGATGGTAGCCACCACCGCAGGTGGTAGGGTACTCAAACCTGCCTCGTCCCGTCCAGGAGCCACACGTGGAGGTTCCAAAGATCGGGATGAGGGTGCCATAAGGTGCCCCGTCCCTGAGAAAGGAGGTCCTTCCTCAGAGGGATTGGCCAGGGAGGTGCTGTCGCGAGGAGTACTAGTTCGGAGAACCAGGTCCGGTTGGGCCAATACGGGGCAACCAGAATGACCTGCTCCTCGTCCTCCCTGATCTTGCGCAAGGTCTGCGCAAGAAGGCTCACTGGGGGAAACGCATACTTGCGTAGGCCCCGCGGCCAGCTGTGCGCCAGTGCATCCGTGCCGAGCGTGCCCTCGGTCAGGGAATAAAACAGGTCGCAATGGGACGAGTCGTGGGAGGCAAACAGGTCTACCTGTGCGTCGCCGAACTGATCCCAAATCAGCTGAACCGTCCGGGGATGGAGTCGCCATTCTCCAGCGAGAGGCCGAACTCGAGACAGCTCGTCGGCCGCCTGGTTCAGGTGTCCCGGGATATAAATGGCTCGAAGCGACCTCAGATGCTTCTGACTCCATATGAGGAGGTGGCGAGCGAGTTGCGACATACGGCGGGAGCGTAGACCACCTTGATGGTTGATGTACGCTACTGTTGCGGTATTGTCTGATCGGACTAGTACGTGCTGACCCCTGAGCAGCGCATGGAAGCGGTGCAGGGCGAGACGTACAGCCAGCAACTCGAGGCAATTGACATGCCAAAGGCGCTGGGGTCCTGTCCAGGAGCCCGCGGCAGCATGACCATTGCACATGGCGCCCCAGCCCGTGTTGGAGGCATCTGTTGATACAACAACATGCCGGGAAACTCGTTCTAAGGGCACTCCGGCCCGTAGAAAGCTGAGGTTCGCCCACGGGGTGAAGGTCTGACGGCAGGCTGGAGTCACTGGGACTTGGAGCGTGCCGTGTTGCCATGCCCACCTCGGGACTCGATCGCGAAGCCAAAGCTGAAGCGGTCTCATATGAAGCAATCCCAGCGGCGTTACTGCGGCTGCGGATGCCATATGCCCCAGGAGCCTCTGAAAAAGTTTCAGTGGAACCGCACTCTTGCCCTCGAACTGACGAAGACAAGCCAGCAGTGACTGCGCGCGCTCGCTCGTAAGCTGCGCGCACATGGCGACCGAGTCGATCTCCATACCGAGAAAAGAGATCCTCTGCACGGGGCAGAGTTTGCTCTTCTCCCAGTTGACCCGAAGGCCCAGACGAACTAGGTGCCGGAGCACTAGGTCCCTGTGTTCGCAAACCTGGTCTCGAGAGTGAGCTAGGATCAGCCAGTCGTCGAGATAGTTCAGGATGCGAACCCCGTGTTCCCGGAGGGGAACAAGGGCTGCCTCGACGACCTTCGTAAAGACGCGAGGAGACAGGGCTAGCCCGAAAGGGAGAACCGCGTACTGGTATGCCTGCCCCTCGAAAGCAAACCGTAGAAACGGTCTGTGTCGAGGTAAAATGGAGACATGGAAGTAGGCGTCCTTCAGGTCGATCGCTGCAAACCAATCCTGCGGCCGCACACACTGGAGGATGTGTTTGGCCGTTAGCATCTTGAACGGCAGCCTGTGAAGGGAGCGGTTCAAGACGCGCAGGTCGAGGATTGGCCGTAACCCACCGGACTTCTTGGGTACAATGAAGTAAGGGCTGTAGAAGCCGGACTTCATTTCGGCTGGAGGGACAATCTCGATCGCACCCTTCGCCAGTAGGGTGGCGACCTCCGCTCTCATGACAGGGGCATTGCCACCGACCATAGTGAAGCGGACTCCCCTGAAGCGGGGAGGAGATCTCGCGAACTGAATCGCGTAGCCGAGCCTGATGGTTCTCGCGACCCAGCGGGACAGTCTGGGAAGCTCTAGCCAGGCCTCCAGAAAGTGCACCAGCGGGGTCATACGAACCACAGACGTACCGTCGGTGGGGCAGCGAGGCGGAATGACCGGCACCGGCGAGGGTGGCATAGCGGCCCTGTGCGGGGGCACGGTCATTAACCGCGTCCTGCCAGAGGAGGCCAGGGGAGGGCGCGCGTCCCACGGGGGCGTGCTCTGGCAGGGGTCTGGCGACAGAGGGGGATGAGAGGAGCGTGGCCCGTGGGCGGCGCGTGCTGTCATCCCGCACCTCTGGGACAGAGGAGGGCGGCAGTGGCGGGACCCGAGGGTGGCGCGCACTGCGGCCCTCGGACTCTGTCGGCTCAGGGTTGGGGAATTCAATTCTGTCTTCAACCACATCAAAGTACTGCTCGTCGTTGGACGAGCAGCGGGGAGTGGAGAACAAAAGATTCTCCCCCGGCCCTCCACCGGGGGAAGGAGTGGCCCTGCTACCAGCTCCTGGGACAGAATTGAAGCCAACCCTGAGCAGCCCGTCTCAGGAGCGCCGCTTGGCCTGGCGTTTAGCGGGCGGCGGGGCTGGAGAGGGCTGTGGCGCCTGCCTGCGGCTCCCACCACAGCGTGGCCCGGGTGAAGGTTGCTGCTGGGGCCGTGCGGGAGGGGCGGCCGCGGGAGGGCGCCCTCGGCGGCGAGCAGGCTGAGGATTCTGTGCCGACGGCTGAGCAGCGGAGCGTCGGGGCAGAATATGCTTAATAGCCTCAGTCTGCTTCTGGGCGGTCGAGAACTGTTGGGCAAAATCCTCGACGGCACCGCCGAAAAGGCCGGCCTGGGATATGGGAGCGTCAAGCAGACGAGTCCGGTCGGGCTCACACATATCAGCCAGGTTCAGCCAGAGAAGTCTCTCCTGGACCACAGCTGTGGACATCACCAAACCCAGGGAGCGCGCGGTCACCTTCGTCGCTCGGAGAGCGAGGTCGGCGGCGGCGCGCAGCTCATCAACGAGCCCTGGGTCTGTCCTGCCCTCGTGCATGTCACGAAGCATCTGGGCCTGGTAGACCTGCAGGATGGCCATGGCATGCAAAGAGGCAGCTGCCTGTCCCGCCGCACTGTAAGACTTCGCCACGAGAGTGGACGAGAATCCACAGGCTTTGGACGGGTGCTTAGGATCACCACGTGATGAAGCGCCTGCCGGACACAGCTGCATCGCGACAGAACGTTCAACCGTGGGAATCCCAGTGTACCCACAAGCATCAGCTCTATCGAGGGGAGGAAAGGCGGAGAAAGCCGACGAACGATCGCGGGAAGACATGGGAGCCTTCCAGGACCGCGTGACTTCCTCATGCACTTCCGGGAAGAATGGTATTGGGGCTGGGCGGCGACGAATGTCAGCGGCCGCTCCCAAAAACCAATCATCCAGCCGCGAGCGCACTGGATCGGGCGGCGGGGACCACTCGAGCCCAATGGTCGCGGCTGCCCGGGAAAGCATGGCAGTCAGCTCGGGATCAGACTCGGGCAATGCTGGCGCGCCCGAGGGCGGCAACACAGCCGAATCCTCACTTCCCGAGGACTCATACCCACCTTGTGATGCAGTGATCGACATTGCATCCTCCTGTGGAACGCGAAACGAAACGCGCGGGGCTTCCGTAGAGAGACCGGCGGTTTCGGTTTGCACGCTCGCGGGTACCAATGCTGAAGAGGGGCGTGTGGACCGTGGACGTATCGGCGGTTTGTCCCACACAGATACCCTCAGGTCACCCTGGCCACCAGCCGAAGTACAGCCTCTCGGGGAGACCGTAGATCGGGGTGTGGATGAGGGGACTCTCGCTCTGATGAGCTCATTGAGTCTCGACCGCAGCATGGAGATGGTCATGTTCCCGCAATGAGAACATGAGTCATCCACAAACGCTGCTTCAGCGTGATCAACGCCCAAACACGCTAAGCAGAGATTGTGCCCATCAGGAAAAAATACATCGCGACCACAACCAGAAGTGCACGGGCGAGACATCTTTAAAAAGACGTGCCACATGCAATGCTCTTTTTGTGAGAGGAAACTCCGCGGATGTTGAAGCGAACAGGGAGAAATCACACTAACTGTCAGATCACTGACAAGATCAGCAGGGAAGTGTGCACTCGCTGAAAATCGCCGTCACACCAACACCGGAGAGCTCGCTCGTCTCGAAGGTAAGAGAAGAATAACTCAGAATATTTGGCTTACAGGAGTGGAGAAGTTCTCGGCTCCGAAGCGAAAGCATGTCTGCATTGTGCTCGCGTACTTCCTTATATACCCCCTGCGGCGGGCGGAGTTACGCTATGCAAATTCCGCAGACCCATGGCATTTCATTGCCATTGGCTCGTTTTCTAATACTCGAAGGTGATAGGCTTCTAAGCGAAACCCCAATCGTCGTCATCCGACGTAACTCGGAGTGACCACGAAAGGGAACTAAGGTTACTGAGGTTTAAAGCATGGTAAATGTTGTGGTTACTGTCCTTTTACCACACCTATCACAGTAAAACTAGGGTTACTGTGGTAAAAGCATGGTAAGTGTTGTGGTTAATGTGCATTTACAATAAGTATCACATTAAAACTACCAATAGTGTGGTAAAAGCATGGTAAGTTTTGTGATTACTGTCTTTTTACTACACTTACCACAGTAAAACTAATGTTAATGTGGTGAAAGCATGGTAAGTGTTGTTCATACTGTGCTTCTACTACAAATACAACTAATTGTACTACTTTTAATCTGATATGAATATGATTAACTGATTTAAGGTCTTTAGGCCTATAGCACGTCATGTGACAGGCAGTGTTTATCACCCTGTTTTGAATTAGAAAAAGCAATAAAACGCAAAGCCTCCGTGGAGATGACACATATAATGCAGTGACTGATCGCGAGCTAATCTGATTAATATCGACAAACAGAAAATACATTATATCACACATTATTAGGACAGCGTAATTACTACTTACCAACATCTGACACACGTGAACTGATGCCAAATATCGCGATGTGTTCGGAACGAGACTTCTTCAGAGCGATTTCCTACTGATAAAATTAAATAAAACAACAACAACAAAAAACTTTAGTTTTTGCGCACAAAAAGTATTCTCGTCGCTTGATAAACTTAAGATTGAGACACTGTAGTCACTTGGACTATATTAACGATGTGTTTGTCATCTATATGCACTGCAAAGATGGATTTTCATTTAATGATTTAATTTGACTGGTAACAGTGGTATTGTGTAATTATTCTAATAGAATTTAGTCTTTTCTCTCTGTTTTGCATGCGTCATCATAATCATCATTGTTATTATTATTATTTATTTATTTAATTCATTTTTTGCCTCTGTCACAGTGTATTCTTAACCTGAATTAGCACTGTTCATAGAGGTACGGTATAGGCAACACCAATAGGTATCATGTAACACAAAATAAACATTTTAACATAAATATTTTTTCTGCATGATACACGGCATAATCTTAGTTTCGTTTTTATTTTGTTACCATTAGATCTGCGGACATCACTGGGTTTTAATTTGAGGTATAAAAACCTGACGATACCACATACTGAAAATAAATTGCCTGTCATTTTCTTAATTTCTAAGTCAATAAAGTGTATGTTAAATGAATAAATGTAGTGTAATGAAACAAACTATACCATTCAAAAGTATGGGGTCAGTAGTTTTTCTAAACAAATTAATACTTTCTCAGTCTAGAGGGCTACTTGTTTGATATAGGCTTACTCACTCTCTCTCTCTCTCTCTCTCACACACACACAAACACACACACACACAAGTTTCAAGTTTTGAAAAATACAACAACAAACAGTAATATTGTAAAATATTATAACAATTGAATTTAGAATTATATATTAGGCATGTAACGGTTCACAAAATTCACGGTTCGGTTCAATACGATACAGTGGTGACAGACACGGTTCGGTATGTTTTCGATACAGCAAAAAGAAAGAAATGCCAGAGAAATTCCCTTGATTTTTATTTATTTTAAAGATTTTTTTTAATTTTTTTATTAAAACTAACATCATAAAGTATGATCTTTTTTTTTTACTTTGAACAATGATGGAGCTATACTTGACCCATCTTCTGGGGTGTCTTCTTAGCAGCATATAAAACAAAAACCGCTCCTTATAAAAAATGAAATGTAGGCTATTGTTGTAGTAGGCCTAGGCTATTTTATTTTCTAGGTTTATTTTAAGTTTTCAAGACTCCAGGTTAACATTTGAGGGCAGCAATTTTATTCATGTCGAAATAATTCAAAAACAAAACGATTAAAAAATAAATATTTGAGAGTGGAAATGAATGTCTTTTTTATTTTTAAATGTGTTTTTTCCCCCCTACATCTAGAAACGTTTAGTTTTATAAATTGGGGTATAATCTTTGAAGGATGAACAAAATAATGTTTTGGTCATCACATTAAAAATAACATTTAAATATATGATCATATTTGAGTTTTGAAGTGCTAGAAAATATATGTGATGTACTGGAAAGCATTTTAGTCCTGCCAAACTTCCATGGTGACAGTTAGTGTTTAGCCTACTACATTAAATCCATCATGAATGTTTCTGATTTGTGGACGTACATTTTTTAGGATTCTTTGATGAATAGAAAGATCTTTTTATTTTTTGTAGAAAGCCTTTCTTTAAAGTGAATTTTGTTTTGTATAAATTGTAGGCTATCTTAATTTTAATCAATGTTTCATCAACCAGTTGCCTGGATTTAATAAATTAGAAGGCAAATATAGCAGATCATGGAGGCGCCAACTGAAGCTCGTGAACTGAAGCTCATCTCGACTTGCAGATTGTAAATATTTTCAATTATTGAACGGTTTTATTGTGTTTTAATGTTATATGAAATGTTACCCATAGTTATTTTCTCATTTTATGTTATTATCATGAAAAAAAAGAAAGAAAAAAAAGAAAATGAAAGATTACAATTCAGGCTGTTTCTAGAACTTGGCTGGCGACTCAGAGACTCCATGCGGGCTACCAGGTGCCTGCAGGCACCCACCATGTTGGAGACCACTGGTGTACAGTATACATTTCTTGGACTATTGAAATAAAATAAATAAATAAATAAAAAATCGTCGAGCTACGATGGGAGCGTACCGGCCCAGATCAGCCGATCCATCAAGCGATCAATGGGGTGGCGCCAGCCTGCTCGCTCTCAACGACAAATAGTGGGAACGCGCGACGGCTATTTATATGGTAGACTCGACCTGTCTTTCTCCTCGACGGTAACTGGAAATTCAAGCTGCGATTTTTCACGCTGGATATACTCGCGCGATCAAATATATAGATGTGTTAAACACGATAAAAACACAAACGCTACGTTTATTCGTTAAAACAGTCGGTATTTCCCACAAATGCTTCTGCTTTGCAGCTGTTATTGGCCTACGTCACGATTACTAAGCGCTGCTATTGGCGGACGTAAGGTTTCATTAAGTATGTAAGGCGAACGGAACGGAACAGTTAAATTGACAATAAATTAACATTGTGAGTTACATTTTATAAACAATATTGTCAATATTGTTTGTTTTCCTTCTATTTTGCTGACGAGAATTTCAAAATAAAGCCATACCAGAGAGTCTCAATGCAACAGACAGCGACTGAATATAATATTTTAATATTATAATATTTTACAATATTAGCCTGCTGTTTGTTGTTGTATTTTTCAAAACTTGAAACTTGTGTGTGTGTCAGTTGGATTTTTAAATGTTCTTGAAATAGGTCTCATATGCTCACCCAGCCTGCATTTATTTGATTCAAATGTAGTAGCCTAGCCTAGGCTATAAACAGCAGTATTGTGATATAATATAATATTACAATTTTAAATAACAGTTTCTATTTGGACATATGTTAAAAGTATTTTTTATTTTTTTTATTTTTTTCCTGATTTCTAATTTCAAAGGTCTCACAGCTTTATTTATGCAATTGTAAATGCAGTGAAAATATATTAATGCCAGATCGGATGCCACTTCTGTGTCACCTATGCACTGCAAAGATGGATTTTCATTTGATGATTTAATTTGACTGGTAACAGTGGTATTGTGTAATTATTAATTGAATTAATTCATTCATTCATTAATTAAATAATTATTTATTGAATTCATTTTTTTTGCCTCTGTCACAGTGTATTTTTAACCTGAATTAGCACTGTTCATAGAGGTACGGTAGGCAACACCAATAGATATCATGTAACACAAAATAAACATTTTTTCTTCATGATATACAGGGCATAATCTGTATAGCCTATGTCGTTTTTATTTTGTTACCATTAGATCTGCGGACATCACTGGGTTTTAATTTGAGGTGTAAATTAATTTGAGGTTTAGTTCGACTGCTATCTACATTTTGGTCTGCAGGACCGAACCGAAATCCAATAACGGTTCAATACGAATATATAATTATAATTTATGTAGACTGTGTACAGTTGAGACATAGACCAGTTGAGACACCTTAAATAACTTGCGTTCGCAGCAAGCACAAGTTGTGATTTTTGCTGTGCACGTGCGTATTAGTGTCCTCTTTGTTTGTGGGAAATTTGAACAGTGGACGCATCTCCGATCCGAAAATATCGGGAAAAGTTTTTTCTAAAGTAGGTGTGACGGGATAACTAAGAAAACCAAGTGAAGACTCAAGTGCAGAAAGAATGATTTATTAACAAAAGAACAAAGTAAAACAAACACCCACGAGGGGGGAAAACCATATAAACAACACAACAACTATGAAATGAACATACCACTGGGTCACAGGAGAACAGGAGACGTAAACAATACAACGATCCGACAAAGACTGCAAACACAAAGGAGCTTATAAAAGGGACAAATCAGGCAGATAATGAGGGAACAACAGGTGGGACAAATGAAACCAATAATGAGATAACAAGGAGGGTGGGGTCAAAACAGAGACAGGAACACAAACACCACATGTGCTACACGAGACAGGACAGGCATGTGACATTACCCCCTCCTTAAGGAGCGGCTACCAGACGCTCCACTAGGGACGGGAGGGACAGACCAGGGAGGGACAGACCAGGGAGGGACAGACCAGGGAGGGACGGACCAGGGCGGGACGGGAGGGACAGACCAGGGCGGAACAGGGGGAACAGGAAGGACAGACCAGGGTGGGGCAGGGGAAATGGACAGTTCGGGAGCCCAGGGCGGAAATGTCAGTCCATCTGGTGGCCAGGGCGGAGACTTTCCCTCGGGCGGCCAGGGCGGAGACGACCCTTCAGGCGGCCAGGGCGGAGACGACCCTTCAGGCGGCCACGGCGGAGACTCTCCCTTGGGCGGCCAGGGCGGAGAAGATCGTGCAGGCAGCCAGGGCTGAGACGACCCGTCGGGCGGCCATGGTTCGAGAGGCCATGGTCTGAGCCGGTGGTGTCTGTTCCTAAGCCGGTGGTGTCTGAGCCGGTGGTGTCTGTTCCTGAGGTGTCTGTTCCTGAGCCGGTGCCTGTTCCTTGGCCGCCCGAGGGGTCATCTCCGCCGTGGCCACCCGAAAGGTCGTCTCCGCCCTGGCCACCTGAGGAGTCGTCTCCGCCATGGCCGCCTGAGGGGTCTTCATGTGGTCATGTGGTCAAATGTCATGTGGCATGTCATGTGGAAATTCACTTTTCAGTATCTATTTTTGTGTGAAAAATCAAAACGCAAAAAGTGTCTCAACTGTACTCAGTCTACCCTATTCACATAGGCTAATAATCTTTTATTTTTATCCTGATTATTTATATAGTTAAAGTATAGGCTAACTACTAGTAGTCCCGACTCAACACTTCACCACACCAGTTGCATAAACTGCTAAGACTAGCCTAGTCTTACAAGTTAGTCATATTTTTTAAGACTGTTCAACTTATGTAAGTCAGTAGGCTACATAAAAACGTAGATTGGTCTAATTTGGTAGCGAAAAATAAGACTGATTAGCTACCCCTAACTACTATTTTTATGCAACGGTCTACTGACATTGTTATCAGGCTAGACTCTTTTTTTCTTCTTCATTTTTCCCAAGTAAAACATTTCACTGGAAAATGCATATAATTATTATATGTAGGCTATATTAGGTGGTGGTGTTTTTTCTTCTTCATTTATTTATTTAATTTTACATTTGACTAAATTGATCTTTCAATTCACAGTATTTCGTTTCATTGAGATTTATTTGCTCATTGTATAAAAATCATTGATGTTAAAATGACAAATGTAGGCTATGGCTAGTAAAATTTTATTGTAAAAGCTGCATTCTGCAATGTAAGTTAATATTTATATTTATCCTTGAGAAAAAGACACATTTCTAGCAATAAGCTAATATAGTACATGACAGTAATCAGGTGGAAAATCTGAGCGGCAGCTGAATGTCGGAAGATGTGCGAGTTGGCAGCTATGAATGAGGTTACGTGAAAACTTTGGTTTGTTCTCAATAAACATGCTCTTTTTCAGGTTCTTATCAGATTACTGTGCTGGCATTTGAAGAAGAAAAAAGAACACGCCTGTGTCTGAACGTAACCTAGGCCTATATGTAGCCTATCTGTCTAAGGTGGTTCCATCCAGTTCCATCCAGTTGCCTTTCATCTTAACCATGTGACAAGTTTTTTACCATTTACACTTAGCCAGGGCAGATATATACTAATAATTAAAGTCTAAAAAACGTTGCACAAATGCAATTTTTCTACAAAAATCTAAAAAATACTAAATATAATTAAATATTTAAATATACATATTTGCCAATGTGTAGCCTACTGTTTACTACTAACAAATATATATATATATATATATATATATATATATATATAAAAAAATATATATATATATATATATATTTCACTATTCTTTTCACCCAAAATACAAAAAGGAAATAATAAAAACTTATAATTTTAGAGCAATTGAGATGCAATCACAACCATGGCCACATGAGGGCATCATAGCGGAGTGAACAAATTCAACTACATCACTACAACTCTGTCCATCATGGCTAAGACTGAAACCTGTGGCTCTTTTAGTTATTGGATTGAAGGATATTCTCTACTGTAAAACAAAACTGAATGCCTTCCTATTACAACATCTGTATGGTATGCTGCGACCGTATCGTAGAGAATGAAAGCAGACACTTTGGGAAATCATTCAGAAACTCTGAAACAGCACCTAGAAATGCATGAGAATTGTTTCATTATTTACTCGTCCTCAAGTTGTTCCAAAGTCTGATATTGTTTTCGTGAAACACAAAATGGGAACATGAGGAATCATGAAAAAATAATATATTTACAAATGTATATATGTAAACATATTTTGCATCTTTGAGGACAGCATGATACATAATATAATTTGCAATCATCTTGTCTACATTGGTAAGAAATTAGGTATGTTTATCTATCACATTAGCTGTGTTAATTATACATTGTCGCATAATTATACAAAATATATATTATGTCGCATAATTGTTCAAAGCCACGGAATGTTCACTGAGATAAGCAAGTTGCAGCAAGATGCAGTGCAGGATTTACCCATCACTCTATTCATTAGCATTTTCTCTGTGCAAACTCATCTCACCTCATATGGCCTCGCTGCAATTTCAATTTTTTCCCTCTCTGCTCAGCATGCACACCTTCAGGGCTCTTCACTTACCATGAGGTTTACAGTTTTCATAGTGAGTATTTGTGGTTTTTTCTTTATATTAAAAGGCTGAATTGCATGATCAGCCTTACTTCATAAACAGTGGCCCATGGAGTGTTTAGAAACTTAACCCACAATTTAAAATTTAATTGCAGTAAAATATCAAAACAAAAATGGCATTTATTTTAAATGGTAAGTTCACCCAAAAATCTCAATTCTGTCATTAATTACTCACCCTATGACCCTGGATCACAAAACCAGTCTTATGTTGCACGGGTATATTTGTGGCAATAGCCAACAATACATTGCATGGGTCAAAATTATAGATTTTTCTTTTATGCCAAAAATCATTAGGATATTAAGTAAAGATCATGTTCCATGAAGATATTTAGTAAATTTCCTACCTTAAATATATAAAACATTTATTTTTGTGAATGGATGCAGCACTATCGCCAATAGAAATGGACAACTTTAAAGGCGATTTTCTCAATATTTCGATTTTTCTGGAAAGATTATGTATTCAGCTTTCAGATGATGTATACACTCACCTAAAGGATTATTAGGAACACCATACTAATACTGTGTTTGACCCCCTTTCGCCTTCAGAACTGCCTTAATTCTACGTGGCATTGATTCAACAAGGTGCTGAAAGCATTCTTTAGAAATGTTGGCCCATATTGATAGGATAGCATCTTGCAGTTGATGGAGATTTGTGGGATGCACATCCAGGGCACGAAGCTCCCGTTCCACCACATCCCAAAGATGCTCTATTGGGTTGAGATCTGGTGACTGTGGGGGCCATTTTAGTACAGTGAACTCATTGTCATGTTCAAGAAACCAATTTGAAATGATTCGAGCTTTGTGACATGGTGCATTATAAAGGGATGGACATGGTCAGAAACAATGCTCAGGTAGGCCGTGGCATTTAAACAATGCCCAATTGGCACTAAGGGGCCTAAAAGTGTGCCAAGAAAACATCCCCCACACCATTACACCACCACCACCAGCCTGCACAGTGGTAACAAGGCATGATGGATCCATGTTCTCATTCTGTTTACGCCAAATTCTGACTCTACCATCTGAATGTCTCAACAGAAATCGAGACTCATCAGACCAGGCAACATTTTTCCAGTCTTCAACTGTCCAATTTTGGTGAGCTCGTGCAAATTGTAGCCTCTTTTTCCTATTTGTAGTGGAGATGAGTGGTACCCGGTGGGGTCTTCTGCTGTTGTAGCCCATCCGCCTCAAGGTTGTGCGTGTTGTGGCTTCACAAATGCTTTGCTGCATACCTCGGTTGTAACGAGTGGTTATTTCAGTCAAAGTTGCTCTTCTATCAGCTTGAATCAGTCGGCCCATTCTCCTCTGACCTCTAGCATCAACAAGGCATTTTCGCCCACAGGACTGCCGCATACTGGATGTTTTTCCCTTTTCACACCATTCTTTGTAAACCCTAGAAATGGTTGTGCATGAAAATCCCAGTAACTGAGCAGATTGTGAAATACTCAGACCGGCCCGTCTGGCACCAACAACCATGCCACACTCAATATTGCTTAAATCACCTTTCTTTCCCATTCTGACATTCAGTTTGGAGTTCAGGAGATTGTCTTGACCAGGACCACACCCCTAAATGGATTGAAGCAACTGCCGTGTGATTGGTTGATTAGATAATTGCATTAATGAGAAATTGAACAGGTGTTCCTAATAATCCTTTAGGTGAGTGTAAATCTCAATTTAAAAAAAATTACACATAAGACTGGTTTTGTGATGTCGTTCCAAACCCTTAAACCCTTCGTTCATCTTCGGAACACGAATTAAGATATTTTTGATGAAATCCAAGATGTTTCTGAACCATCCATAGACAGCAACGTCATTGCAACTTTCAATGCCCAGAAAGGTTAGTAAAGACATCATTAAAATAGTCCATGTGACTTGAGGTTCAACCTTAATGTTATAAAGCAACAGGAATTATTTTTGTGAAAAAAAAACACTAAAATAAAGATTTTATTCAACAATTTCTTCTCGTCTGTGTCAGTCTCTTACGCTGTTGACGTAGTAAACACAGTGCAGCGCTTCCGGGTTCTACGCCAAAACGGCGGCTCACCATTGGCCAGCTCCTGCGTCAGCATCACACGCATGTGTCGTGGTGCTCACCTGAACTGAGACGGCGTTCCAATGACGTTGCTGCCTATGGTTCAGAAACCTCTCAGATTTCATAAAAAATATCTTAATTCATGTTCCAAAGATGAAAGAAGGTCGTACGGGTTTGGAACGACATGAGAGCGAATAAGTAATGACAGAACTTTCATTTTTGGGTGAACTAACCCTTCAAAGCACACTTTTCAAACAAAATAGTCCCTCCTTAACCAACCAACCAAACAAATGTATAAATAAATCCATTTTTAAAATTATAGATATGCAGTTCAAAATGAAGACAAAAAGTATTTTGACACTTTCTGGTTATGAAATGGTGGAATGTGTTCATTAGTTAATGTGATTAATTACACCTGTGGCTACTCAACATGCCCATACATCATCTACATGACTACGGTGGGTAACATACTGTTCTGTAGTTCACTATCTGTGGCAGTTCACTATTAGCTAATCAGTAACTACTGTTTTTGTCATATCTCACCGAGATTATTAACTATTAAGAACTACTATAAACAGGTTAAAAATGAATGTAAATAATGCATAATGTATAATTCATTCTAAAAATAAGTTCATGGTAACCCACTAATGACTCAAGTGTTAGCAAATCCATCAGAAGCAATTATTATCCAAAATCTTACAAAAACCTGAAAAGCTTGCAAGTCAATATTAGGTAGTTACCATGTTTTACACTTTAGAAATAATTAGTAATTCCTTTAGAAGGATGTAGCAACACTTGAGTCATTACTAGAGGGTTACCATGATCTTCACTTATTATTAATTATGCATTATTATTAATTATGAACCTGTATATAGTAGTTCTTAGAAGTCTGCTGTGAGATATGACAAAATTTATTGATTAGCTAAGTGAACTACCTCATAACTGAACACTATTACTCACTAATTTGTTAATCAGAGTTTCTTTTTAGTTAATAGCAGTTATTAGAATGTTAATTTAGAGAGCGGGGCACAACCTTACACTTTTTGACTTTCTCGATTTGTGTAAATCCACTTGGGGTTCAGATAATTTTCCCCCCCACATTTCACACACGTCTAGTACAATTATGTGGTTTTGTTTCATGAATACATTTTTTTTTTCTTAATATACCCCGAAAGAATGGAAGTGAAACGTGACCCACATGTGTGCCCCATGGGGCATGTTGTGACATATGAGGGGCATGTAACATGACCATATGAAAGCTTAAAATGTAATCTGATCTAATCAAAAAAATATACAAGACAAACTAAAATATGAATAAAACTGTGAAAATATGAAAAAATACAATTATTAACATTTTCATACAAAATAATGGCATTTTTTAAGAATTAAAAATATATATTTTTTTAGTTTGACAACAAATACACAGCAAAACACAGCTATACAGCTTAGTACACAACATAATAAAAATTAATAATTTCTGAATAAATGTTCTGTGATATCTTCCAAAGATTTTTTTTTTAAAATTTTGGCACACTCTTTTCTCTTTATGGTGTTGATATGGCAATTAGTAAATACACTAAGTTTCGTCATGCTGGCATGTGTGGAAAGTTTTAAACCAACTAGCCCCGCGTTATTTGTGCCCCGCTCACCCCTACTTCGTTTCTCATTTGTTCCTGTGTGTAGTTATTGTGGTGGATTTTTTAATAGATAAAATAGTAAACTGTATATTAAAATAACCATGTATCTAACATCTAACCAAAATGCTGTTGTTGCGTAAATGAACGGCCGAAATGCATAAAAAGTTTTCCATTTTTAGTGTGGAAGTGGCCCTGAAAATGTTTAATAAGTAGATATGTCTTAAAACAACTGCATGTATTATGATAAAAAAAGAGCCGTGCAAGCAGATCTGTTATCAGTTGATGATTACTGTGCAGCTTGCATGTAGAGGAAGACATTGAGAGCAGTTAGTGTATCCAGAGGAAGTGTCATGTATTGTTATTTCAAGCATTAAAATGACACTTAAAATGACACTTCTCACTCCCTCTCTCGTGTATCTCTCATTATGTAACCTTGCGTGCACACACCTGGCCGAGCGCCAAACGTTGACACGCAAAAATGTGTCACTGCATTCTGTTCTCGTTTCGGGCATGATCAGAAATTGGAGCATTTCTCACGCATGTAGATTCTGCTCATAGCACGGATGCCAGTCTCTGTTTCAACAATTCCTGTTCATGTAAAGTTCTTTTCAAAACACGTTTTGTAAACATAAGTTTCAGGGAGGGGAATGTGAGAGAGTTATGGCTACCAAAACAAACACTGCAGCAATTACAGCTACAGATCTCAGTTCACTGATTTAGCCTCCATTTCAGTCCTTCTGATGGTTCATATCATTAGCATTAGCAGCAATATTATTGATTTGTTTAGGAATTTAAAAAAAAGTAAATGCAATTTCAGCTACTTCAACATATTAGACATATGAAATATAATTTTGACTAGTCATATTTATATTTTTAATTATTAGAATTGCAATTAGTATTTTGATTATTTAGGACAGGGGTGCCCAATCCTGTCCCTGAAGATCTACCTTACTGCACACTGTAAACCTGAATAAGTTGGCAAAACTAAAAAAAAAATTGAGGAGATCAGTTAATCAGAATTCTAAGTTTAAGTAAGCAGAGCAGATTTTTATTTCGTACTATGCATGTTAATTGCTCTTAACTTGAAGTATTTGGGTAATATATATCATGTAATCTCAATTTAAATATATTTAGTAGTGGAAACATAACTAGCTAATTCATTGAATGCTAGTTTGCTAATTGGTAGCACAATGCTTCGATTAGCACAGCATTTGCTGAATGAATAAAGTGACATAGAACATTTAAATACAGGGTAGGCATTTTGGGTGTTTGGTGTTTTATGCCCCCAACGGCGCCTTCCAGGCAGCGAGGGGATGGGTAGGTTTAAGGTTGAGGGTAGGGTTAGCTGCCTCTAAGGAGCCATTGGGGGCTTAAAACACCATCGAGCGGCATTTTGTTCCAGACATTTTTTATTTATTTTTTATGCTGGTTGAAAGTCTCTTCACATGCTGATAGCAATCACTTAGTATTTATGTAAATATCTCATCTGTGGGCCATAAAATGTTCATCCAATCATTGTATTCGGTCTGAATGCAAGGATATGAAGTCCTTCCTGCCTGTCAGCGTTTGTATTTTTTATACCTCCTCGCACCCCGCGCAGACATCACACGTCATCATCGCATTTCATGCTATGAGTTGGACAGACGTCAGTCGCCGAGCACCACAATCGAAACAGCAGCCATAGTTCCTCCTTGACCAAAACAATGAGCTTATGCTGCATTCACATGATAACTACCGTAAATCGGAAGAGATGGAAACCCCTGACGTTATACTCGGAGCAGTTTGTGACTCGAATTTATGCATTTCAATGGCAACACTATCAACATCGTAACAAATCTGCAGCAGTCAGGTGGTACAGGTCAATGCTCTTGAAGTTGTTTATGTTTATTATTATTGTAATGTGCTTTGAGACATGAGGTACTTTGATGTAGTCTTGCATTTGTTTGCTCCTTTGCTGTACACCTTCATGGTTTTTAGAGGAGGCGTGGCTTTGTAGACACTCTGAAGGGATCTTATGCTTTCAAAGCTAACTCAGTATTGCTAGCTTCTACGAAAATGACCTACTCTACTTTTAACTTACCTATTCTCAAACTAAGTTCATGCTCCAATCGTCACCATGATGGTAACCCCCGCCCCAGCATTTTTGTTGCCATGGTAACATTTCCAAAATGGTGGCCTGTCTGGTCTGCACGTTGCAGTGTCAGCAATTTTTAAAAATGCTTGTTTTTGTTACTAAAGGTTTCAACCCATACAACAATTCTAATGTTTTAATAACATGTCCTAGATTACACTTGACCTGATTTTAATACATGTCTTGTACAAATTGATATAAAACAAGTTATGAAAATGTTGTGGTGACATATGTGTCACATTTGGCTGTTAACCTTAAAACAGGTGGAATTTTGATGTGACGTATGTGTCACATTAAGCAAAATGGTAATGAGCTGCTCAAATAATTTAGCTGATTCAATTATTTTAGTGTTATATATATTCTGCTGCTCAATTCAAAGCATATTTTAACATATGTAAAAAAAAAAAAGTCAAATTAATAACATTGTTAATGAAATGTATTTTGAAAATATTTTGCATACCTGTAACTAAAACAGGTATGCAACATATGGTATAAAACAGGTATAACATTTGATATCATATGTTGGTACTATTTTAAGGTTATTTTATCTTTTAAGTAAAAAAACTTAAGTTTTTATTTTCACTGAGCATTGTATTGTTTGTTTGTTTACAGTTTTATTGCACAATATACACATTTTTGCAATGTTATTGTACCACATGCATGTTCAACATGTTGACCTGCAGTGTGAGATAGTTATTTATTTTTATTCAGTTTGCACATTTTCGAGTTGTGAAAAAATAATCAAAAAATGTATTTCTGGTTAAACCATATACCTGAAAATGTAGAATTTTGATATGTTACAAAAGAGTTGTCGTAAAATTGAATGGTCACAGTTATGTGGTTTTTACATATGTGGCAAAGCAAATAAAATGCAAAAACTGTATTACTTCTGAAAAAGTTTTTTTTATTTATCTTCCCAGAAAAGTTATAATTTTGAAAATGTTGTGGAAAATAAAATAAAAAAATAAAATAAAAAACTGTTATTTAGCAAGAAAACGGACAAAATGTATATATATATATATATATATATATATATATATATATTTTTTTTTTTTTTTTTTTTCAAATGAGAAATAAAAGCCCAATGTGACATATATGTAACATTAAAAATGTATCATAAACGCCCAATGTCACATATATGTAACATTACAGATCTTTGACAAGGAGTGGTTGTATTTAAAAAACAACTGAGAGAAACATGTTTTAAGTGGTCCATTTTCCTATAAGGGGAAATTGGTCCGGGTTCTTATGGGTTAAAGGGGAGCTATTATGCAAGGTTCACTTTTTGATGGTGTTTGAACATAAATGTGTGTCAGCAGTGTGTGTACACAACCACCCTATAATGGTAAAAATCCACCATAAATCAGCAGCATCTCAGAACAAGCCGTTTGCAGATTCTACATTTTGTGACACAAAATGCCTAGGCCCCGCCCACGACTGCTGATGGACTCTTCCCTATTAGCATAGACTAATAGACCCTGCATAGCATAGACCCTGAGAGAGCTGTACATATTCCGCCATTTTCTACGCGCTGGAGCAGCTGTAGTGATAAGAAAAATGTCTCAGTTTTGTAATAACAAGCCAGGTGTTTTGTTGTTGGATGTAAGAGTGAGCATACGACTCTTCATTTATGTCTGCGCTTATTTTTTTACACCAGACTGCTTTGTGAACGAGGGTCAATACAAAGCAGGTCTTGCTAAAAAGTTGTAACCCGAGGATGGAGCAGTACCAACTAACTGTTCGTGATCCTGAAGATGTAAGTATCACACTTTATATTCTGTAAATGACTGAAAATCGCCTTTCCAAATGTGCTTGTTACTAAGTTCCGTGGCTAATGCGGCTGAAGTTCCCACTAATGTCTGTGATTGTATTCACAGAGACAAGTTTTCTGTATAGACGAGACTAAAAGTGAAATGTTTTTTGCAACGACCGGCACAGCTACACATATCAGTAGCATGAGGGTTTACAAGCTGCAAAGGCCACGCCCTCTTCTGGAAAAGGGGTGGGGGAGCAACAGCTCATTTGCATTTAAAGAGACACACATGAAAACTGCATATTTTTGCTCACACCCAAATAGGGGCAAATTGGACAAATTATAATAAATGATCTGTGGGGTATTTTGAGCTGAAATTTCACAGACACATTCTGGGGACACCTGAGACTTATATTACATCTTGTAAAAAGGGCCACAATAGGTCCCCTTTAAGATCTTCAGGATCACTTAATAATTACAGGTGTGTTAGATCTGAACTCTGCCGGTAAGTAGATATCCAGGAACAGGATTGAGCTACCCTGATTTAGGATTTAAATACAATGTTTTGTCATGAAACTCGAGCCTGGCCTTGCAATCACATCTTTCTCTATAGACACAGTTTGTTGGTTCTTGCTGTATCAGCAGCCAATGAGCTTGCTCCTCAACTTTCAAATACTTGGTCAGCGTCTGCTGTAGCAGTACAGCACGCTTTCAGAAACCTTCCACCTCCCCCAGCTCCACCTGTATATATCTGCTACGGGTCATGTACGCTATGTTGTACATCAGCATCATGTCTTACTTGCTTACAGCAGCGTGTCATGTATGTATTGGCTGTAGCAAGTACTGTTACAGTAACCAACAGCAGCAGCGTAGCAAATCTATTACGCCAAGACCAAAATATTAACATTGTCATATCCTTTTACATGCCAAACACACCAAGAGTTGTCATGACAGATATATGTTATTTCCAAAACAAATATGTGACCCTGGATCACAAAACCAGTCATAAGTCGCACAGGTATATTTGTGGCAATAGCCAACAATACATTGCATGGGTCAAAATTATCGATTTTTCTTTTATGCCAAAAATCATTAGGCTATTAAGTAAAGATCATGTTCCATGAAGATATTTTGTACATTTCCTACTGTAAATATATAAAACATGTATTTTTGTGAGTGAATGCAGCACAATCGCCAACATAAATGGACAATTTTAAAGGTGATTTTCCCAATGTTTCGATTTTTTTGCACCCTCAGATTCCAGATTTTCAAATTGTTGTATCTTAAATATTGTCATATTCTAACAAACCACACATCAATTGAAAGCTTATTTATCCAGCTTTCATATGATGTATAAATCTCAATTTCATAAAATTTACCCATGTGACTGGTTTTGTGGTCCAGGGTCACATATCAGAAAGTCATAATTTATTTGGGGTAATTTTGAATAAAATGAAATTTAAACAAGTGAGAATAACAATAAGTGAGATCTGCAATTTCATTAGTATTTTTGAATAGTTATAATTAATTTCCATATGTTCAATTCATAATTCAATTTTAAAAAGCAGAATACTTTATAATCAACAATTTAAAAAAACAAAGTTATTGATTTGAATTATACAGTTGTATTATATGGCTGTAAAAATAAATATGCATTGTTTATCCTTTTGATCTTTCATTCTAACATTTCATTGAAGTAAAGTAATTGAAATTAGGGGGTAAATCACATTATAAAATAAATGTTTTCCCCCTAAATAAGTTGGCCATAATTATTGCACCCTTTTATTAAATACTATTTGCAACCTCCTTTTGCCAAGATAACAGCTCTGAGTATCCTTGTGCTCATTAACACATTTTTGTGTTGATGTTGATGTTTGTTTTGGATCGTTGTCCTGATGGAAGATCCAACCATGACCCATTATAAGATTTCTAGCAGAGGACGTTAAGTTTTTATTTTTTATCTGTTGGTAAATGCTAGAATCCATGATCAAGTATACCTCCAGCAGAAAAATCATGTGTGTACTTTTTATCCCTGTTAGCACCAGACACATCTGGTGGTTTTGCTGCCAAAAATCTTTTTTTGTTTCATCTGACCATAGAACCTCATCCCTTTTGAAGTTACAGTCGTGTCTGACAACTATGCTGGAGTTTGTTTTTGGATTAGCAAGGAGGATTTTTCCTCCCAAACAACATGTGGTGATGTAGGGGTTGTTTGATTATTTTTTCAGGCTTTCTGACCCCCAAGACTCAACTAATCTCTGCAATTCTCCATCTGGGATCCTTGGAGAGTCTTTGGCCACTCAAACTTTCCTCCTTGCTGTGCATTAAGACAACATAGACACATGTCCTCTTCCGGGCAGATTCGTAACTTACTTATTTTCTTACAGTCACTTTCTATTTTGTGAAGCTCAACAATCTTTTGCTGCACATCAGAATTATATTCTTTGGTTTTACTCATTGTGATGGATGATTAAGGGAATTTGGCATTTGTGTTTCCTAGTATTTATACTCCTGTGAAACAAGAAGTCATAGCTAGACAATTTCATGTTCCTAGGCAGGTGTGCTAAAAAATGTAAATATTAATGGGAATATCCTTAAGAGATATTTGGCCAATGTTTTTTTTGGAGAAAAACGTTTATTTCATGAGATGTTATTATTAGAGATCATTACTGCATTTTTTACAAGTAAGAATTCCATTTTTACTATTCAATACTGAATCTAGATATGAAGACTTGAAAATTTCAACTACTCAAATTTGCATTAAAGATTTCAAAAACTCAAACATTGAATGCATGTGTTAAAAGGCATGCGAAATGACAATGGAAACCTTTTAGCCACTCTTCTCCACAGACACACAGCGCTCTGTTTTGCTTTTCATCTCAGTGGGTGGTCATGTCTGCAGTCTCACGCGATCTCTGTGTTCAGTACAAGCCTCCCCCACAGACAGCACGGCGTTTGGGTCACCTTATGTTTAAATATCTCAGATAACACCTGCGAAACAAGAGATCGAGCAAGTGCATGAGGGCACGGCTCCTTTATTCTTGCAGTATGAAGTCTTTTCTCTTCTAGATCAGAACATCATGCAACGCTCATAAAAATAAATTGAATGAGAAAAGCGAATGTTATGTTCAGATGTTCCTAATTTTACAGGGAGTGTTTGAACTGTCAAATTTTTTACAGTAATTTAGAAAAAGGCACTGACAGCAGCAACCTGTCAACAGTAGCGTGGCATTCTGGGTCAATGTGTCATTTATGCAACACAAGATCTACTGATATTGCATGATTTTCAGCACCTTGCGCACAAACACACCATGTGGTTTGGAAGAAATCTTTACACAACATGTTCTCAACCATGAAAAAAAAAAAAATGATTGAGCAAATGTTGCCTCAGCACCACTGTATGTTTGTTAACAGCAAGTCAAAACTTGTATTGCCATTTAATTGAATTGCCATTGCAATTAAATCATTAAATTGCATTGCTGAAATCTTGCATTACTGTTATCAATAAAAGCCATATGATAGAATTAATAATGAAATCAAATAGAGTCATCACACAAGAGCAAAAATCGTTTATTTTATTACTTACCTCCACTCAAATACCGAAAGTGGCATTTATAGATATAGATTTATAGATATAGATATAGAGAATACTGTCAGTAATATGATAATGTTGTTATGACATGAACATGTTTCATTTTGACACAAACAGCATTTTTATCAATGCATTTCACTGGTTTAATTGCAATATATATATATATATGTATATATACATAATTTTGACCATTTCTCAAAAGTAGCTACAATTGATTTCTTTAGGTGCAACATTTGTAAAAAAAATAATAAAAAAAAAAAAAAAAATTGATGGATGAAATATGATGATTCATTATCAAAGTTGGAAACAGTTCTGCTGCTTAATATTTTTTCATAACCTGTGATACTTTTTTAGGAAAATTTCTTTCAAAAACATTAAAAATAGTAATGTTTCCAAACTTTTGTCCTGTTATATATATTCATGTATATATTTATTTAATTTTTTTTACTTATTTTGAAAGGATACTTGCTCCTTATGAATAATGATCATTATATAATCATGTCAAACATTTGTCAGTCATGTCAAAATGTAATTTCAGTCACATTTTAATTTAGGGTCCAATACTCACTATTAAACTATGAACTACAACTGTAACCAATGCATAATCACACACTTTCGGCAGCAGAATGAATGAATAACGAATAAATAGATGTGCAACAGGTTTTCCAGCATATTGATCCGTTGATAATTTAAAAGTCATGAATCAAATATTATATAGTAGGATTTATAGGGTTAGGAACGTCAAAAAGACTTCAGCCACCATAGCAAGATCATAGCAACATGCCAAGCGTAGCCACTGGATACAAGTCCATTGAACTGTGGCAGCACTGGTTACCTTCAAAATTGGGCAGGCAGAAGTGATCGAGGCCCTCACTCAGAGATTGAGAATGTAGACAGGAAGTTCCTGCATGATTAATGATTGTATATCACTCAACACTGAAGTCATTCCAGCTGAACACTGGCTGTTTTCTCCCTCCTCATAGGCTGTTGATTGCCGATCTCAAAGTTTCCATTAGAGTCATAGAGTAAGAGGGATACGAACACATATAAACCAGATGGGTTTATGGATATTAACTACATTCCACACCCAACAACAATACATACAATTAACATCAACACTGATCCTGATAAAAAGTATTTGTAAGGAAATTTCCATACACACCACATATCTCCTTCATAGAGAAAGCAACACCATGGTCAGTTATTAATATAGTTATTCAGTACTGAAAATAATATATAAAAGACTAATAAATAAGTTATATAATATTGTAGTTGTGGTCCTAAGGCTTTGGTCTGAGGACACGGGGGGAAAGCTGTTAAAATGGCATATTAAAAGACTGTATAATGGCATGCAGCTTAAATATGTAACTTTTGGTTGTACTTCTCATTATTATTGTGCGGATCAGGGGTCAAGTATCAAGTGCCTATGCAAATGATCCTTCAGAAATCATTCTGAAATGCTGATTTGGTGCTCAAGAAACATTTTATTATAATATTATTTTTGTTGTTAACAATGTAATATACATAATATTTATATTTTGTGGAGACATACTTTTTTTTTTTGGATCCTTTGATCAATAGAAAAAGCAGGTTTTATTTGAAATCGTTTTTTGTAACAATTTAACAGTCTATACTGTCACTTTTTATAAATTTAATGCATCCTTGCTGAATAAAAGTAGTAATTTCAGTCACTTTTTAATTTAGGGTCCAATACTCACTATTAAACTAACTACAACTTTTTCCTTAATAAACCCCTAATTACTGCTTATTAATAGTTATTAAGGTAGTGGTTAAGTTTAGGTATTGGGTAGGATTAGGGATGTAGAATATGGTCATGCAGAATAAGACATTAATATGTGCTTTATAATTACTAATAAACAGCCAATTTCCTATTAATATACATACTAATAAGCAACTAGTTAATAGTGAGAACTGCACCCTAAATCAGTGTTACCGTATTTTTTTTTTTTTTAAAGAACAGTCATATAGATGAACATTCAACATTTAACAATTAATTTTACATTTAGCAAAATTATAAACTTTATGCACACACAACATGCTTTTTTTTTATTTTTTTGGATGCTTGCTTGACTTAAATGTGCATGTCAATAAGGTCATTGAGGTAATGGAAAATGCACCAGGAACATGTTGTTAAGAGTTCTCATGGTGTCTCTGGTTCTGAGCGTTAGATGGTCATTAATGAGGTATCTAATTACAGATGTCTTCCTGACACTGAGTCCCTTTCTGAGTGATAGAAACATGATCCTGATAAGAGGGGAACTCCTGCTGAACAATGAGCTCTTGCATCACACCACCAGCGCATTTCAGTAGAAACCACATAGTAATATGTGTGCTCAAATTAAAATGAAAAATATTTTGTTTTGTCAAAAGGTTTTACTGTATATGTCAAATAATGACGTCGGAGTTACACTTGTGGAAAATTTTATGTGAATGTTATTTCCCTTAAAACAGTGATGTCAATACAAATCATATTCCCCTGAGGCATAAACTACAGATGATTATCTTTACTCTGTATAATCATTCTAACATGATGATTTGTTGCTCAAGAAACATTTATTACTATTATGAATGTTATAAACAGTTGTGTTGCTTAATATTTTTGTGGATGATACATATGTATGTGTGGGAGAGAGAGAGATTTTAACGGCCCATTTTTTCCCCACATTTGCTAGAAATTTCTCAGAACCGTTTAATTGATCATGCAAAAAAATGAAATAAATAATAATAGTAATTGTATGACTAAAATCATTTTAAGTTACAAAAATACAACTCTGTGTACAATGCAACACCCCCAAAGAGAGGGTCTACAAAAATGGAATTCCAACATGATCTAGTGTGTAAATGGATATCACAAAAACACTAGATCTTCAGCATACTGTTTATTTACCTCTTTTTTTCATGAACAGCTTTTTTCTTTGCTTTTGGGTGGATATCTTCCAAATACCAGGAAGTTGTAAATCACTTGATAATAGACACAGACAAAATGGCACCACAGTGATCTCTAGCAACCATTAGTATAGGTGGCATTTTCTTACATCCACAGCAAATTCACACCATCTGCCAGAAACATGTCCATGCAATCTTCACCCCAAGATGAATGAGAATATCTGCCCAAAACAAACAACATATCTGCTGTGTTAGGTGAATAATAGGACATGTCACTGAAACTTAAGAGAGGATAAATGATAGACACCAGATAAGTGAATGATGCAAGTCTGCAAAGGTTTCCCATGAATTAAATGAAAGTTCAACAAGTCCATTATCTGATGATCTGACGGCCTTTGAGTCTATATATAAGAGCTTGCTCTTTAAAAGCCATCTATTTTTGTCCTTTATAGTTGCAAGGAAACTGAAGTATGAATAGCATATTATGGCGGCGTTATTTATTTGCATGCTCGGTCTGTGTTGTTATAGTAGCCAATTCAGTGAGAGGAATTATGCAAATTGGGTTAACAGCACATAATCATTTGGTCGACATTTTACATTTCTGCAGCCATAATCAAAAGAGAATGTACACAAACATCTCTTATAAACAAACACATAGGCCTATATATTTGAGTCACTAAAGATATTGCCTTGAAAGTTTTAATTGTGTAAAAAAGGGCAGCTTTTACTGCTTTTGAGTTACATGAAAGAATCAAAACCATATGGGTTTTTAAAAAATCATGACTAAAATTTTTTCATTTTTTATTTTTGGGTGAACCATTCCTTTAATGACAAATACATATACTAATAGATGCTGAAAACCATCCAGTTGACATCAAATAGCAACACACAAACACAACAATCCGTCACCAGGCTCAAATACAAGTGTTGAATTTATCAGCCTGCTGTAAATTAAAAGAGAGATTTACCACTGTCATTACAGCAACTGGCTGGCAAGAAAAGAAAACGTTTTAATACTAGAGGCAGGGCAGTATTATACAGTCAGAGGATAATAGGAAACATGTTTACAAAATAAGCCTGCAAATGTGATGCAAAGTTTGCAAAAAGATGCAAAAAGACAAAACAGCTCAGACGATTTATCATAGTACACAAACTATTCATTGTTTTGAAAATGTGAATGTTAATGTATAACATTGAAATTTCATTACCTTTTGCAAATAAGCGATTAAACAAGTTACGATTTGATGAGTGTGCACTAATATTTTCAGCTCCATTCGTTTCCGTGGTGTATCAAGGACACTGCCACAATAGGGGAAATATCATAAATATTCAGGTATACTAAAACCACTGGAACAATTTTTCACAGGAACTGCATTTTACACAATACTGGGAAAATCAAAAAGAAGTGATGTTTACGCACGCTCCCGAGAGCCTTTCATCCTTTCTATGAGACATGAAATGAATGCGTATACAATGTTCAGGATAATGCTGAATGAGCTACTATGTACTGTGTAATGCAAAAAAAATAAAAGGCTAGCCAGATCAAGTATACAGTCTATGGTCTCAAATAATCAAACTATCATAATAGTGTCATTTTAATTAGGCCTACCTCATCTGTCAACATGATGCCGATGAATTGCAGAGGTTGTGCAAACAAACCCATATCCACAACTGCTGCTTTCTCACCGCTGTCATTTTTTGTTGTGTGTGTATTTTGTCATTGAGAGGAAAGTGCGCAGAACATATTTACATATTCATCTAAATGTCACTCTCAGCGTGGAAAGTGTCTGGATGTTTGTTAACAGTATATCGCTGCAACCAACACTTCTAACTTAACAAAAAAGTACTTGGCCGTGAGTATATTTGGGCATTGAATCCCATTCAGGCTCTTGTACATGACGTGTGCGAGCCTGAGCAATAATTTACAGGCTGCAGTTCACTTAACGGCCACTTGTGTCGCTAATAACAAGGGTTTCTGAATTATACATTTGGTTTATAAGTTAACATATACATATAGTATTTAAGTTAACATACTGAAAGTAAATAAAATAGTTAACAAACCAGCTTGTTTTTGCATGTGAGAGTGATCACAAGGCCTTCATTGCCAGCATATTACAGTTGAGTGTCTAAAAAATACTTTAAAATACATTTACCTAGCTATAATAAGCCGATGGATGGATGGATGGAAACAACCTGTTTGAAAACCGTCACTGCGCAAATATGACAGCTACAGTTGTAATCAAAATTATTCAACCCCCATTTCAAATCAGGTTTATAGACAAAATTTACTGACTTCCAGCTGTTTGCAATGAATCAATCAAACAAAATTAATTGACATATCTCAACACAACAAATGGTTTCCCCAAATTCAACTGAAAATGCAACTTTTAATGACTTCTGCCGTCTAAAAATTATTCAGTCCCCTGAATAGAATCCCTCACAACAGTACAAATCTGCAAAGCAGGTGTTGTCTCAAGCACACATGATGCAACTAATCAAGGGCTTCATTAGTTGCACCAGGTGTGTTTGAGCTAGAACACATGAAATATCTGAACTGGCTAGGTTTTTTGAGTGTCACGTTTGTCAAAAGAATGGTCCAAAAGGTTAAGAGAAGATATCATCGCCCTTCACAAACAAAGAATACAAAAAGATAGTGAAGGCACTAAATGTTCCTAGAGACACCGTTGGAAGCATAGTTCGCAAGTTCAAAGTTAAAGGAACAGTGGTTACACTACCTGGATGGGGCAGAAAAAGGAGATTTCCGAGAAGGTAGGTTCAGAAAACCCTTGAGTGACTGCAAAAAACCTGCCGCAAGACTTGGAGGCAACAGGAACTGAGGTTTCAGCTTGCACAGTAAGGCGCATACTAAACACATGCCAGTACTCCAAGACATACACCACTACTGACCCAAAAGCACAAGTAAAGTCGGCTAAAATTTGCTCAAAATCATATAAATAAGCCTCAGAAGTTTTGGGATTCTGTACTGTGGAGTGATGAAACAAAACTGGAACTTTTCGGCCCAATGGATCAGCGGTATATCTGGAGGAAGAAGAATGAAGCATATGCTGAAAAGAACACTTTGCCTACAGTTAAGCACGGTGGTACTCGGTGATGCTCTGCGGCTGCTTTACATCCTCTGGCACTGGAAACCTGCAGCGTGTGGAAGGCCAGCTGGATTCATTGAAGTATCAGGAAATCCTAGAAGAAAATGTCATGCTGTCAGTGAGGAAGCTGGAGCTTGGGTGTCATTGGACCTTCCAACAGGACAATGATCCCAAGCATACCTCAAATTCCACCAAGGCTTGGTTGCAGAAGAAGTCCTGGAAGATTCTACAGAGGTCATCACAGTCACCTGACTTGAACCCCATAGGAAATCTCTGGTGGGATTTGAATTTGGGTTTATTTGCCAATAAACCTGATTTGCAATGGGGGTTGAATAATTCTGATTATAACTGTATTTATGCAAATCCCATTGGTGACACTATTGGCATAGAAATTACACACTTCATCTATAAATATCATACAAACAATGCTCTCCAATAATAATGAGTAAGGGAGCTGTGGAATAAATCTCAGATGTATTTTTTGCATCCGTTATCTCTTCTGAATGTCAAGAGCAGTGTTTATTAAGCATTTTAAAAACACCACGTAGACATATAAACAACATTAAAAGCTTGATTTTCACCAGGGGGACTTTAACACATAAGACAATCTAATTCTATTGGAGATTAAGCACATTATAACTTCAAGGTAACATTACTCATTAATAACAGAGAATTTTGACAATGCCACGTTTATTGCGCAAGTGATTTTTATTTTCCCCTGTCACTTTCTGTGTAACTGAGTGTAAACATTGCGAAATGTGATATTGTAGATGTTGAATAGGAGGCCGAGGTCATAAAAGTATTAAAAAAAGAATAGTGTACTTTCTCAAATCATCAATACATTTTAGTTGTAACCAAAAGAAAATGACAATTTACTAAATACAATGGAGTTAAAAAGTTAGAGACTACTTTCAAAAATGCTAAATATGAATAATTAATAGTGCCATATTTCTATATGTTATATTTATATTATATAAATATAATTATATTATAATTCTGTTTTTGAAAAGCAACTAATATATATATATATATATATATATAGTAAAATGAATGAATAAATTAAATAAATTAGACTGAGCATACCGAATTATATATTCATAATTAGTCAAGCCATTTAAGTAACAGATGTCATGTCAATAAAACATGCCACAATAAAAGAGGATCGGAAAGACAAAACTTTAAAAAGATTTTGAAATTCTAAAATCCACAAAAGCCATGACACTGTAAAGAAAATGTTTCCTTTCCTCTCGCTCCCTCTCTGGACCTTCCGTGAGAATATGGTTGTTAGGGAGTTGCTAGGGTGGACCAAACACAAGCAATGCCAGTACAGAGACAATAAGAACACAACAGAAACTCTAAGTCAGCTTCCATGTCCACTGACAAAGAGCAAACTGTCTGACTCACGACATGTACTTTCACATACTTGACCTAAATAGAACGCTGCAGCTACTGTGCAAGCTCTCAGCTATTTCTTGCACATTGCATTGCTTTGTTTGCCCGGTCACAGTGGCCAGCGCAGAAAAAAATGAGAGAGAATTGCAGAGAGCGGTAACACAGGTGTATGTGTGCGTGTGAGCAAACTGCCTCTTCCCCCTCATCTGGCCGATCCAGTTTGGTGTGTTCCATTCACACTGACACCGATTCTATTACGTGATTGCATAAGTTAGTGTAAACTACAAAGAACTAAATGTGCTGCCATGTAAAAACATCCACAGAGCTTACTGACTGACACACACACACACACACACACACACACACACACACACACACACACACACACACACACACACACACACACACACACACACACACACACCACACATCAATGGAAACAAGAGGAAGGTACTTCATGTGCCATTCATAAATTCACCTGAATGGTGTTAGTCAGACTGTGGCTGCAGTGCAAATATGATTTCATTTAAAGGCAGGGTAGGCAGGATTTTTCTAAAAAACTTTTTCCCAAATTTGTTTAAACTGTCTTTATATACCAATACATAATTAAAATGTAAGTACTCTGAAAAAGAGAGTATAAAAATCGAGTGTCTCTAGTCCTCTCAGGACTGCAATAAACACACACACACACACACACACACACACACACACACACACACGCACACGCACACACACACACACACACACACACACACACACACACACACACACACACACACACACTGCCGACCCTACCTTTAATTAAATAGATATTTCACCCAACTTATATTGATTCAAAGCTCTTTCTTTAATCAGGAGGAATATAAAATATTAAATTATACTGAAATTAACAAAATTACAGTTTTATTCTAATTGCTTACAATTTCTGAAACTATGGTTCCATTTCTTGAAACTCTACACACAAAACCACTAAACACGCACAAAACATGCAAAACATCAGTCATCTCTAGCAAAAGCAAACACTTCGTTCAAAACTATTTTAACGCTTCCAAAAATGGTGTGTTTGCATAGTAACTCTACACACAAACATAAAATGATTAGCCACATACACACCAAACTACACACGAATGTTAAAAATGTAAAACACTACTATCTTGTGTCTTTTGCTTGTTCAGTGTGCAGTGGAGTTACAAGAGTTTCTCACACGTACATGTATGTGCACAAATACACTGTATATACAGTATGTATGCACAATTGATGAACTTTACACAGTTATTGAACACATACTTTACAGCAGAATTTGTTTTACTATTGTAAGGCTGCTGTGAAACAATATATTGTAGCTTGAATGCACACTGAATATGCATACAAGTCAAGTCTGAAAGTCAACTTTATTTCTAAAGCGATGTGTATGTGTGTATATGTATGTGTATATATATATATTTACACTATAAATATAAAGGGGGTCATATATATTTACACTATAAATATAAAGGGGGTAAACATCTCAAAACACTGAGTTTTGATATCTAAGTGATCAATTTATGTATAAGTGTTTTCACACATGATCATTGGGTGTAGGTCATCAGTGTTTCCCAAATGAAACAAAAGAGCTGTTAGTTTTGAATGATGTAGAGAACTGTGTTTAGAGTTTTGCAAAAAGGTTGTTTTTCAATTGCAAACTGAGTGTAAAGCAGGTAATGTGCTTGCAGTTTTGCAGACTTGGTCTGAAGATTCGGTACATGAGTGAATGGTTTCACTGAGTGAGCCGTAAGTATCACTTTTAGTGTGTAAGCAGTTTGAAAAAACTGTAGTGCTATCGCATTGATTAATCGCATATGTGTGTGTATATATATATATATACAGTGAGGAAAATAAGTATTTGAACACCCTGCTATTTTGCAAGTTCTCCCACTTAGAAATCATGGAGGGGTCTGAAATTGTCATCATAGGTGCATGTCCACTGTGAGAGACCTAATCTAAAAAAAAAAATCCAGAAATCACAATGTATGATTTTTTTAACTATTTATTTGTATGATACAGCTGCAAATAAGTATTTGAACACCTGAGAAAATCAATGTTAATATTTGGTACAGTAGCCTTTGTTTGCAATTACAGAGGTCAAACGTTTCCTGTAGTTTTTCACCAGGTTTGCACACACTGAAGGAGGGATTTTGGCCCACTCCTCCACACAGATCTTCTCTAGATCAGTCAGGTTTCTGGGCTGTCGCTGAGAAACACGGAGTTTGAGCTCCCTCCAAAGATTCTCTATTGGGTTTAGGTCTGGAGACTGGCTAGGCCACACCAGAACCTTGATATGCTTCTTACAGAGCCACTCCTTGGTTATCCTGGCTGTGTGCTTCAGGTCATTGTCATGTTGGAAGACCCAGCCTCGACCCATCTTCAATGCTCTAACTGAGGGAAGGAGGTTGTTCCCCAAAATCTCACAATACATGGCCCCGGTCATCCTCTCCTTAATACAGCGCAGTCGCCCTGTCCCATGTGCAGAAAAACACCCCCAAAGCATGATGCTACCACCCCCATGCTTCACAGTAGGGATGGTGTTCTTGGGATGGTACTCATCATTCTTCTTCCTCCAAACACGTTTAGTGGAATTATGACCAAAAAGTTCTATTTTGGTCTCATCTGACCACATGACTTTCTCCCATGACTCCTCTGGATCATCCAAATGGTCATTGGCAAACTTAAGACGGGCCTTGACATGTGCTGGTTTAAGCAGGGGAACCTTCCGTGCCATGCATGATTTCAAACCATGACGTCTTAGTGTATTACCAACAGTAACCTTGGAAATGGTGGTCCCAGCTCTTTTCAGGTCATTGACCAGCTCCTCCCGTGTAGTTCTGGGCTGATTTCTCACCTTTCTTAGGATCATTGAGACCCCACGAGGTGAGATCTTGCATGGAGCCCAGTCCGAGGGAGATTGACAGTCATGTTTAGCTTCTTCCATTTTCTAATGATTGCTCCAACAGTGGACCTTTTTTCACCAAGCTGCTTGGCAATTTCCCCGTAGCCCTTTCCAGCCTTGTGGAGGTGTACAATTTTGTCTCTAGTGTCTTTGGACAGCTCTTTGGTCTTGGCCATGTTAGTAGTTGGATTCTTACTGATTGTATGGGGTGGACAGGTGTCTTTATGCAGCTAACGACCTCAAACAGGTGCATCTAATTTAGGATAATAAATGGAGTGGAGGTGGACATTTTAAAGGCAGACTAACAGGTCTTTGAGGGTCAGAATTCTAGCTGATAGACAGGTGTTCAAATACTTATTTGCAGCTGTATCATACAAATAAATAGTTAAAAAATCACATATTGTGATTTCTGGATTTTTTTTTTTTTAGATTATGTCTCTCACAGTGGACATGCACCTACGATGACAATTTCAGACCCCTCCATGATTTCTAAGTGGGAGAACTTGCAAAATAGCAGGGTGTTCAAATACTTATTTTCCTCACTGTATATATATATATATATATATATAATGTATATATATATGGTAATCATTTTGACTGCACTAAAAATTTAATTATTTCATTTAAATATTTATTAGCATTTTATCTAATATTCAAAATTATTGCATTTAAAAATGTATTATTAAAATATTACAACAGAATGATGATTAAATTAACAAAAGTAGATTATTTGATTTGATTTAAATATTTATTAAAATGTATTTAATATTCAAATATTTATTAAATATATATATTTTTAAATAATTATAAAAAAATACAACAAAATACATGAATTATTATTAAAATGATTAAGAATTCAACAAAATTAGGTGATTAAATTAAATTAAATTAAATTCATGGTGTTTTGTCATTTTGAACCTTGACAGCACCTTGCCACCATTCAAATTCTTTGAAAGGACAGAAATATCAGGGTGAACTTTCTGCTGAATGTCTCAGCTAAATGAATCATACAGGTTTGGAAGAGCTTTCTGCATGATAATTAGCATGCAAATAGTTCATAGCTGTCTAATCTTTTCTAGTTTAATAAAGTTTGTATAAACACACTCTCACACAGGCCAGCATTGGAAGGAAGCAGTGTGTGTGCAGTGCTTCAGACGGTCATGGCACATCAAAGTGCAGCGAGACACATATAATCCAGATTGACAGGCCAGCCATTCTTCTTTTCAGATTACCTGTGGCAACACCTCTCCTTTCTTGCTCATTGAAGCAACAAAGCAACCAAATACAACTCCTATAGCAACCGTTACGGTGGTGACCAACCTTAAACATGCACGCTGTCAGAATTCAAGGATGTACTGCACTGAAATATATAGGGCAAAATAAATATATATGGCAAAAAAGGCAAACTACAGTTACATGTTTTATTTTACTATGCAAAAAAAAAAAAAAAAAAAAAATGCATAGAAAAACAAAAAGCTCACAGGAAAAAGCATGCATTGACTACAACATAATTAATAAATAATAAAACAATAAAACAGTCATTTTTGTTTTGGCATGTGTTCCTGTTTGCTTGTATGTCCTCACATTTTTGACATGTTTTTATAACATTGATAATAATAAGAAATGTTTCTTGAGTACTAAATCATCATATTATAATGATTTCTGAAGGATCATGTGACACTGAAGACTGGAGTAATGATGCTGAAAATTCAGCTTTGCCATCAGAGCAAAATAGTACATTTTAAAATATATTAAAATAGAAAACAGTTTTTAAAATTGGGTAACGCTTTATTTCGATGGTCCACTTTAGACATTCTACTTATAAGTAATTTTGCAACTACATGTCAACTACTGCCAATAGAGTATTAGTAGACTCTATGCTTAATATCTGATAACACTTTATTTTGATGGTCCACCAAAAGATATTCTACTGACCATAGGTAACTTTTTTTTTTTTTTCACTGAGGAAGAATTTTTAAATGTTGATAAATGAACATACATTTGTTTCCTTATGATACAATGCCTTTAAAGCTTGACATCAAATCTGTTCTGTGTTTTATAGAAAACATAATGGAACGAGGGAGGCCTTGTAAAAGGATAAAACTCCCAAATCACGTCCATGTGTTTGTGTGCAGAGGATTTGTGATGAGGTGAATTCGGGTTTCTGCTTTTTGGGGCCGCTGTGGGGCAGCTTCTGTTCCACCGAGACCTTTTCATTTCACAACAGAAGGACTGGACTGCAGTCCACAGTGACAAAACAAATGGCCGATCTAATTAGAGAAATATCAGAATTAATAGAGCATATTACTTTCGGAGGACTCGGGAATGCAAAAACCCAAACAAAAGGGTCATGGTCCAGTAATTAGTTCCTCTCTTCTGTTTTAAAAACATGGGGCAATGACATTATCTAACCATAAAAGTATTAAATATTATTGGATCATTCACATGAAACCTGCCATTTGTCCCTATACAATTGATATAATAAATAACAAATAAAACAAGGTACTGGGGGAAAAACAGATAGGTCTACAAATTATACAAAAAATAAATAAAATAATCATATAGTTTGGGGTCGATATGATTTTTTTATGTCTTTGAAAAAAGCTTCTTATTAAGCTCACTAAAATTATTTTGATATAAATTATAATGTAATTTGTCACAATATCCTTCAGAAATTATTCTAATATGCTGATTTCAAGAAACATTTCTTATTATTATCAATGTTGAAATCCGTTGTGCTGCTTGATATTGGAAACATGATATTTTTTTTCTGAATTCCTTGATGAATAGAACATTAAAAAAACAAAACAATAGTGTTTATTATAATATCATATATAAACACTATTTAAAATAAATGCTGTTCTCACAGTCACACACACACACACACACACACACACACACACACACACATATATATATATATATATATATATGTGTGTGTGTGTGTGTGTGTGTGTGTGTGTGACTGTGAGAACAGCATTTATTTTAAATAGTGTTTATATATGATAATTAGTTCCTCTAATTATATATAACATATATATATACATATATATGTATATATATATGTTATTGGATTTAAGGATGATTCTCACAAAACGGTATTTTCTGCAAGCTTTTTTTTTTAAGGTAAATCTAGGTGTCTTTCCAAAAAAAGGACACTTTAATAACCAAATTATAAGGGTTCATATAATTCATCAATTTATGCACTTAAGCACCCATAACACCCAAAACATTACAGATATATTTTTTTCTCCAGAATTTACCATGTAGGCCTATAGGCTATGTGTGCATGAGCAAAGCTTGTTTACATTTTATACAACATGGAGATGCCAAAATCGCATTGTGCGAGCAGTGCATCAAGAGCACACATTCACGGTTTGTTTTCGCATATAACGCACTCACTCGTGCTTAGGCTACTTTACGAGTCCTTTTTTTTTTTATTTTTTTTTTACCGATTTATGCCGTCCTACCGCGACTATTTTTAACCAGGAACACAGTCGACGTTGACGTCGGACCAATGTTTGATGGGGTAGTTTGCGTACTATCATCTGGCCATACAGCGGAGGGATGTTTTGACGTTCCATTCCAACGCTGCTCGCGCTCTTCAGAAACAATCACAGCATATGACAGAGCTCGAAACATACACTGGAATGAATAATTCACTGAAAACGCAACGTGAGTCTACTCTCTGCCTGAGTCTGCAATCTCTGATGTAATCAGCCTGGTTTTCTTTACATTGGCACTGTTTTGGACTGATTGTTTGAATAAAATCACTTAAGCCAGGGACACACTTAACAAATGTAAGGCCGATTACTTACCACTGATCATGACCAAACGCGCCGAGTCGCGTTCAGTCGGTGTTTAAAATCTGCTCCAGCTGTTGGAAAAAGTCTGTACGTGTGTTCAGTTCAGACTTAGAATGTTTCAGCTAGTCGTTAAGTGTGTCCTCTGACTTGATCATTGAACTTGCCAGGAGTTTAGCGGTTTAAAATTATCTGATTGCAAACAGAAATTTCCGCATACCATGATTACAGGTGCTTGAGCCATTGCAGATGCTCAGTGTGATTACACACACATACACAGGATATGTATGAAATCTTTGATTTACTAGCCTGCAAATCCACCAGTTGCCATCCAACACCATACAAGTATTTTACCTTTATCCCAATTAGACATCTGGCTGTTTATCACATGCTCTGAAATCCTGCACGTCTGCAACGGGTTTAGATGAAGGTCACTGTCCTTCTGTGCATTTCTGCAAAATCATATTTGGCATCTACTGTAATATTCATATTCACCGACATTCCTGCCATGTTATGGCAACAGTGCGAGATGGTCTTGGTTGAGCAGTCTGGCTCCTGCTGTTAGAGGAGATTCATGTTTCCTTAACAGCTCAGTTGGACATGAGAAAGATTTTACAGCCAGTGAAGCCGAACGCTCATTAGTGCCTGTGTGTGCAGGTATATCCGTTCAGCTGCGGTGAATCTCATCAACACAAACACAGGTCCAGATAGAATCAATGCACTTGTTTCATATTTTCAGCTGTGATTTTGAAGGAAAACTTGTGGAATGGATAAGCAGAGATCTCTGTTACTTTAATTTCCTATTATCACTGTAAAGCTGCTTTGAAACAATCAATATTGTTAAAAGTGCTATATAAATGAAGGTGACTTGACTTGACTTGACTAAAGAGTAGGCCTTTACCTGAAAACCATACTTAAGTAAAAGTAGAGATACAGTGAAAAAGACTGCATTACAAGTTACAAGTCACAAATTCTAATACGACTTGAGTAAAATCTTATAGACCTGGTTTCACAGACAGGGTTTAGATTAAGCCAGGATTAGGGCTTAGTTCGATTAGGACATAGCTTTTATAAACATGCCTTAGAAAAAACATTACTTTAGTTGCTTTTAGTTAAAACAGCTCAAACTTGCATTTTAGTATAGGACAAGGCTTGAGCATTGTCTGTGAAACTGGGGGTTAGAGTATCTGATTTTAACAGTACTTAAGTATTTTACTCTTACTGAATGTAATCTCAAAGATACACTAGTCCTCAACGCCTAGTGTTGAGAGACATGCCAGTGAAGAACAAGAAACAGTTGATTTGTGAAGACCGAATAAAACTAAACACCCCCCTCTTAAATGTCTACAAATACTCGTCTCAGTTAACCTGAAGTGCTCAAAATGGCCATAAGTAAACCAATATCCTTCAAAAAAAATATAACGGATAAATAAAATAATGTTAAATAAGATAACTAAGCCAACTTATTTAATGCAGTTTAGTGAAAAATGATTCCGCCATGATGTGCGCCATCAGATCAAGTCTTTTACCGTTTAATCCACATCTCCAAAAACGTATAAAACTTTTTTTATTTATACTGCCAAAATAGAAAAAGCCACCGCTCATCCGTCAAAAAAGTCTTGTAGTGAGGTGCTGCTAAACTAAATCATCATTGAAAATTGTAAAAATACAGCAGCCGCACACTCAAACACTGTGCAAAATCAATTGATTTTGCACAGTGTTTGAGTGTGCGGCTGCTGTATTTTTACAATTTTCAATGATGATTTAGTTAAGCAGCACCTCACTACAAGACTTTTTAGACGGATGCTGTATTTTTACAATTTTATTTATACTGCCAAAAGTGAAATGCTTCCAAAAGTCTCTTATGCTCACCAGGGCTGCATTTATTTGATCAAAAGTACAGTAAAAAGAGTAATATTGTTAAATATTATTACAATTTAAAATGTAATATTTTACTATTTGAATGTATTTTAAAATGTTATTTATTCCTGTGATGGTTAAGCTGAATCTGGAAATATCAACAATTTGTTGGTACCTATACATGGTTTTGTCTATTCTGATGTCCTCCTGTAAAACTGTACATTCTTTATCTTGGAGCCAGATTGTATGGGTGGAGAGGAAGTGGCTTGTTTGTTTGGGATGGCGTGGACTCGTGCCAACTGGTTGTAGCATGTGTACGTGCGATTTCAGCACTCACCTTGCATTGTTCTTACAGGCTGTTGGAGGGGTACCACGTGCATGACTGTACCATAAACCTGGAGATACAAACACAATAAAACGGACAAGAGCATCAACAACAACAACGTTAGCAACTGTTTTACACGAAAAGGTCTGTGTAATTCTTAGTATGCATAACAAAGGTGATGAAACCTCTATATCTTACCACTTATTCTGATGAAAAAAAGAGTGATGTATTAATTACAACAAAAAAGTCCAGAGGAAATGATACAAATTCCTCCCTGAAACAATACTGTGAGGGCAGGCAGAGCCTCAGATATTACTAGCTGCAGGGAAAATTCAGCATGTAGCCGTGTCTTGCCAAGAGGGGATTTTTCTTCCTCCTCCTCACTCTGTACAATGTCACGCAAGTTCCTTGAAACAAAAGCTAGACAGAAATAACGAGAGAAGAAACGTTAGAAAAACAGAATTCATGCCAGTGCAGAAATAATAACAATGTTGAATAGTGACATCTCTGCCCTCTCTGCACGCGATGGACAGTCTTGACTACGTAATGCTCTGGTACTTTTAGAAGATTGATCTGTTGAAGTATTTTCCGAGGAACAGCTTGTTCCTGTACGTTTTATAAGTAGTGAGGTAGTTATATATAAAATAAAATAAAATAAAATAAAATAATCATTCAATAATCCCATCTTTTGTTTTCCATGGAAAGAAAGTCATAGGTTTGGAACACTGAAAAATTTAAAAAATAAAATAAATAAATAAATAAATAAAATAAAATAAAAACCTAAATCATGGAACATAAAATAATAATAAAATAAATAAATAAGTATTAAAACATAATTAATAAAATAAAATAAACTGATTATAACCAAACTATAAATGACAACATAAAACAGCTACAAAAGAAAAATAAACCTGCAAATAATTTGTAAAAAATGCATCGCTTAATTTATTATTGTCACAATGCATGGTAGGAATAAGTGCCAGCATAGTACCATGGGCTGTCTGATCTGTGATTTTTCAATTAAAATTAATAAACTCTACAAAAAAAATACTACTGTAAAAAACCTTGTCAAAGTATGGCAACTATCCAAAAAAAAAGCCAAAAAAAATTGTATTCCAAGAATATGTGGGGGATAAATTTGGTCACTTCCTCATTTCATGGTGACTGGATTTCCTAGGATTATGTTTTTAGAAGCTCTTCGTGACAAAAATAAAACAACATTTTCATGGTGTGTCTTCCATCTTAGAGGCCTTGCGTGACTCTGAAGGCTGGTGTCACTCATGCATGACCGCCTGTCATCATTAACTGCTAATGAAAACACTGCCGTCATGGCTTGTAGTGGGGAGACAGAACTTCTCTTTGAGCACTGGGTGACCTTTGACCTCTTCCAATGGGGCTGGATAAAATAGAGGAGGTAAAGAGTTGAAGTCCACTGACACGTAAAAACTCAGTTTGTTCAGGCTGGATCACAATAGGATTAGCATTTGGCAACTCAACACAGCTTGATATGAATGGCAAAACAGGTGTAAGGAACTGTTTGTTAGGCAACAGCATTAATGGGATATTTTACACAAACATTATTGACCCTCATGTCGTTCCAAAATTCCCGAAAACACAAAATGAGTAGTAATGTACACTGTATGGAAAAAGATGCAAAGAAAGTTAATTGAGACTGAGGGGCCGTTTACACAATAACGGAAAACCTTTTATGCGTTTTGGCTGTATTTACACAACAACAGCGTTTTGGGGGCCTGAAATTGAAAACGGGTTTCAAAGTGCAGTTTGTGAAAACGATACCATTATCATCTCCATGTTAACCATAAAAACGTGAATTTTCGAAAATGGGGATGCGTATTACATGTTCTGTCTATAGGTGTGTAGTGTTCCAAAGTGACATAGCCAACTCTACTGGCCTGGCAGCATAATACAGTGTCTTTAATCGTGTTCGCGGATCCGTGTGAACGGAGATCATTTGGAAAATTTTGGACAGTGTAAAAAGCAAAAGAAAAACGTTTCCCTCTTTAGTACATCGTTGACATCGTAGTACATCTGTTGTGTTCCATGGAAAGAAAGTCATAGGTTTGGAGCACAAAATAAAAAATAAAAATAAAAAAAATAAATAAAAAAAATAATAATAAAATAAAATAAAAAAAAATAAAAAAAATAAAAAAAAATAAAAAAAATAAAAAAATAAATAATAATAAAAAAAAATTAAACAAAACTGCAACAACAGAAAAATAAACCTGCAAATAAAAATAAATAAATAAAATAAATCAACTGGTTAATTTATTCATTCCCCAGTGGATGCTGGAACATAGTACTTTGTGCTGTCTGGTCTGTAGATTCCCAATAAAACAAACAAATAAATAAATGAATAAAAATAAATAAATAATAATAAATAAAAAAACTCAGTCTCATGCTGAATTTTGCTGAATGCAGAAACCATCACTGGACAGTCACAAGGCTCTAGTTCTCATATTTGGTTTGGGGAACTTATGTAGACAACATATAAACAGAAAAATAAAAATACTTTTCAAAACTATTATAAAAAATTTAAAACAATTTTTACATGTACACAAGACTACCATCAAATAATCAATATTGGGGGAGACAAAAGTTAATATTTTAGTAATCTGCAATTGAAAACTCAATAAAGATTAACCACTAATCTAAGTACTATAAATAATTATATAGTGGTTACAGCACTGTATATAAAGTATTGGAAAATATTAGTCAACATCACAGACTCACCAGATTCACATGATAAGTGTTGTTTTTGTAGTATAGATTCAGACCCACTAAATCACTGTTTAACATAAAAGATATTGTCTATGCAATACACTTACTCAAAAAGTACATATTCACTTATTAATTAGCAATAACGTAAAGTCGCCGCAAGTCTGGATTATTTTATACTCACAATTTACTGTAACGATTTTTCAAAGCATTCATTGCTTACTGTATATGTGTTGTCAAATTAAAAATCAGCATTGGGCAATCACGCCCACTGAAAATAGTGTGGGCTGACATTAAAGTGCAGTCATGCGGCTGATCACGTACCACCATGTCGCTTCCTGCACATTCTCCCCAAAGAGCCCACTTTTAGATGTCGGCTGCAAACGTTTCCTCCACAAAAAGAGAAAGGAGAGAAAAGAAACAAAAAGAATGTAAATCTGACATGGGTGACAGTTCAAAATTCTGGGGTAAAAATGCCCTCCTAGTGTCAGGAAGAGGGAGACGCCTTCACGGACTAGTGACTCGCTTTGGCAAGGGCCTCCGCAACAGTTGGCTAGACAAAAAAAGCCGCGCAGCCTGATGGAAGCTGTACCTCAATTGGTTGTTAATTTGTGGGGTCGTTAGGATACTTCGTAGACTCATTAGCATTGTTTGCCTTTTCAATCGTTTTAGTATGTTTTTGAGCTTTTGTAGGGGGAGGAAAGAAAGGGTTTTATCATTTTCCTGGGAAACCAAAGGTTGAAGAGAGTGTGGCGTCACGAGGGTCATTGTGCTGTAATGTGGGAAACAGGGCCGTAACACAGCGGCAGGGTGATGCTCTGGATTAAACTCTCTGACACCATCACACAGAGTGAAGCTGATAAATACAAATATCCTGCTCGCATGCGTTTGCAGATGTGTCTGTATGAGTGTGAGTGTAATATGGACAAACAAAGAGGGGAAATCAGACGGTCTGGCAACACAACTGTGTCACAGGATGCAGAATGGGTAAATTCAGCAAATATTATTGTAAAAAGTTACGGTCACACACAGTGGGGCCCCAAAAGAACACTCTCAAATCTGAATCTTTTCTTTCCGTTATAATTTGAAATGGATTTCAACCAAACAAAAGCAAAAAAGAAACATTTAAAGGTGCAGAAGGCGATAAGTGGATAGGATCATAGCCAATTAGCAGTAGGGTGTGTATTAGAGGTGTGCGATATATATCAGGTGTGTTCGACATCGGCTGGATGTAACCGATCGGAGAGAGGAGCTGAAAACGGAGACGTGAAGTCGGACACTTTCTGCTTCCCATAGTGACGCTTGCTGTTGTTTGCGTACTTTACCACAGCTGAGGTAAGTGAAATAAATGCAATTTTTGACAAAAACACACTTTTCAGAGACATTTTCATTCAATACTTTATGTACATTACTGCTTAACCCTCTAGGGTCGACAAACGCGCCGACTGATGTTGAACAGTATTACCTCACTTTACAAAGACACACCTAGAGGTGCACGCATACTAGTAGGTTAGACTAGTGCAAAATATGATGCATACATTTATTTAGGTTAAAAAAAAGGCTTTATAAAGGTAAAAATGCCCATAAAGATAAAAAAACGATTTAAACTTTTTGGAAATTATAATTTCTGTCACTGCTGCGACTGATTGACGACCACACAGAATATAAAGAATATCAAAAACTTCATAAAGTCAGCTGTCCACAGCAGTCCTAAACCTACCAAGGTACCAACATAATAAACACATAATATCATCATAATATCGTATTTTATAATATACAATAAAAAATATCGTCAAATTATTGTTATCAATAAAATCCCAGAAAATATTGAGATATAATTTTTTGTCAGTATCGTACACCCCTAGGGCGTATACACTCATGATGGGGGAGGAGAGAGGGAGATTTGAAGAAAGACTGTAGAAAGAGAGATGGCTGAGAGACATTACAAATGAGAAAATATCGGAGGGATATCACTGAAAAAAAGAGTTATGATCAGGCAAGAGCTTCAGGACCCGCGTTAAAATTAGAAAAGCTTTCCAGTGCTGGAGAAGGGGAGGCTGAGGCTGCATTGTTTTTGCTCCATACATGAGTAACATTGGTGTTGTTGTTCCACAGAACCAATATATGCTGTTGTTGTAATGTTAGCTATAGTAACAAGATAGTTTTGAGTTCTCTTGCTTGTATATACTCTGGTGTACTGTATGTCTATTTAATGTTCTTCATTGTCGTTAATTCATCATCTTTGCTTTATTTTTCGTGAAGCATTATTTTTCTTTCACTTCAGCTTTGATAAATAGACATCCACTCTTGCACTGCATGTTTGTACATTTTGGGGGCGGAGCAATGAATGGAGGGATGTGTTTTTTTTAGGTATATTTCAAAAATCAACAGTGTTTCTCAAAAATCGCTTACTGCACCTTTAAGATTCTGCATTATTTTGCGTGCACGCGAAAACTGCGTATCATATGTACGCAAAAACTCTTTTTGGCGTATAAATGATACGAGAAATATCATTCGTGCTATAGATACGTACTTTCATGAGATCGGGCTCTCCTGGTGCAAGTATATTGTTATAAGGGAGGAAGTAAAATATAATTTGCTAAATGAACTCCTATGGCCTACGATTCAACAACACAATTACAATATCACATTTCACACTGTTTACAGTTACACAGACAGTGACAGGGAAACGCCTTTTCGCTTGTACAGGTAAAAATAATGAATTAGTATTTTAATATGTGTTTTGTAATCTTAGCGTATTGCCGGTTATCATTTTATATTGGCACTGTTATTTTTTTTTTTCTCAAAGGCACAAATTTCCACTCAAATTTTAGCTAACAAAATTATTTGATAAATTTAAAAAAAATAAATAAATACAAAACAGAATATGGCATGTTAGCATTCTCAGGCTCTTCCTGTTCATTTACCCTGCAAATAACTCAGGCAATCCAGTCTTTAGGATCTACTTAATCAGCTAAGCCATAGCAACACAGAAAAACAGTTGTAAGTTTTAAACGGGCAGCTCCAGTTGTGTCTGATATCACCTCTCATGATAAAGTGCCTGTGCGTGACTGCAGCACTCAACTCAACGCCCCATGGCGATTTCTCCTGTTAGTCTGTTTCCTCCAGAAGTTGACTGTTCTGACTGAGCAAAGAAGATAAGCCAGTCTCAAGCACGCACTTTTTTTTATCAATGTGCTCATAGTCGTGAGACAACTTCGGCAGTCATTGCAATTACTATTTTTCATACTGAAATATTGTAAATTTTCCTGATTTGTTACTTCATATTAGTTTATAGTCACTGGCCTGCCCTAGTCACACTACTCAGCAGTTATCTATATACATTTTCCATATATCATACTATTTTTGTCCAATCAGATAGGAGCAGGAATTATAAATATTTCGAATAAGATAAGATGTCCGGTTTTTCCTGTTCCTAGTGTTCACGGGATTAGGTCATCATTACTTCACTCAAACATTCACTTTGAGTGACTTCAATGACAAGACACTGTCATGCTAAATGCCTTAAATGAAAGTAACTTCAAAAAAGTCCTTATTTGTTATATTAGTTAATGCATTAACTAACAATGATCAATATTTTTTCGCGTTTATTAACATTTCTTTTAGTTAAAAAATTGTTGATATTCATTTTAATTCACGGTGCATTAACTAATATTTACAGATCTGAAAGGGGCTATATGAAAGATTTTTCATGTAGCCTATTAATCTCTTTTTTATTGCCAATGTGTGAACAGCTGAACGAAACTTTAAAAACGAGACCATCCCAGACTTCCAAGGTTTTCTATGAAAGCCTGCTGCTGACTTTTATGGAAGCTTGTTTCCGCCACTGAACAATAAATAATAATAATTGAGACTTTTTATCTCACAATTGCGATATATCAAGTCAGAATTGTGACTTTTTTTCTCAGAATTGCGAGATATGAAGTCAGAATTGTGAGAAATCAAGTCGCAATTCTGAGAAATAAAGTCGCAATTGCGAGATATAAAGTCGCAATTCTAAGAAATAAAGTCACAATTGCGAGAAATAAAGTCGCAATTGGGAGATGTAAAGTCAGAATTGCATGATATAAAGTCGCAATTGCGTGTTATAAAGTCAGAATTGTGAGATAAACTATTCTGAGGTAAAAAAAAAAGTGTCTTTTTTTTCTCACAATTCTGAGAAAAGATGTCAGAATTGCGAGATATAAACTCGCAATTAAGTGTTATAAAGTCAGAATTGCGTGATATAAAGTCGTAATTGCGAGAAAAAAAGTCTGACTTTATAAGACGCAATTGCGACTTTATTTCACGCAATTCTGACTTTATATCTCGCAATTCTGACTTTATAACACGCAATTGCGACTGCGATCTTACTTACAGATCAGATGCTGCTTTCTCACCGCTGTCATTTTTGTTGTGTGTTTATTTTGTTTTTGAGAGGGAATAGCGCAGCACATTTTATTTACCTAAACGTCGCTCTTGGCAGTGTGGATGATGTCGGGATGTTCGTCAACAGTATATCCCTGCAAAGGTATTTCCAACTTCTTTTTACCTTTTAAGTGAAGAACGGAAATAAATTTGTCATGAGTTTATCGGGGCATTGAATCACGTTTAGTCTCTTGTATACGTGTGTGTTGGTAAGTTGCTGGCTGCAGTTCACTTAACGGCCACTGGTGTCACTAATAACAATGGTTTCTGAATTCTACATACATATAGCCCCTTTAAAAATGGATTAGAAAATGTTGAGATTTACAAAGAAAACATTATTGTAAAGTGTTAACAAATATTTTTATCATAATTGACGCATGCACCATAATTTTTTCAAGTTATTAGATCATCTAAGTTTTTTTAATCTTGCTATCATAATCATTATATTTTGGCCATCTTGATTTCAATAATTCCAATTATTTTAAATAATTTATTATTGTTATTATTATTATTATTATTAAAGGTCTATATAGAACCCTAGGGTTCTTGACTGAGTTTTAAAGAACCTGTATGCCAATAAGGTTGAATATGAGGAGAAATGTCTTAAATTATTGCATAATACATTCAAGTTTAATGGGTTGTTTATGTAATCTTTTCTAGTGTTTTATTTTTACAAGCTCTTTGTAAGAGCTGAAGCGCTTGACATAATCCTTTAAGGATAAATATAGAACCTGTATGTTTAGAGTTCCACAGGATGCAGTCTGTCAAACTGACACCAGCTCTATATAAAACATGCACATAAAAATGACAACAAACAGCTTTACAATTACCTGGAAACACCTGGACCGCAGCAAAGTGTTGCTTGTGTCTGTCAGGGCCTGTCTCAGCATGGCCTGCATTGGTCTTTGATACAGTAAAGAGGCCTGGGGGTCCAGAGTTTGTTCGGAGGGGGACCATAAGTCAAAATTTTCCAATTTTCCCAAAAAGGTAAACTGTGTAGACTATAACTAAACAAAACAGAAACACTGAATCTAATGGATAAAATAAAATTCATCTCTACCTGGATTATGTTGTTCCAAACAGATAGCCTATGATACATCACACACTATAAGTGTATGTTTAGCAAAAATATAGTTCCCCATATTTATTTGTAATAAAAGAAAAAAGGTTAAAAGTATATTTTGAATGAATTGAATGAATGATGATTTTGATGAATGAATCAATGTGTGTGTGTGTGTGTGTGTCATAATCATAATCAGGGCAGTAGCTAGAGGATTCGGGGCTCCCTGAAAAAATATTGATGTGGGCCCCCTCCACCAATATCATATACTGTAAATAGATGAGCATGGAGGCCCAAATATAACAGAAGATGGTGATGTTGTTGTAAAACCTTTATTTTAAAAGTTAAATGTTTATATAAAAATTACAACTAATAAAAACTAACAAAAAGCAAGAAATTGTTGAATAATAATAAAACCAATTTTAAAAAAGTAACAGCAAAATAATGTTTTTTTTTCCCCATCAGTCTGTTATAATTCATAAATCAAAAAGTAAACAATTAGAAATGGACAAGAATGCAGTCAAATTTAAAAAATAAAATAATTTATTGTCTTATTTTTTAATAAAGATAATATGGAACTGGTAATATATTATTAAATAAAGCTAATAAATGTATTCATCCAAGTGCAGTGTGTTGTATTCTTGTTTTCTTGATGTAATAAATACGTCATCAGCCAGCAGGTCAGGTGCATAATGCAATGCGTCGTGACTCGTGTAAATTTTTTAACTCTATGTAAATCAGTGTAAAAAGAGGAATTTTGACCATGTAATCATTCGGTCGATTGTGGTGCGCAGCGATAATGAAAAGTGACAGTACCCGGCCGGCAGGCTTTAGTCGACGGTAGTTTTCTTATTCCAAGCGAAATAACAATGCAACCTGTCTTTAAGAACGTATTGATCGACTGGGATACAACAACTCTCCTGGCCTCCCTCTCCTTTTCATGGCGTTTCTGGTACCCTGATTTATGTTTTCTTTTCCCCGAAATTTTCAGTCAGTCAGTCTCCTGCTCTTCCACCAAGTTCATTAACTTCAGGCACTGCCGCCTCAACTCTGATTGGTTCTGTTCACGAGCTGGGGCGGGACTTACAATTGTATTGGGTCCATCTGTTGTTTGCCACTGACTGAATAATTAATAAATACTTTAGATCGGACTAAACCATTTTTAGGGAGGTAAGAGAAGCAGATATTTGGAAAAAATATTTAACCAAATTGCATGTTTTTCTGGTTTTCATTTAAATCTCAGGCATGCAACTAATATAAATATTATAATTATTTATACAACAGGGGCCTATATAGTATAACTGCTGGATTTTGTGGGGCCCCCTGGGCAGCGGGGGCCCCTATAATTGTCACCACCTTTCACCCCACTAGCGACGGCCCTGATCATAATCATACAAAGATCATAATCATACACTGTTCATTCATTGGCCAGAGGAGAACTGGCCCCTGACTGAGCCTGTTTTTTTTTTTTTTTTGTTTTTTCATTCTTTCACCTGATGGAGTTTTGGTTCCTTGCCACTGTTGCCTTGGCTTTTGGTTTGCTTAGTTTAATTTAATTAAACATTTTAATTTAATATTCAACAATATTATTGATCTGCCTTATTTAAGGTGGACGATGACGCAATTTTCTTTTAGAAACAAACTTTGTTGTATTATTTTCATGTTATCACTGTGAAGCTGCTGTGATACAATCTTGTAAAAAGCGCTATATAAATAAAGGTGACTTGACTTGTGTGTGTGTCAGTGTTCGTGTCATGCGCAATTCTTACAGCATTTGTTAACCTTTCTTATAGTTAATACAATTGTTGATATCGATGTTAATTTAGGATACAGTGCATTATGTTATGTTAACAGATCGGAAAGGGCCTATATGTAAGAATGTTCATGTATTAATCGCTTTTTTTATTGCCAATGTGTGAACAGCTTCTAACGAAACTTAAAAAAGTAACCTTCCGCGACTTCCTAGGTTTTTCTATGAAAGCCGGTTGACTGATCGTGAAGGACTCGGGTCGTTTTCACCGGGAAAATCAAAAAGATGTGACGTTTATGCGCGGTCCCGAAAGCCTCCGCTCCAACACATAAAAAAAGATAATGTATAGGCTAGGCTACTGTCAGTCAGGGATGGTTTTCGATTGTTTATTTTATTTTTATTTTTTTTATGTTATAAAATGAAGGATTAAAGAAATAACACTGGCCTACATCATAATCTGTTAAAACGTCAAATAAAAATAACCAAATACAAGACGTCAATGATGTCACTGCCGCATTGACAGATATTAACACAATATTTCAATAACAAAATAGAATGATAATTCAGCCTTACAATATTTGTGTATCAATATATAGCATTTTAAAATGTGGAAAATAATGGAATGTAATGGAAAGGTTTGTTGTGCACATATAGCCACATATTGATGCACATGTAGGCCTATAGGCCTACTATTTTATCTTATTTTATTATTTATAATAGCCCATTTGAAATAGTCAAGTCCTGATTGCTGTAAAGAGTCAGTGTTCTTCTGGGGATCTATAAAACCTGTTAAGTGATTTGACGTGTCATGGCGTGATCAGTGCGCGCCGCACGTGCGCTGTCCGTGGTACTGAACTGTCGAGATGCCGCTGGACTAATTCGGCATACTTTTAGATAAGTATTTCGTTTTTATGAACATATCTTTATACGAAATGTGTCTCTTTTATAATAATGTTAATATATTGTATATAATAATTTTAATAATATTTTGTAATAATAGGCATATTTATTTTTATATAGCCTACGTTTTAAACAAAAAACCTCAAAATAGTCTGATGCAACTGAGAAAAAAAAAAAAAGGCAATTATGAATCGATTTTCAAAGATGATTGATGATTGATTGTGAAAACAGAGTGGATCGTGATCATCATATTTTAATACCAAACATTGTGGAATGGAGTTTGTCCTCCTGTAAGAAAAATAGATATGTGATTTATTTGGAGGCCTATAATGTTGCATCCCAAGAAAGACTTTAAATACAAAATACGGACGACAAAAGTTGTAGAATTACAAACAAATAAATGCGGGTCTTTATTTTCCCTTCATTACTTAATTTAAGTGTCATAATGTGGCGCTGGTTGGGAATGTGGTCCTCCTAGTGGCAACAGGTGGAAACAGAGTAAGAGGAAAATACTATCAAAAATCTCCAGCATTGCATAATTTTCCATCACTTGTTATATTTTCTATTGTATTTTCCACAGTAATGAAGGAAGTACTCTACTGTATATTTTCCTGTCAAACATTATTTTTGATGCACAGTTTCAGCACACATCATCATTCTTTATACGATCTGTTCTGACTTGCACGGTACTGAAGTTGCAAACACGAGAAAACTAAAGCATCCCCATTACAATGTTAAAAACGTAACAGCTTTGAATTAAGCAAAAAATATTAACCCATTTCAGTGGATAACTAGATTTAGACGATAAAATATAATTTATTTTACCCTGGAAGGCTACAACGTTTTGCCTTATTAAACAGTTTCACCGCAAATTTAGCCCATTATATGTAACGAGGGAGAGGTAGAGAGAGAGGGAGAGAGAGAGAGAGGGTGCGTGCATGTGTGTGTGTGTGTGTAAAGGAGGAGACTCTCAGTGATGTGATTTAGTCGTGGATCAATTCGTGGATAAACTCATTTCATCTTAGACCAACCATCACAACACTAACTTTATCACCACTCTATAATTTCATATGAATCACTCAGACACGCCGCAAGCGCTGGAAACTTTAACAGTGATTGATGCTCAACAGGTAAATTGTGTCTGACCACTTCAAAGTGATTCTGCATTGATTTCGAGGCTTGCAAATATATCAAAAATGGATCTCCTAGCGGCTGTGAATGATTTCATCCAGCTTTCGTCGCGGAGTGCCTTACTATCTCTGCTGGTGTGTTTAACGCTCATGTTCTGGCGGCGACCCGGTCGGAGTCAGTTACCGGGTCCGTTCCCATGGCCGGTCATCGGTAACGCCGCTCAGCTCGGTAACTGTCCTCACTTTTTCTTCACCCGAATGGCCCAGAAATACGGCGACGTGTTTCAGATCAAACTTGGCAGCCGAGACGTGGTGGTTCTGAACGGAGACGCGATTAAAGTGGCGCTTATAAAAAAAGCTGTCGATTTTGCCGGCAGACCCGACTTCGCTTCGTTCCGGTTCGTGTCCGGTGGGAAAAGTTTGGCGTTCGGTAACTACAGCCAGCGGTGGAAACTGCGTCGAAAGATCGCCCAAAGCACCGTGAGAAATTTCTCCACAGCCAACATCCAAACCAAACAAACTTTTGAGAAGCACATCGTGTGCGAGATAGGAGAGCTCATCCGTTTGTTTCTGACTAAAACACGCGAGCAGCAATTCTTCGAACCGCATCGGTATTTGGTGGTGTCTGTGGCGAACACCATGAGCGCCGTGTGCTTCGGGAACCGGTACTCACTTGATGATGCGGAGTTCCAGCAGGTGGTGGGCAGAAATGATCAGTTTACCAAGACAGTCGGAGCTGGAAGCATCGTGGATGTGATGCCCTGGCTGCAGTACTTCCCAAACCCAATCAAAACTCTCTTTAACCAGTTTAAAGCACTCAACGTGGAGTTTTACGAGTTTATTCATTCCAAAGTGGTGGAGCACCGCAAGACTATTTCATTGAGCCTTGTCCGTGACATGACTGACGCGTTTATCGTAGCTATGGATAAAGGGATGTCAGGGGGGCCGAGGGTCTTTCTGGATGAGGAGTTCGTGCCATCTACCATGTCAGATATTTTTGGAGCCGGTCAAGACACTCTATCTACAGCTCTACAGTGGATCATTCTGTTACTAGTCAGGTAAATGCTTTAAATACATTATTTTTTAAATCACATACAACTACTTTTGTGGGAATACAAAAGAAGAAATATTGCTGGACGTTCAATCTGCTCAGTGGACAATGATTTATACCGTGAAGCTCCAAAAAGGAAAAAAGCAACATGATTTATTCAATATACTCTGCTTGACACTATCAATCAATAATCACATTCATTGCATGAAAAAGAGCCGCTGCAATGAATCTCCTTATGTTGCTAAAAAAAAAAAAAAAAAAACTTTTTTGAAAAAAAAAACAAAAAACAGTTTGAAACTAACATTAGTACATTATAACAGCATTGCTATTTATTTATTTAGCTGAACTATGCAGCACTTTAAAAGGATAGTTCACCAAAAGTTATACATTTGCAATCATTTACTCACCCTCATGTTGTTCCAAACCTGTATTAGTTTCTTTCTTCTGTTGAACACAAATGAAGATATTTTGAAGAATTTTGGTAACCAGACAGTTGATGGAAGTAAGTAGCCATTGACTTCCATATTATGTTTTTTTTTTCCTACTATGGAAGTCAATGGCTACCATCAACTCTTTGGTTACCAACATTCTTTAAAATATCTTCTTTTGTGTTCAACAGAAGAAAGAAACTCATACAGGTTCAGAACAACGTGAAGGTGTGTAAGTGACGACAACATTTTTATTACTGGGTGAACTCTAGCTTTGCAGTACGACAACTTACAGATTTACAAGAGTCCACAAGAGACAGACGGATCACAGTTTTTGTGTGTTATGTAACTCTTCCGTGCAGGTACTGGCAGCAAATAATGAGGGCAGGTTACAGAAACACAACATGAAATCTGACCCACTAACACTTTTAAACATGTAGGCCACTCTGTGAAACTCAACACAATGACTGCTTCATGCAGGATACTAGTACAGATGAGACTTTAGGCTTATTTTATAAACAGATATGGGATACAAATTACATTTCACGAGTTCACACTTACATACAATTAGAGGGAGTAAAGTTTAATGCATATTTGGCGTGCTGTCCGGTGGGGGGGCTCTGAGCTCGGAGTTCGGCCCGAACCCAGAGTACTCCCCCCGTATTTAAATGGTTAGGAACAGAAGTGTGGAGAAGGGGTGGTGGAGGGATGCTGCTAAACTGTCAATGAATTGAGGTGAGACTGCTGAATATATATATATATATATATATATATATATATATACACACACCTCTTATCGTTGATTGCTGAGTGCTCTCCACTCGTGTTAATTATAATACCTGTGCTCCTCCCGAACTTTGTTAATAAAACATCATTTAAATCCTCAATGAAACAGCTATTCTGCTTTGCAATACAAGTGTTTTCAATGTCGACATTCATAAATTCTCCATAATAAATAATAAATCCATAATGTCCATAATAAATTCTTGGTGACTGGGTGAACTCAAGCAGCAGAAAGTTGAAAATGCTGAAAGAGGTCTTCACTTATATTACAGGTATCCAGAAGTCCAGAAACGTCTTCAGGAGGATGTAGACAGAGTGGTGGATCGCAGTCGCCTTCCAACCATTGCAGACCAGCCTCATCTTCCATACTTCACAGCCTTCATCTACGAAGTCATGCGATTCACCTCGTTCATCCCCGTAACGATCCCCCACAGCACGACCGCGGATACGTCCATCAATGGTTATGGCATCCCCAAAGATACCATAGTTTTCATCAACCAATGGTCTTTGAACCATGACCCGACCAAATGGAATCAACCTGAGGTATTCAACCCACAGCGATTCCTGGACGAGGATGGAGCGCTCAACAAAGACTTAACCACCAACGTGCTGATCTTCTCTGCGGGGAAGCGCAGATGCATTGGAGAAGACCTGTCCAAGATACAGCTCTTCCTCTTCACTTCCTTGCTGCTACATCAGTGTAGCTTTACAGCAGAAAGTATCCCCAGCATGGACTGTGAGTATGGGCTCACGATTAAGCCCAAAGCCTTTAAAGTGTCTGTCACACTCCGTGACAGCACAGAACTCCTGGACAGCATGGTAGAAATGTCTCAGACTCCTACAGAACAGAGACAAAGACCTCAAGTTTGAAGTGAAATCAAAGCACACAACTTAAATACTCTGGCAAATGAAGGTTGGATAAGAAAACAAACACTGAAGAATATCTCATATCTGCATGTGTGAAATATAAATATAAATATATTTAAAGACTTCATATACTCAGGCAAAACATTTTCCTGCTCAGAACGAGCTACAGGAATAAAAACACTCTTGCATTACTGTAACTACACAATGCACTGATTTATAATATACTCTGCAAGAGCAGCAAAGCAAAAGCTACATAACAGGACATTACATGGTGGCTTGCTTTATTCATACAAATGAAAGCTTCCATGTTTGATTTCTGAGAGTTTTGAGACATTTACATGCATAGCATTATTTAGTCGAGAGATTTGTATATTACTAATTCTAGTTCTCCTAGTCTGTATATAGCATGCAGACATACAATTGCTTTGATCTATTTATGTTGACTTTAACAATGTTCTGTTAATATTTTACATGACTGCATTGAGCTCAAAGTACTTTTTCCTTGTTTAGTTGTTGTCCTTTAGCTCAAACTAGCCCTGTGCTGCTTTGTAAACGTCACTGTATAATGTTCATAAAATGATAAATTTGTACAGTATACTCTTACAGCACTTTATTGTTCCTCTTAATCCCTGTGCATCTTGATACTATTTCCTGATTCTCACTACAGCATTGTTGAGGTGGATGCCTTGTTATTACTGACTTCTTACCATTAATCTATATAATTACCAAATAAACATAGGTGGGTTTAACGCAGTCCACTTCCATTGTGTTCACCGCAGCCTCCTCCTTCCTCTACATTTTGTGTCCCTTGGGTCCCTTCTAGTTAGGGGAATCCAGAAGGGGAATTTCAGGGTTTGTTAACTAACTGTATAGTGTGTGTTGTGACTAATTTGTTCTCGCTTCTAACTGCAGTGCTGCAATGTAATTTTGAATTGTAATAGCGATGTTTGATTTGCGGTAATATCTTTTTGTACTGTAAATACCATTTGATGTTAATAGGCTGTTGAACTGTGTTATGTCTACTATATATTTTTGTGCAAAACATTAATATGTAAGTTTATTACTGAACTGCTAATATTTAGTTCCCAGGCCGTATGATACCAACATGAAATATTATATTTTTCTACTTCATTTAAGCTCTGTCATTTGAAATTCTAAACTGCATACAGTTTACAGTTTTGTGATTAAATGTAGTGCATACATATAATATATGAATGTGTAAATAAATGTGTAAATCAAAATATCATTACTCAGTCTTGTATGATAGTCAAAAAATGTTGAGTCTGTAAAACAAAACTGGCTGATTTAATGTTGTATAAAAACAAGTGGCTCCCTACTACCCTAGGAAAATAGTGACCAGTAAAAAATAACCATTCTAACTTTAATACACACTTCATATCTGTATGCAGCCACTCAATTGGGAATTTAAAATAGAAGGAAAGTGAGTAGGATATACCCTTCCCTATGAAGTGCTTTATCTTGCTTTCCCAGCACATCCTGCTCTGATTAGCGGTTTGATTGCGTGACAAGTCCAGATAAAGCCAGCTGATTACTGATACACCAACAGCCGCCTGCTCCTATCCAAGATCCCATCCCTGGTAAAGAAAAGAAAGCACACTTCACTGTTGTAGGATCAACAGTAGAACTGTGGCAGAAGTGCTTTCGCCAAGGAAACTACTATACTACTACACCGCCAACGACTTATATTTATCATATACTATATCATAGTTGTTTTTGATATTTCAAATTAGTTTTTGATATTTTCTGTTTTCTTGTTTTGCTTTTAGTATTATGGTATTTTCTATATATATTAAATTAACAAAAAAGTTTTCAGGTTAATGTGATACTTGAATTCTGAATGGCAATTTTTAAAATACATAAGTTTTAAAATATGATGTAAATTGAATGCATTTTGTTAACCCAAACAAAATTTAACTATAATGAAAGCATCCAAACTGCATTTGAAATACAGCAAGTATAGCAATGTAATGGATGCACTGATTCGTAAAAAGTACTGCATCAGCTACAGTTCAATTTTGAAATGCTTACGGTAGAACACATGGTTCTCCAATTTGCATAAAGCTCAGAAATTAAAGACTTTTTGACAGTCTCATTGCTTGCTCTGCTGCCAGTTCTTAAAGTCTTCAGATCAAGAAGAGACCTCCAGGAATCCAGGTAATGGCCTTCAGGTATTATTTATGTGCTGTATGTGAGAGAACCGACTATGAGATGGTTTTCAGTTCCTGAGGATGAACAGTTGTCCTGTTATATGATACTTCCACACACGGAAGTGGTAAAATGTACAGAGAAATCACAATGAAGTTAAATGATCCTGTATGAAGACTTTGCCCTCTTCATCTGTGATGTGGCGACAAACAATGCCTCTCACTCACTTGAACGAATGACAAAGGATTTCATTGGCTGGTTAATGTAGTCCACAATCATCTCCTTATTTAATTAGCCTTCTTTCAAAAATATCATCAACCCACCCAAAAAGTAAGAAACAATAAAATGGCTAATAATCAAAAGCATCAATAAATGAAGACTGCCTCAGTTCCCTATCAATCAGTCACGTACGACATTACGTCAATGACTGACTGTAACGAGGTTAGTTGTTCAGGGAAGGAGGTGTGAACCAGTGAACTTTTAAACACGTTAATCATAAAATAAACAAACACAAAACCAAGTAAACACATAAACAAAACATCAGGTAAAGTCCCAGGCCTGGTCATCTCTCCTCTTGCACCGTCATCACTCCTCCTTTTATTCATCTGGATCTCCTTCAATGAGACTCAAGGCCTGGAGCGGGGAATGCAGGTGACGCTCATTAACAATCGCGCTGCCCTGCCTAGCTTGTTTCCACGGCCCTCTGCCTTGTCCTGCTTGCCACATACTCCCATCGCAGGCCGGGGGTACCCACGAAGCTGCGCCATGGAGCCAGCTTAGTGTTGCACCGCACACTCAGTCCCCACTCTGGGACGCTGTAGGATGCGTACTTTCATGTCTCGATTTTCCCTCGACACAGACCATTCATATGCTTTGCGTCTGAGGGGCAGGCATATCAGTACAAGTTCCTCCCTTTCGGACTGTCCCTGTTGCCCTGCGTTTTCACGAAGGTTGCAAAGGCTGCCTTTGCCCCGCTAAGGGAAGTGGGTGTTCGCATTCTCAACTATCTCAACGACTGGCTCATCCTGTCCCACTCGCGAGAACAGTTGTGCGAACACAGGGACGTGGTGCTCAGGCACCTCAGCCATCTTGGGCTTCGGGTCAACTGGAAAAAGAGAAAACTGTCCCCGTGCTGAGGATCTCTTTTCTCGGTATGTAGTTAGACTTGTTCAACTTGACGGCGCATCTCATGAGAGAGTTCGCTCAGGCAGTGCTCAACTGCTTGAATTTATTTCAAGGGCAGGACGGCGGTTCCACTGAAAGTATTTCAGAGGCTTCTGGGGCATATGGCATCCATGGTCATGCCACTCGGATTGCTTCATATGAGACCGATTCAGCACTGGTTACACGGCCGAGTCCCGAGATGGGCATGGAAACGAAACACACATTGGGTGGCAATCACACTGGCCTGTCGCCGACCTTTCAACCCGAGGTCAGACATTGCTTTTCTATGGCCAGGAGTACCCCTAGAACAAGTCAAATCAAGTCAAGTCAAGTCATCCTCATTTATATAGCGCTTTTAACAATGTAGATTGTTTCAAAGCAGCTTTACAGAGATAAACATATAATTTATGGTAACAGAGATTGTTTTGGCTTTATAGCGGTTCTTTAATAAAGTTATTTTTCAGCTAAAGTTAGTTTTGATTGATTCGCTTCCGTCGCAACGATCATTTGTTATTAAATTAGGGGCCGCTAAGACGACACCATTCTCTCTACACAGACTTTAAACGCGAACCTGTGAGAAACGCTGATGGTGTTCACATGTGCATTAAGAATTGGTTCTATAGTTATGTGCGTTTGAATATATGTGCGCAGGTTTGGAATTCCCTACAAACCAAGCCTAAACAAAGTACTGGTCTTTCCATATAAATTTTGATATGGAATTTTATTTTATTTGTCACTTCGGGGTAGGTATGTCCAGGCTGAGGTGCTGTATGCAACGGGCATGCATCCTCTGGCTCCTGGACAGGACCTTGACTGCAGTGGCATATCAATTGCCTTGAACTGCTAGCAGTACTGGTCCGAACAGACAACACGTTGAGTGTTGCGTACATCAACTGTCAAGGTGGTCTACATTCTCGACCCATGTCACAACTCGCCTGCCATCATCTCCTCTGGAGTCAGAAGTGTGGTGTGCAGGACGAGGCTGAGGGCCGTGAGAGAACGGCACGAGGCTGGTGGCGTGATTGATGATGAGCGACACCTGGACGACGCACCGTTCTCGTGTCTCTCACGGAGGAGCGGAAGCATAAAAGGAGGAACGGCGACAGTGAAGGACGAGAGAAGACCAGGCCTGGGCTGTTTTATTTATATGTGGCAGCAGTCGTCCGTGAGGGGCTGCCATCTTTAATTTTGTTTTGTATTTGTTTTATTTTGTTATTAAAAGTCTTTAAATGTTCACCGGTTCCCACCTCCTCCTCCCCATTACAACAACAAACTTTGCTACAGTGGTGCCGAAACCCGGTAGGAAGGAGGGACACGCTATCGAAGAGCCCTCGCTGCTGAGGGGAATCGCAGTGCTGAGGAGGTAAGGCAGCAAAGGAGCGGTGAATCCGATGGCTGCCTGAGGCGGTGGTGCTGGAGCGATTGAACAGCAGGTAGGATGGAGAGCTTGCTGCCGTGCTTCTGGGTCGAGGAGGTGTGGCTGCCGTCCGAGAGGGAGCGGAGTCGTCGCTCCCGTTCGCTGTGGGCCGGAGCCTACTGCCGTCCGCCATGATGGGGGCGGAGCAGTGAACGGGGGACTCACTGCCGGCTGCCCTCGACCGGAGGAGCCATCGACGTCCTCCAGGAGGCGGAGGATCGTCGAGCCGTCCCCCAACGGATGTCCAGTACCATCGCATAGGATGCCATTCACATTTCGGGCGAGCTCAATCATGCAGCCGACACGCTCTCACAACAGCTCACGCTACCGGGAGAGTGGAGACTCCACCCCCAGGTGTTCCAGCTGATTTGGAGATTCTTTGGAGCCGCAAAGGTAGACCTGTTTGCCTCTCCAGACATGTGCCACTGACAGTTGTTTTATTCCCTGACTTTGGTGACCCTCTGCACGTATGCACTAGCACACAGCCAGTGTCTCTCCCTTGGCAAGGTCCACTCTGCCGTCTCTATAATTGTACTGACTTCATCCCTGACAAGGCAGAATCTACCACAGAGACCTTCCATATGTAGCACTTCTCTAATGGCCAGTCCATATGTGTAACTCCACGTTACCTCCATACAGGTAGGATGTAGTATTTATCTGTAGCATTCCTTTCCATTGGTAATAATGTTATCCAATTAGTCTAGTGTAAGAAGGAACAGCAGTGATCAACATTCCACCCTGTCCATTTTTCCGCCCCAGTAAGTGCAGAGAGATTAGGCATCTTACACGGGGCGTTGGGAAGGCACATCGATTGTGTTTCTTAGGGATCCTAATTCGTCAGTCACTGACGTAACGTGAGGTTACTAATCTAGGTTTCTAATGTAACCCTCATTCCCTGAAGAGGAGAATGGAGATGTTACGTCCTGTCGCCACAATCACTGTAACCACAGCTGAGCGGCCAGGACACTGTCTCGGCTCCTCAGCGAAAACTTAATCAGTGAGTGTAGCACGCTTCCTTATATCCCTGTATCATGGGGAGTGGTTTGTGATGCAAATCTCACTCGCCAATGTCCGTTGGCTTGTTTTGTTACCACTCGAAGGTGATTGGGCTCTCAGACGAGATCCCAATTGGTCAGTCACTGACATAACATCTCCGCTCCCTCCTTCAGGGAACGGGGGTTACATTAGTAATGTTACCTTTCATTACATGATGTCAATTCACATAAAACATGTCACTACAAGAGTCTCTAATCAGAAGCTGTTTGCTGCTGAAGACATTATTAACCCAGTGCTTGGTTCAGGTGTCCAGACAAGGTATTAACCTGAAAAGGTTATTTCTGTTTACAACTGATGGGTGAGTCAGTATGAGTGCCCTGTAATATCACCCGTGACACCTGAAAATCAGCCCTTTTCATCATGTCTTCCTGGCATCGCCTATGGCTGGCTGCTCTCTGGACAAGAGTGTACAGGCATGATACTGACTGAAAACTACCTGACCTACATTTATGAAGTTGAAAGTGAAGTGTAACTTCTGTTCCACTAAACAGAATTGTACAAATCAAAATAATGGCAATTATTAAGGTCAAAGCACATTGAGCACAACGTGAAACAGAAAAAAAGTTGTCATCAGAAGTTTTGAACAAAGAAATTTGAAAATGTCTGAACTTTTTTGTAGATGGAAATTGAAGAGCACATGATCAATAGTCCAATTCAACTTGATTCTAGACATTCGATTTGGTTCTAGCCCATGTGGTTCCCAAGCAAAAATGTAAATGTCATTACACTTGCCTGAGTAGTGGGTGAAATTTGTGCATCATCATATCAAGTTTGGTGTCTCTGTGCTTTACATTTTATGATGTCCAGGCACTTTTAGGGCAGTAAAAGAATAATATTACATGTAATATCAGCACAAAGGTATTTCATCTAGTTGACAAATGCAACATTTCTCATTTGAACATAGTTTAACTTGATGTACTAAAACAACTAAACCTAAAACTAAAATAAAAATAAATAAAACAAATACATACATATTTAAAAAAAGAAAACGAATAAAAATGACAAAAACAACAAAAATTACTAGAACTTTAAAGTGCCCCTATTTTGCTATTTTTAAGGTTTCTAATTTTGTTTTGGAAGTCTCTTACATCAGGTTTACATGCATCCAAGGTCAAAAACACTTTTCTCATAATATACACTGAAAGCCTGAAAACGGTTTGTTCAAAGATTCAGTTTCTCTAAATCCTTCCTTTCCGAGAGACTACTTTGCTCTGATTGGTCAGAAGGCCCGGTCTGTTGTGATTGGTCTGTCGCTTACAGCGCACATCAGAAACGAAACGCCTATTACCATATCAAAGTGGATTTGCTGAGCTGAAAACATGAATAACACTCTTCCAGGCCTCAGAATACAACTACAGTGTTTGAGGGCGGGGGAAAAAAAGAAGACATTGTTCACGGGCGGCATTATGCAAATTTGTTGTTACATACCTATGCAACAGGAAGTGAGACTGGAATTGCTGACGACTCATTTCGGCAAGTTCAGAATCAATTCTTTCATTTAGGAGACAATAATTTTGTTGTGCACTTTGATCTTTAAAACTTTTTTACATTCACAAACAGCTATATTACACACTGCATGAAAGCTAATATTCAAAAAAGCAAAATAATGGCACTTTAAAATTCTAATGAAAACGGAAAATGTAAAACAAAAAAACTGATTCAAAATATTAATGAAAACAATAAAAAATCTCTCATCACTGGTTAATTTCTAAGTTAGGCTCAAGTAGACAGCAATTATGTTTTCTGTCGCTAATGCTGCTGAAATGACCAATTCATGCCACACCAATAACATACAGTAAAACATAAAAAAATATGACCAACGTACAACACAGTCTGAATTCACCTTATTGTATATTGTAATGAGCAGCAGCAATGAAGTGAATATCTTCATATGCATGGTTACAGTATCAATGTTCTGTACAGATCACCAACAATCTAAAATGTATAAAGCAAGTGCAATCATGTAAACATACAAACAATTATTGCATTCTTAATGCTGGATCGTATAAACACTAAAAATGAAATTAAAACAATATTAGCAATTACATAAGAGGAAAACTTATCTTCCACTTTACATGGTCCCCATAATTTCTTAAATGTAGAGGTTTAGCAATTATCTTTGGTCAAAAAAAATGTATATGAATTAAAATGTACACAAGTCATCCAAGTTATCTGCTTATATATCATACTGAAAAACAAACAACAATACAGATTCCACAAAGAGAACTCAGATAAGTGATTTAATCCAGATTGAGCTGTTTGGGTATCCCTAAAAAAAATAAAAAACACACCCGTAAAAGACAGGAGGGAGATACATGCTATAAAAAGTATAATATATACAGTATATGACATAATTTCAGCTTTCAAGCACAGTCTAATTTCAGCGGCTTTTCGGACAAACTAATTATTGAAGTTCTTCGAAAGACATTCAAAGGTTTGTATCAGACACCTATTAGGAGGTAAACTAGATTCCACAAATATAACTTTATAGCCATGCTGTTTTATGAAATAATCTGTAGGTACATTAATAATTTTAGATCCTGATTACAAAGTACACACAAAAACATGCCCCTAAAAGGCACATTAAAACAAAAGTAATTTGATGCTTTTAATTCCGGTCAAAAAGATATTTCCCGTGGTTTTTGGTCAGAATATGTTGCAAGCTGCTGGGTGTCACTTCACCCAAATAATCTCTGTAATTAAATTTTTTTAAATCCTTTTTAGAAAATCTAAAAGATTTTGTGGGTTTTGAAGATATCATTAATGTGAAATTCATTCTAACGGTAGCCACTGATAGTCATGGCGTTGTCAATAGATGACAGCCATGTTGTGTATTGCAACTATTAGTGTTAGTGTTAATGTCTAAAATGTTCCTGGGGGGAAAAAAATGAAAAAAATAAAAGAAATTGTCCTGTAAAACAAATACAGTATATTGTGCATTTTAATGGATGCACAATAAATCACGTGTCCTGGCCAGCATTAATAGTTCAGATGTTGGTTTGTGGGTAAACAGCTACAGTCCAGTCACAGTCGAGTCTAAAGAGATGGAACACAAAGACAGAGAGCCTTTTTCCCTTCTGTTGGAGACGTATATTAAAGTGATGCAACAAGAGAGTCCAATTCCTTCTGTGCCTCCTCGTCCTTTTGAGAAAGTGCAAAAATAATTCAGTTACTGACACAGAATTACAATGACAAGAGACTCAAACTATAAATCTGATTAATCCGAATAAGAAAAACACCTCTTTAGTCACAATGCTCATCGCAGAGGCAGCGTCACACATCTGTCGGGCACGACTCCTCTGACCCAAGTCTTTGTAACACTGACAGGAGAAAAGTGATATACAGTAGGCGCAGTTACAGTCAATCATTTCAATGTTCATCATTTTATTTTAAGGGTTTACTGGCTCAGTTAAAAAACCTAGTGAGCTGCCTATGTAGACGGCATGTGTGTGTTGCCTATGTAAAAGTTGTTTCAAAAAAAAAAAAAAAAAAATCATCTAAGATGGAGGAAGATATTGGAGAGATGTCAATTATCTACTATAATGTTCAAAAGTTTGGAGCCAGTATTATTTTTAAATGTTTTGGAAAAAAAATCTTATGCTCACCATTGCAGAACTTATCAAAAATACAGTAAAAACAACACTAATGTAAATTATAACCATTTAATGACTGTTTTCAATTTCTATTTTTTACGTATTCATGTGATGGCAAAGGTGAATTTTCCTCATCATTACTATAGTCTTCAGTGTCACATGATCCTTCAGAAATCATTCTAATATGCTGATTTGGTGCTTAAGAAACATTTCTTATTATTATCAGTTGAAAAGTTGTGCTAGTTAATATTTTTGTGGAAACTGTGATCGTTTATGAATAGAAAGTTCTTTGAGTTGTTCTTGGTCTGTTCTCGTCTTAGGGTGCGTTTACACGACAATGATGTTCTAAAAACTGAAAGTACAGACGAAAATGCTCTCAAAACCATCTCCGTTCACACGGATCTGCGAAAACGACTAAAAACGCTCTATTATGCTGCCATACCAGTAGTTGGCGATGTCACTTTGTAGAGAAAAACTACACGCCTATAATGTAACTACACGACTGAACATGTAATATGCATGCGCATGACGTCACCGTTTTCACAAATTCAATTTTTGTAGTTTACATGGAGATTATAACGGTCTCTTATCTATGCACTTTGAAACCCCAAAATGCCATTGCTGTGTAAATGAACTGGATGCTCAAAATTTATCATGTGAATGTACACAAGTAAGTTACACAGCTTATTGTACAGGTAAGTTAATTGCGTTCGAAACTGCTGCTGCATTACGCACACAACACACAGACAGTAGCGCGCATATCACGTTAAGATTGAGCGCACAGAATCATTCAGTAGCGCAGAAATGTATTGTAAACTCTGTTCTGTGATTTAACAATTAAATAGCTTAGAAACGGAAAGTTCTAGCATATATTTCTTAGTGACTAAAACCCACAGCTTCACTATTAGTAGAGAGTACGCTGCCAGGTGCAAGTAAAACGCAATCGCTCACTCTCACACTAATGCATTCATATAAATGTAATCTTTACTGTGCTACTTTATCTATATCTGATTTAGCATGAGCAGAAATATCACCCAAAGACAAAAGAACTGATAAAAATAAGCTGTTATGTAGGAGCGCTGTGTCATATGCCATAGCTGTGCACAACCCGCGTTCAGTCTCAGCTCGAGGTTCAGGCTTAATTTGTTCATCACTGACGTCATCAGCGACTAGTCAACGTCGACTCGAATTTCATCACATAAATGTCGGCTTTAAAAAATCTGAAGTCGTTATCTATATATGTGGTAAACAGCAAGACAGCTCACTAGGTTTGGAACAGAGCCAACAAAATACCTAATGTCATTAACTTAATATTGATCATAAATAGTCAAAACCTCAAACAAGAGAGTCATTACCTTGGCTAAAAACACATAGTTGAATTTCGAGTACTTGGGATTGATCTCCTCTGCCTGTAGAATCAAACACAGGACAAAGTAAGCAAACTTTTTTTCACTCCTTTTTTTTTTCTTTCTTTTCTTTTTTTTTTTTTTTTTGCATTTCAGGTGGAGTTACTTAAATGTGATCATGAACAACACAATCTCTTTAAAGAAGGCTTGCAATGCTGCCAGGCAAACGTCTAGGGCGAATTCTCCAACATTTTGCATGTTAAATGAGATATTAAACAATTACAATGGAAGGCTGTTAAGTGTAAACCAATACTCTATAATCAGAGCAATAAATAACACTGTCAAAATGTAAGAGACTTACACAATCAAAAAAAATATAAACACTGCACTAGCCACATATATGAGCTTATGTTTTCTACAAAAGTAAACTCCAGGGTTCATACACCTTTTGAGAAACAGTTTTTCATGATTTTAGATTACGTTTTAGTTGTTCATGATCATTATTATAATAATGTATGATTTTTTAACTATTTATTTGTATGATACAGCTGCAAATAAGTATTTGAACACCTGAGAAAATCAATGTTAATATTTGGTACAGTAGCCTTTGTTTGCAATTACAGAGGTCAAACGTTTCCTGTAGTTTTTCACCAGGTTTGCACACACTGCAGGAGGGATTTTGGCCCACTCCTCCACACAGATCTTCTCTAGATCAGTCAGGTTTCTGGGCTGTCGCTGAGAAACACGGAGTTTGAGCTCCCTCCAAAGATTCTCAATTGGGTTTAGGTCTGGAGACTGGCTAGGCCACACCAGAACCTTGATATGCTTCTTACAGAGCCACTCCTTGGTTATCCTGGCTGTGTGCTTCGGGTCATTGTCATGTTGACAATGACCTAATGTCATGGTGCAATGAGCAGAAACTGCTCTTTGTAAATAATTGGAATCTGTTTTGGGAGCGTCCTAGGCTTTACCGTGCTGATGGCTTACACCCAAGCAGATTCGGATCGGATCTTCTGTCAGATAACATCTCCAAAATGTTAAATACCTTTTGACTAGTAACCAAAAGTTCAAATCATAGTCTCTGCTGCACCAAATTAACTGATATAAATAGTGTAGAACATTGCATAGAAACTGTGTCTATTCCTCGTTTAGTGAGATCAAATAATAAATCTACTGCAGGATCTAGAAAAAATCTAATTGTTATTAAACCAGAAAATGTTGCTATTAGTAACCAAAAACAATTTCTAAAGCTAGGTCTTCTAAACATTAGATCACTCACACCTAAGGCAGTTATTGTAAATGAAATAGTCACAGATAATAGCTTCAATGTACTTTGCCTTACTGAAACTTGGCTTAAACCTAATGATTATTTCGGTCTAAATGAGTCTACTCCATCAGGATACTCCTATAAGCACGAACCCCGTCTGATTGGTCGTGGCGGCGGTGTTGCAGCGGTCTATAGAGATATTCTCAATGTTACTCAGAAAACGGGTTATAAGTTTATTTCGTTTGAAATACTTGTACTAAATGTTACGCTCTTAGATGTTAGAAAAAAATCCATATTATCTCTAGCCTTGGCTACCGTATATAGACCGCCTGGGCCTTACGCTGATTTCCTAAAAGAGTTTGCAGATTTTCTCTCAGATCTATTGGTCAATGTAGATAAAGCATTAATTGTTGGAGATTTTAACATACACGTAGATAATCCAAATGATGCGTTAGGGGCTGCGTTTATAGATTTATTAAATTCCTTTGGGGTCAAACAAAACGTCACCGAACCAACTCATCGTCTTAATCACACACTCGATTTAATTATATCATATGGAACCGATCCAACCGATATAGATATCATTCCACAAAGTGATGATGTCACTGACCATTACTTGGTAACTTGCATATTACGTACTGCTGTAATATGTCATGCGGCGCCGCGTTTTCGACCAGGCAGAACAATCCTTCCATCCACCATAGATAATTTCTCGAGTTGCTTATCTAATCTGTCTCAGCTGCTGCCTGAACCCAAACAAACAGATGAACTAGAAGAACTAACTAGCACTATGAGCACCATTCTCTCTAGAACATTGGATGTTGTTGCACCCGTTAGATTAAAAAAGGTCACAGAGAAAATTAAAGCACCATGGTACAATAATACTACGCATGTTCTAAAGAGAGAAACCCGTAATTTAGAGCGTAAATGGACACAAACTAATTTAGAGGTCTTTAGAATCGCGTGGAAAGACAGTATGTCACGTTATAAAAAGGCCCTAAAAGCGGCCAGGGCTGAGCATCTCCGCAAACTAATAGAAAACAACCAAAACAATCCTAGGTTTTTATTTAACACCGTGGCTAGACTAACAAATAAACAGACGTCACCCGAACAAAATATCCCGTTACAGTTTAGTAGTAATGATTTCATGAACTTCTTCACTGAGAAAATAGAAAACATCAGAACCACAATTGTAAACGTTCAATCCTCAATCGCACCTTATAATTCAGCCTCAATTTTCCCCCCGCAAGAACAATTACAGTGCTTTACAACTATAGAACAAAAAGAGTTAAATAAACTTATCACTTCATCTAAAACAACAACATGTTTATTAGATCCTATACCAACTAAACTACTGAAGGAAGTGTTACCTGTAGTGGAAGAGCCTCTCCTCAATATTATTAACTCATCTTTATCTTTAGGTCATGTTCCTAGAACATTTAAACTGGCAGTGATAAAACCTCTCATTAAGAAACCACAATTAGACCCGCATAATCTAGCAAATTATAGACCCATTTCAAATCTACCTTTTATGTCTAAAATACTAGAAAAAGTTGTGTCCACTCAACTGGGCTCTTTCTTGCAAGAAAATGATATCTATGAAAAGTTTCAGTCTGGATTCAGACCGCATCATAGCACTGAAACTGCGCTCATTAAAATCACAAATGATTTACTCTTAGCTTCTGACCAAGGCTGCATCTCAATACTAGTTTTACTTGATCTAAGTGCTGCGTTCGATACTATAGATCATACAATACTCTTAGATCGACTACAAAATTATACTGGTGTTCAAGGACAAGCATTAAGCTGGTTTAGATCATACTTATCAGACCGCTACCATTTTGTCTATTTAAATGGAGAAAAATCGATCATAATTCCAGTAAACTATGGAGTGCCGCAGGGATCTGTGTTGGGCCCTCTGTTATTCTCAATATATATGCTGCCACTTGGAAATATTATAAGGAAACATGGAATTAGTTTCCATTGTTATGCTGATGACACTCAAATATATATTTCATCACGGCCGGATGAAAACGCTAAATTATCCAAATTGACAGAGTGTGTTAAAGATATAAAAGATTGGATGACGCGTAATTTTCTATTATTAAATCCAGACAAGACAGAGGTAATACTTATCGGTTCAAAAAACCGCCCACAGAACCTCTCACAATACAACTTTGACATCGTAGGATGTCCTGTTACTTTATCCTCTACAGTAAAAGACCTGGGTGTTATACTCGATTGTAACCTGTCTTTTGAAAATCATATTTCGTATGTTACAAAAACAGCCTTTTTCCACCTTAGAAACATTGCTAAGCTACGTAATATGCTATCAGTTTCTGATGCTGAAAAGTTAGTTCATGCATTCATGACCTCGAGACTAGATTACTGTAATGCTTTATTAGCCGGTTGTCCTGCATCCTCAATAAACAAGCTACAGTTAGTCCAAAATGCAGCCGCTAGAGTTCTTACTAGATCAAGAAAATATGATCATATAACACCGATTTTATCATCACTACATTGGCTACCTATAAAGTTCCGTATTAATTACAAGGTATTGCTACTGACTTATAAAGCCCTAAACGGCTTAGCTCCAGTCTATTTAGCGGATCTTCTATCACCCTATAATCCATCGCGCTCTTTAAGATCAATAAATTCAAGGCTTTTGGTCATACCTAGGATATCCAGATCAACCAAAGGAGGGAGAGCATTTTCACATTTGGCTCCAAAACTCTGGAATAGCCTTCCTGATACTGTTCGTTGCTCGGACTCACTCTCCCAGTTTAAAACTAGATTAAAGACGCATCTTTTCAGCCAGGCATTCATATAATATTGTTAATCTCACAGTTTCAAACTACAATCCGGCCTCTAGTTCATAAATGCCAGAGGAGAACTGGCCCCCGACTGAGCCTGGGTTCTCCCAAGTTTTTTTTTTTCTCCATTAGGTCACCTGATGGAGTTTTTTCGGTTCCTTGCCACTGTTGCCTTTGGCTTGCTCAGTTGGGGATATTTTGGGGATATTTAATTTTATTCTATCAATCAATAAATTCCACTAGAAACAAACTTTGTTGTATTATTTTATTTTAATACTGTGAAGCTGCTTTGATACAATCTGTATTGTGAAAAGCGCTATACAAATATACTTGATTTGATTAGATTTGATTTGATGTTGGAAGACCCAGCCTCGACCCATCTTCAGTGCTCTAACTGAGGGAAGGAGGTTGTTCCCCAAAATCTCGCAATACATGGCCCCGGTCATCCTCTCCTTAATACAGTGCAGTCGCCCTGTCCCATGTGCAGAAAAACACCCCCAAAGCATGATGCTACCACCCCCATGCTTCATAGTAGCGATGGTGTTCTTGGGATGGTACTCATCATTCTTCTTCCTCCAAACACGTTTAGTGGAATTATTTTGGTCTCATCTGACCACATGACTTTCTCCCATGACTCCTCTGGATCATCCAAATGGTCATTGGCAAACTTAAGACTGGCCTTGACATGTGCTGGTTTAAGCAGGGGAACCTTCCGTGCCATGCATGATTTCAAACCATGACGTCTTAGTGTATTACCAACAGTAACCTTGGAAACGGTGGTCCCAGCTCTTTTCAGGTCATTGACCAGCTCCTCCCGTGTAGTTCTGGGCTGATTTCTCACCTTTCTTAGGATCATTGAGACCCCACGAGGTGAGATCTTGCATGGAGCCCCAGTCCGAGGGAGATTGACAGTCATGTTTAGCTTCTTCCATTTTCTAATGATTGCTCCAACAGTGGACCTTTTTTCACCAAGCTGCTTGGCAATTTCCCCGTAGCCCTTTCCAGCCTTGTGGAGGTGTACAATTTTGTCTCTAGTGTCTTTGGACAGCTCTTTGGTCTTGGCCATGTTAGTAGTTGGATTCTTACTGATTGTATGGGGTGGACAGGTGTCTTTATGCAGCTAACGACCTCAAACAGGTGCATCTAATTTAGGATAATAAATGGAGTGGAGGTGGACATTTTAAAGGCAGACTAACAGGTCTTTGAGGGTCAGAATTCTAGCTGATAGACAGGTGTTAAAATACTTATTTGCAGCTGTATCATACAAATAAATTGTTAAAAAATCATATATTGTGATTTCTGGATTTTTTTTTTTAGATTATGTCTCTCACAGTGGACATGCACCTACGATGACAATTTCAGACCCCTCCATGATTTCCAAGTGGGAGAACTTGCAAAATAGCAGGGTGTTCAAATACTTATTTTCCTCACTTTATATATATACTTTTCCAACATTTTAGGACTGTTAATTTCCATGATTCCCAGCGCTGGAAATTAAGTTTTCCTTAGTTTTAACCCACCATAGCAACAAACAAACACACAAAAAAAGACTTCCATTTTAACATGGACATCTTATATTTTACAACAGGGTTCATCTAGGACTGAAAACATTTTCTCAAAATCACAAACATGGCTATAAACAGCATGGCCAAAAGTCCATGGACAAAAGTGTGTGAAAGAAAATTGAGGTTGATAAGATATTTTAAATGTTTCTTAGAAGCCCACTAAGGCTGCATTTATTTGATCAAAAATACAGTTAAACAGTAATATTATGAAATATTTTTTAGAATTCAAAATAATTGTTTTCTATTTCAATATATTTCCAAATGTAATTTATTCCAGTGGTACATACTGTGATACATTTTCAGGATTATTTGATGAACAGAAAGTTCAAAAGAACAGCATTTATTTAAAATAGAAATCTTTTGTAACAATTTAAATGTCTTTACTGTCACTTTTGATCAATTTAATGCACACTTGCTGAATAAATGTATTAATTTCATTTAGGAAAAAAAGTATCTGACCGACCCCAACTTTTGCATGTTCTTGCTGAATCAATAGAATATTCAGGCTTTCCTCTAGAAGACATTTCTGTATGAAACTTGCTTTGTGAATTACCATGCGTTACCAGGTATCTTAATTTCAACTAAGGAGATGCACGGCTGTATCGATGCTTGATTGTATGCACACTCTGCACTAGTAATAATAGCTGTAGCTGAAACCCATAACTGTGAAGGGGATTTCCACATACTTTTGGCCATGTAGCATATAATGCTGTATTCTGAGATATCATGTTATTTGGACATACACAGCTGCTCCATTTTTTTTCTCTATAATTATTGGATTATTAATGATTAATGATGAAGAACGATATATTTCTCTCCTTTAAACCAGTCATGCTGTTGTATAACTCTCCAGAATGTTGGCTTGGCAGGGTGCAACAAGTCTAAGCACAGACCCCTTAAATAAGAAGTGATGGGTGAGATACAAAGGACAGGAAAACATCAGAGGAGAGAGCAACGTTATGTAAAAACGGTGAATGTAGGAACACAGGTCATGCTCTTTCATAAATTAACATGGTTTGTCACTTAAACTGTGACCCCTTTGCAGAACATACTAAGGCTACGTTCAGACTGCAGACAAAAGAGGCCCAAATCTAAAAAAAATAAATAAATAAAAAAATGCCGAAATTTTTTTCGACTTATGTCGAACAGGCGGAAAACTCCAAGTGGTTCATCATGGAGGTGTGTTAATAGAAAGACAATAGTAGAAATATCAACTATAAAGGAAGCTAGCACATAGCAATTAAAAACATAACCCATGCTGACAGTGTGATGGTATTTAATGGAAATCATTATAATATAAAAAGAAAATTAATATAGCATATGCAATAGTCTCAGTCAATTTGGTCTTATTTTCATTCACTTTCAGTGAATGAAAAAAAAAAAACTTTGTGACCGAGAAAAACTCCCATACATGACTTGGCACATTCATCTGCCTGTCCATATGCAAAGTTTAAAAGTCCATAAAAAAGGATGGGTACAGTGAAAATGTTTAAAAATATGGATTTTTGTTAGAGTATTACATCTTTAAAGGACCCTTGAATCTTCAACGCACCCTTGAGTGTCCCCGACATGACTGATGCGACTGCATTGGCCCATTCGGGAAATTCACTGGTCCATAAAAAAATGGTAAAAAAAAAAAAAAGAAAAAGTTATACAATTAGGCTGTGTATCAACTCCCAGGGCTTTAAATCTAGTTTTATGGGAACACTATTCAGACATGTTAAGGAAACGACAGTACTTAAATATTTAAGTAGCCTAGTGAATGAAGGCCATAAACGTTAGCCTATACTGATGCCCTTATTTATTTATTTATTTATTTATTTTTCATAAAATGCGTAATTATAGACATTTAACCTTATTGAAAGCTATAATTTTTTACATTGTGTAGGCATAAACTGCAAATTATAAATTATCAGATTGTTTTTATTTATCATTTATTAACAAATACAGAAAAAAAATGCCAAAAATGTTAATGTAAGTGAACTTAAAAAACAATGTTCACATAAACCCATTATAATAGGCTAAATGTCAAATCCTGGAGAATGACATATTGAGGGAATTCCCAGTTTTGCAGCACAGCACCGCAATATAAAGTTAAGAAAACTAAACAACCGAGAGAAATATGTCTACTGCCTCAGATTTAACGTTTTATCTGTACATCAGCATCGGGGAATGACATTATGATCTCGTTCACGGTAGAGAAAGCTGCTTACATGTGCAAAACTAACTTTGACTTAAATGTAAACACAGCTTTTGTGTCTTTATCAGCTTTTCCATATATATACTGGCCCTGATAATCATCACAAATACTTATGCTTGCTCCATTTCTGTAAATCCGTTTTTATGAATGAATGACTCTCTCACCCGTTGCTCTATAGTTTTCTTCGTCAACAGCCGCTTGCACCCCCTGCTGGTGAGGCTGACTAAAAGCTAATGCCGTGTATATTTTTTCCCAAGTAGTGCAATTCAACAAGCTTTTTTGTTTCAAAAACATTTGTCATTATTTTACTTCCATATGAATCTCTGAGCTGGTGTAAGTGAGTAGAGGCGGGGCTCATTTGCATATTCATAGAACCACGTATACTAAATGAGGCAAGAGTGTAGAGTTACAGTCAAGCTATTTTAAGGCATGGAGAATTTTTTTACAGAAAGGAACAAATGTTTAAATATATCATATATCAAAGATGAGTTTTAAGGGATAAAATTATTGACTACAGTGGGACTTTAAGTATCACGGTGAGTGACAGCTCTATACAAACAAAACTTGAGGGAAAACTATGAAAACTAGAAACAAATCCACTCTCTTTCTCATCATCCTCGTCTTTGTCTTCCCTATCGCTTGCGCATAAATTTGCGGGCTTCGACGGCACACTAGCTCATAAGCAAAAGCATAAATGCTGACTTCAGATACCTCTGTGTTTACCTTTTATCTTGTTATTGTTCTTTTGTGTATGCTTGTCAGTTCACACTCAAATCTCATATTGGCCACATTTAAAAAAAAATAATGTGAACAGCCAAACAAAACAAAAAATAAGATCTGAGCAACAAATCAGAATTGAGCATTAAGGCTTGCAGTGTGAAAGTCTATGGTGGGAAAATCTGGAAATTGGACTGGTTGATTTCATTGAAGAGATTGCTGGAGCTACAGAAGCAAGAGGTGAAAATCTGTCTACCTCAAAAATGTAATGGCATATTGGTAAAAATGTAACAAATGAATGAAATAAATACAAGAAAAATTGGCTACAATTGCTTAAATTTCTGGCATCCAGAAAATTATGACAATTTAAGAAAAACATATGTTTTTTAATCTTATTTCTTTGAGGACAGTCATACCAGCCATCTAAATATTAATGACATACTGTTGAATAGAGAGGCTTGTTACACAGTCAATCACCGGTGTGCGCAGGTGATCAGAGACACGTCTTACCTTGAGGAAGTTCTGCAGGGCGTCCTGGACGGTGGCACTGGGTGGCTCTCCAAAAAGAGTAGCAGCGATTTTCCTCTCAATCCACGTACATTGGGACACCTGCACACACAACATGTTAATAAGACAATCATAAATAAGAACTCAGCTTATCAATGTGCAGATGGAAAATAAGGCCTATTCACTGCAATAACAGCAACAAAAAATAGATATATTAAGATACACCTAATTCAAGAAATTCGATTTATTTGAAAAGCTAATTACATAAGGCAATTAATTATCTTATTATTAAGGATGATTAACAAAATATATATGCTGAATTAAAAATTATTTTTGCAGCACTTAGTCAGGGTTCACACATTTTTGATCATCAACTTCCAAGATTTTTCTCTCTACATATTTTTTTTTTTTTTTTTTTTTTACAGATTATACTCACTATAAAAATTGCTCAAAAGTTTTAGGTCAGCATGACACTTTTATTCAGCAAGGAAGCATTGAATTGATCAAAAAATTAGCAAAGACATTTATAATTTAACAAAAGATTTATTTTTCAAATAAAGGCTGTTCTTTTGAACTTTAAATTCATCCAATAATCCTGACCAAATTAAACTTGATTTCAACAAAAAATGTTAAGCAGCACAACTGTTTTCAACATTGATGATACTAAGAAATGTTTCTTGAGCACCAAATCATCATATTAGAATGATTTCTGAAGGATCATGTGACACTGAAGACTGGAGTAATGATGCTGAAAATGACATTTTAAAATATATTAAAATATATACAAAAAGTTATTTTAAATTGTAATAATATTTCACAATATAGAGAACTCTTAACAAAATGTAAACAAATGTCTTACCAATCCCAAACTTTTGAACGGTAGTGTGTATTCACTACAGAAATGTTCCTTAATTAAATAGCAATATTATTAAATATTATATATATATATATATATATATATATATATATATATATATATATATATATATGAAAGGATATGGATAATTTGGTTATGTATGTTCCAGGATTTTTATGACTGTGGGAACCCTGATATAGACTTTAACTATGACAATATCACAAATATGCCAAATGTTCTGTCACTCACAGCATAACACCAGCGGCCCAGCAGGTAATACGACAGAGGATCTTCAGGTTTCAACTCAATCGCTTTATGCAGATGATCCTTGAGCCAGAGAGGGAGAGAGGGAGAGAGGGAGAGAGAGAGAGAGAGAGAGAGAGAGAGAGAGAGAGAGAGAGAGAGAGAGAGAGAGAGAGAGAGAGAGAGAGAGATTTCATCATTGTGACACGACTTGTCTTTTTTGCTGATCTCTACAGCTGAGATACCACAAATTTTTCTCCTGAACTATCTCGCACGAACATAGAGAAACCTACCACACGCATCTGTCATTCAGCTCCTCTCTCTCTCACTGCTAGCTCACCTGCCAGTGCTCTGCAGGTGTGTGCTGTTTGGAAATCTAGCTGACAGCTAAGATAAAATGCTACGTGCATCAGAGATTGATCTGCTCTTATGAAATATGTGTGTGTGTGTGTGGTACCCTCATTCCCTTTCCTCTTGTCTCAGATAAGATTATGAATACTAACTCTCACAGAAGCTAATGTTATGCTCCTATCAACACATACAACCACTGAAATCAACTCAAATGACCTTATGCTGAGATGCATTCACTGCTTTTAAAGCCTTCTCTACATGTCTGCATATTTGCAATCCAATTAAAACACAAGAACATCTAGAACACTGCCTAAAAAGCACATATTCACAAACCACAGACTCTTTACACTCACCTTAAAAAGGTAGCCATTTTTAATTTTATTCTGAATAGATTCATATTCAGTCAGGAGTCCACAAAGAATAGCATACCTACAAAGAGAAAACCAGAAAGAAAAGAGAACAATTACCAATACATGAATAGAATATTATGCTTAATTTCATTAATTAATTAATTATTATAAAACATTGTATGAAATCCTGTTTTCCCGCTCCGTTTATTTGCCTTGGTTACTCATTACTCTCTTGTTTGTTTCTATGGTTAGCAATTGATTTGTGCACCTGTGTCTTCAGTTAATCGCAAGAAAGTATCATCAAAAACAATGCAACAACTTTACAAGAACGTAAAGACAAAACCGAAGACAGAACTGAGGGCATATAGGATAATGGTTAACTGAATCAGAGCCAGGATAGAAAGTTTCTGTATATATGCACCAATTTCTGGTAAATATTAACGCATAATGTGCATTGATTACGACGTTGACTACGCTTTACAGTAGCATTTAATTCTGGGGAGAGATAAAGAGACAACATTATTATGTTTTTAAACCCGGAAATGGCAAAAAAGCAACAAAATTGTCAAAGACATCCAATGAACTATATTCAAATCCAATGTAAAATGCAAATTGTACACCCAAGCCAAGTTTCTTGGTAAACCACATGCAGTTACACTAATGTAATAAACTGCAGAAGAATTATTCTGATTAATATGAATATTTTTAAAAAGGCTATTTGATAAAGATTGGTGTCTTTTATCATGTAGAAAGAAAAAGAAAGTAGGTGAAAGGGCTGATGTGCGTGTGTACGTGTGCTGTAGTTAAAGTGTTTTGAGGGGCCGGTTGAGAGATGATCAAAGCTTTTCCACCATACCGATGTAAATCTTGCTGGTACTCACAGTCAGACAATGGAGCCAGGCACAAACACCTTTTATGTGCTCGATCAAGGGGTGAAGAGGTCGAATTACTGTCACAGAAGGTGAGAGTTTGTCTGAGTTTGAATCGGGGACAGAGCCTGTATCCAAAAGGCTTTGACCTTGAGCTCACCAGAGAGAAACTCAATACTAGCACAGATGTAACATGATAGATAGACTTACTGTACTCAGTTACACTGGTGTGTGTGTGTGTGTGTGTGTGTGTGTGTGTTAGTGTGTGTGTGTTAGTGTGTGTGTGTGTGTGTGTGTGTGTTAGTGTGTGTGTGTGTTAGTGTGTGTGTGTGTGTTAGTGTGTGTGTTAGTGTGTGTGTGTGTGTGTGTTAGTGTGTGTTAGTGTGTGTGTTAGTGTGTGTGTGTGTGTGTGTTAGTGTGTGTGTTAGTGTGTGTGTTAGTGTATGTGTTAGTGTGTGTGTGAGTGTGTTAGTGTGTGTGTTAGTGTATGTGTTAGTGTGTGTGTGAGTGTGTGTGAGTGTGTGTGTGTGTGTGTGTGTGTGTTAGTGTGTGTGTTAGTGTGTGTGTGAGTGTGTGTGTGAGTGTGTGTGTGTGTGTGTTAGTGTGTGTGTTAGTGTGTGTGTGAGTGTGTGTGTGAGTGTGTGTGTGTGTGTGTGTGTTAGTGTGTGTGTTAGTGTGTGTGTTAGTGTGTGTGTGTGTGTGTGTTAGTGTGTGTTAGTGTGTGTTAGTGTGTGTGTTAGTGTGTGTGTTAGTGTATGTGTTAGTGTGTGTGTGAGTGTGTGTGTGTGTGAGTGTGTGTGTGTGTGTGTGTGTGTGTGTTAGTGTGTGTGTGTGTTAGTGTGTGTGTGTGTGTGTGTGTGTGTGCGCGCACTGTGGGAACTAATCTGTACTGGCTGTTTAGACTGCAATTCCATGACAAAATAAAGGAAAATTAAATCCAAGTAACAAAAAGACTGCAAGAGCATTTATTTCAATATAAATTCCCTCTCAAGCATTTTAAATCATTGATGAAGTCAAGATTGTGCCGTACTGAATAGCTTTAGCCACAGGCCATGGACCACACACAGTCAGTTCACTGACCATCTGAACATCTCAATCTAGCAAGATTTAATCTGATTGGCTGACTTTGTGCAACTTTCAAGAGAAAGGCCATACAGTTTATTTTTTTATGTATAACTAGAAACCAAATCAGATTTACTAAGGCAGAATCAATGAGAAGAGAAATTTAAAGTTTGCAGGCTATTTGTGTACTTAACAGCAAGTAAACTAGATATGCACAAACAAAATAGCAAATTCTGCTTTGTTCTCCAAGTTATGTCTATGTCATCCAAATGTAAGAAGTATACATTATTATAGAAAGCCTATACACAGTTTCTGCTAAACGGCATGTAAAAAATGTAATGAACTCACTCTATGCGTTGCTCAAACAGTGAAAGTGGGCAGTTCTGGGACTGAAAAAGCTGAAATGTTTTGTTCAAATTTTTCTAATTCTTTCAAATTCTGACTGTGTACCATCAGTTTATCTGTTTAGGAAAGAGGATGACTGAGAATGAATATTGCATCACCTTGTTGAGGAGCTAGTTCTCTTAACTTGGCATCGCTGCAGGCCAGACAGTTTAAGAACATATTTCACAAACTTCCTCCCAAAGTAAACTAAAACTTGGGCAAGTCTTAGCAATTTCTCTGTCTGGCTATTGGCTACTGTGACACAATGGTGCAAAGAAGGACTGTTAAAGTAAACGGGAGGGGGGAGGGGGAGGGGGGGGGGGAACTTTAAGTATCACGGATAATGTAATCCCATTTACATTTTGAGATTAATATCAACTAAGATTAATAAATGCTGTAGAAGTACTGTGCATTCTTAGTCCATGTTAACTAACGTAGTTAACTAATGTTGACAAACTAAACCCTATTGTAAAGTGGTTTTACACTTTATCGTTTTCAACTAAAAATGGAAAACTTTTTTTTGCGTTTTGGCCGTTCATTTACACGATGACGGCGTTTTGGGGACCTGAAAACACAAACTTTTGAAAACGGGATTCAAAGTGTACGTTTTTTAAAACGTTACCGTTTCTGCGTAAACTACAAAAACATGAATTTGTGAAAACGGTGACGTCACTGTACTGGCCTGGAATGCATAATAAAGCGTATTTAGTTGTTTTCACGGACAATGTTGTCGTCTGTGCGTGGAAAACGCAAAGAAAAAAAACTTTCCGTTTTCAGTACACCGCTGTCATGTAAAAGTACCCTTTACTGTTGTAAAAATTACTGTGTAATTATAGATTTAAATGCTGAGTAATATAAAAAATGTGTACTTACTATAGGGTTAGGATTATTTATGTGTAATTATGCAAAATGTATAGTTATTACTATAGTAACTATGTGTAACATATAACAGGGGCACTGTAAAACTGTTACATATCCCTGGATCACAAATATTGTCTTATGTTGCACGGGTATATTTGTGGCAATAGCCAACAATACATTGTATGGGTCAAAATGATCGATTTTTCTTTTATGCCAAAAATCATTAGGATATTAAGTAAAGATTATGTTCCATGAAGATATTTAGTAAATTTCCTTCCGTAAATATATAAAGTATTTATTTTTGTGAGTGAATGCAGCACAATCGCGAACATAAATAGACAACTTTAAAGGTGATTTTCTCAATGTTTCGATTTTTTTGCACCCTCAGATTCCAGATTTTCAAATGGTTGTATCTCGGCCAAATATTGTCCTATCCTAACAAACCATACATCAATGGAAATCTTAGTTATTTCATAAAATTGACCCATGTGACTGGTTTTGTGGTCCAGGGTCAATTTATTTATAGTATCATGCTATTTGCATAACAACATGCCAACATCGAACTCTTTGTAGTTAGGATGTCGCCTATGTAGAAAGTACACAGTTGGTTTTGGAACAGAGCTAACATGGACATGAAGTTAGAGATCACAACAAATAACTTTTAATGTGTCTAAAGCATGATGAATTGCAAATAAATTTGAAATGAAACAACATAAAGACATACCAGAAGTGATTTATGGAGTTATTCTTGTGCCAATAAAAATGAACGTAGCTTTTCAAGAAACTAATGAAAATATAAATTGAAACTAAATAAATTATCTCTAAAACTGAAAAAGAATAAATCGCAGGCAATTTTTTTTACTTCGTTTTAAATACACTGCATGTTTTGCTAACTATTTCTCATATTTCAATTGCTGATCTGAGCTTACAAATGCGCTTCCAGAGTTTTCATTTACGCTTCTGAAGTTTTCGTTTACGCTCCCTGAGTTTTCGTTCGCCGTTCTGACACATTTCTCTCGTGGGGGCGGGGCTAGTAGCAGTGTGTTCTCATTGGTTACTGAGCTTTTGATTGACAGCTTCGTGACCTGGAAGTGAAGACGTCAGTGGTGTGTTTATGTGTGGATGTGAGCGTCTGTAATCGCAGCTTTCTATTTCATTTTAGTGATATTAAGTTTATATCTGTATTTATTTGCTGCTAGCCTACACTATATTGTTGAGATGATTTCTTATAGAAGGAACAGATGAATGATATTTATCATTAGTCATCGTCACTATATCAGGAGGATACTGGATAACGTTAGCCTACTCGTGGTACTCGTGGTTCATTAATACTATACTAATACTATTTATAATACTGGCTTTTTTTCCGGTGGAGAGGCATTTTAGAGCTCAGTGAGAGCCCATAACATTATACAGCTGTGTTGTCTTGATTTAACTGTTAGCCCAATCATTACATGACTTGTTTATCTACATTCGGTTACAGTCTTCGATTAGATCATATTTCCCCCCAGCCACCCCAAACAACATTGAGCTAGAGTACTGTACAGTATCTGTACTGTATCAGTCAATGACCGATGCCATAGGACCAGAGCGCTGTCAATCACTGCCTGATTCAACTTTGGCAATGTAAAGCCTTTTTACCATGCCAATAAAGCTATTTAAACCTGAATTTCTCTACTGCTGATTAATTTGCGATGCAAAGTTTTTGAAAGAGGAGAGACACGACTTGACCACAGACCACGTCTCTGTTCGTCTCAATTATTTTGAAGTATCGCCCTGGTTGCAATATTTATTCTGATTACTTTTGTGTGATAAAGATGACTGATAAAGCTATTATATGTATCTAGTATGAGTAACAAAATTATTTTTTCTGTGTCCATATTTGACTAATAATAATGAAAAAAAGTGCACTTCATATGAACATTTCTGAGAAAAATGTTTAATCTTTAATAGTCTTTAATAATAATATATGTCCAAATTAAAAACTTAATACATGCAAGTAATTATGACTGAAAATATCCAGCAACTAGGGAATACACATCCATATGTTTATATATAGGGCAATACAGCCATCTACTGGTTGCACAACAGTATTACAGATGATAAATGCTGCTTGACTCCGAGGTAAATTTTTAGTACTGTAAAATCCCTTAAATATATAAGCAGTTTGTATTGTTAGATTATAATACATTTCTTCTCTCATTTTCCAGGGAGTGGAGCAACTTTTCCATAAACAAAATTCTGATGCTGACACAGAGGATGGAATGATAGTACCAGAGATCCACTGTCCCTATCAGACAATAATCTTACTTTGTTCAGACACATCACCTTTGAATGACTGGGATCTTGATCTTCAGACACCTGATTTATTTTAATATAAACTAGCAAATATTTCAATTTCCTCTAGATTAAAACAAACATAGTTCACAAGTACACAAGAGGTTTCACTTTATTCTTATTAATCTATGCTGATCTTGGATTAGCATACCAACATAATACCAGCATATGAATGTTGAGGGGATAGTTCACCCAAAAATACAATTCTCTCTTATTTTGCTCACCCTCATGCTGTCCCAGATGCATTTTACTTTCTTTCTACAGATAAACACGAATTAAGATTGTAAGAAAAGTAATCCATCTCTGCGAGTCCTAAAGACGCTTTAAAAACCACACACAGTGAGCGTGACGGTAATCCATGCGACCTCAGTGGATGAACCAATGCCTTCTGAAGTCAAACAATAGGCCAGATAAGAAAAATACTAATAATATGACTGTTTTAACTATTAAAAATCACTTCTGACCAACTGTCTTACGTACATGGGTTACAATCCACTTGTATTATGGACTCACAGAGATGGATTATTTCCTTAAAAATCTTTGTCTATGTTTATGTCAAGAAGAAAGTCATATACACCTGGGATGGCATGAAGGAGAGTAAATGATGAGAGAATGCTCATGTTTTGGGTGGACTATCCTTGCACTGCTTGTGTCCAGTCACTGCTTTGTTACTTGTACTGCAACAGGAACTGCTCAAAGAATCATTGCAACATTTAAAATGTATATGAATTTTTAAAATGTATTCTGTATTTGTAATTGTGCATTTTGTATAGTAATGTATATCATGAGAATACTGTGCATTACATGTATATTATGCAGTTAATGTTTTGTGGATTCTGGTCTTTCCTGTCACAACATAATTGCATCCAAGACCTTCACTCTGATACTTGTGTATATGCTTTAGTGACAATAAATAATGTAAATTTATTTGAATTCATATTTTCAATTACATTCATTTAACTGGTTGTATAAGTCACAATTGAAATGGTTGATGATTGTTAAAATATATTTACAATTTTAAATGTTAGAAGATGGTGTTAATTAAATTAAATAACTAAATACAATTATCAATTAAAAAAATGGCAACAAGAACATTCTTTGTGTGATATATGTAATGAAATGCCCTTTGAGGTCTGTATCTGACAGCAGGCCACGACTGTAATTTTCATATTGTTTAAATTCCTCTTATTTAAGTGATCATTAATTTTGATGGTGTAAACGTAGGCTATATCATGCTAACAATGAGTAGTGTGATGGCCATGGTTGCCAACCTTGATTACCTGGTTGAAGTTTGACTTTCTTGACGGCTGAATATATCACACACGTTTGCTAATATTCTCTTTAAATTGTAACAGCTGAACCTAATCAGAGCCTAACATGCAAAAGAATCATCAGGAATAAACAAATATTCTCCGAAAACATCGGACACTACAATATTTTAAGTATACAGTACTTTAATTACACCTGAATAGACTGAATAGATCTCTTGTGCTCCTAAAAGCTTCTGCCAACTAAGTAGTAGCAGCAGGTAAATACAGATAAAATTAAAAAACAAACATAACTTAATATCACTAAAATGAAATAGAAAGCTGCGATTACAGACGCTCACATCCACACATAAACACACCACTGACGTCTTCACTTCCAGGTCACGAAGCTGTCAATGAAAAACTCAGTAACCAATGAGAACACACTGCTACTAGCCCCGCCCCCACGAGAGAAATGTGTCAGAACCGCGAACGAAAACTCAGGGAGCGTAAACGAAAACTTCAGAAGCGTAAATGAAAACTCTGGAAGCGCATTTGTAAGTTCAGATCAGTGATTGAAATATGAGAAATAGTTAGCAAAACATGCAGTGTATTAAAAACGAAGGCAAACAATTTGCCTGCGATTTAGGCTATTCTTTTTCAGTTTCAGAGATAATTTATTTAGTTTCAATTTATATTTTCATTAGTTTCTTGAAAAGTTACATTCATTTTTATTGGCACAATAATAATTCCATAGTGATTACTAATAACAACTGCTGGCAGAGAGAGTACAGGTGGGGAGAAGATTGCTCAATGTTCCCGGGGCTAATTCCTTCCCCCTCCTTTCACAGATTGGTTTGTGAAGTGTTTATATTAATTGCTGTCATGTTATGGCAATGTCTAGAGGCCTGAACATTTAACCACAGCTATGCAATAGAAGCCAGTGGCAGAATGTCTGCTGTCACACACCTGACACATTGCCCCAATCTAGGAATCTGGGATTTCCCTCCACAGAGGCATTAAGAATAAACATCCCCAATAATTTACCATAATACTTTGTGAACAAGAAAGTATAAAACAAAATACTGTATGAAATTAATACCAGTAGAAATAAACCAGCAACAGATGTGCTTGCAAGGCAGCGATGTATTGAAATTCTTATTATTTAATCTTCTCCAGAATTGCCCTGCAACAAATTCAGTTCAATTCTCTGAGGCTACTCAGAATGCCGCTGGGTAATACAGACACAAATATGACCAAATTTTGATTCTATCTTTATATCTGTAAATGCAGTCATTGTAAACTACTGCAATATGTAATATACAATACTGTTTAAAGGTTTAGGGTCAGTAAGATGTTTTTAAAAGAAATCAATACTTCTATTCAGCAATGATGCAAATAAATGTATAATTTGACAGTAAATACAGTACAGTCCAAAAGTTTGGAAACATTACTATTTTTAATGTTTTTGAAAGAAGTTTTTTTCTGCTCATCAAGCCTGCATTTATTTGATCAAAAATACGGAAAAAATATGTAATATTGTGATATATTATTACAATTTAAAATAATTGGTTTTCAATTTATTATACTTTAAATTATAATTTATTTCTGTGATGCAAAGCTGAATTTTCAGGATCATTACTCCAGTCTATCACATGATCCTTTAGAAATCATTCTATGATGATTCATTATCAAAGTTGGAAACAGTTCTGCTGCTTAATATTTTTTCATAACCTGTGATATTTTTTTAGGATACTTTGATGAATAAAAAGTAAAAAAAAAAAAAAAAAGCAGCAAATGTTTTAAAAATAGAAATCTTTTGTAACAACAATATACACTACTGGTCAGTAATTTGGGGTCAGTAATTTTTTTCTTTCTTTTTTTGAAATAAATCAATACTTTTATTCAGCAAGGATGTGTTAAATTGATAAAAAGTGATCGTAAAGAAGATTCATATTATTAGAAAATATTTTTTTTATTTTGAATAAATGCAGTTCTTTTTAACCTTTTATTCATCAAATATATTAGGCAGCAGAACTGTTTCCAACACTCATAATAAATCAGAATATTAGAATGATTTCTAAAGGATCATGTGATAGACTGGAGTAATGATGCTGTTTTAAATTATTTTAAATTGTAATAATGTATCACAATATTACATTTTTTTTCTGTATTTTTGATCAAATAAATGCAGGCTTGATGAGCAGAAGAAACTTCTTTCAAAAACATTAAAAATAGTAATGTTTCCAAACTTTTGGCCTGTACTGTACATTTATAAAGTTGCAGAAAAATCTCTATTTTCAAAATTTCCATTCATTAAAGAATCCTTGTAATGTTATTTTGCAAGATTACTTTTTTTTTTTTTTTATTACTATATATTTGATCTAATAAATGCAGCCTTGGTGAGCATAAGAGACTTATGAATCTTACCAACCTCAAACTTTTGAATGGCAGTGTATATTGAATTATGCATCATAAATTGCTTGTGATGTTCCTCATTTTTAAGTCGCTTTGGATATACATATTCTGGGGGTGCGACAATACACTTAGCTCACGAGACAAGACGATACACGATAATATTGGGGTCACGAGAACGAGTAAATATTTTTACATTATTTTTGAGAAATCTTAATTTACGAAATATATGACCAGAAAAATTGTAATTTATTCGAAAGAAAGTCACAAAAATGCAAAACAATGCAGCTGCATTTTTAAACGTTTTAACCACTAATCATCTCGTAAAGAATTCCACGTTTTACTTTCTGAGAATGAATGATCATGTGCAGTAAAAGACTTCTGCACACTCTCATGCTGATATCGCAAGCCATTTTTTAACCTTGAAGAGAAATATTGCCACGTTTTAATATTGCAAGATCTCATTACACTCCTAGCACATGCATTTTCGAACGCATTATTTGTAGCATTTATTTGCATACTAACATGTGAGTGGTACATTCATGCATCTATTTAACCCTTGATAACTTCCTTTGAAGTTCAAAGATGGTGTCACTGTGAACCAAAGTCTAAATCCCGGTACCTACAAATTTATTATTATGCTTTATTATTATTCGCAAGCACTGATATTTCCTTCAGGAAATGCAAATCTAGTTTCATTAAAAACAATTTAATCATTTAATTTCATCATTAGACAATTTAAAGCAGATGAGTTCGAGTTCACTGAAGGACAGAATGCGTCCATAAAATCCATAAAAAATGTTAAAGAAAACAAACAGATGTTTGTTACTCTAATGTAGTTACTCATGCTTAGAACAGGTCGGGGAGGTTTTTGACAGAGAGAATGACACTACAAAACAAAAATGACACTACAAATAAATGTGTGGTTTGGCCATAGGCTGTTTCTGACAGTTGCTTTGAGAACTTTCGGTGAGTTGAAATGTTATATAGACTCATACACACTCATGCATACACAAAAATGCACCACACAGAAAGAAAAAGAAAAAAAAATTCCGAAGAACAGTAAGACTTGTGGCAGCCAGAGGCTTATGTAAGTTTACCCAGCATTTTCCTCAAGGGCAGAGAAATCCCCTGAGCAACTGGCCACAAACAAAGAGGTCTAAAAGTTAAACTGATTCCTTTCACCTCTTGGCTCAGAACAGAATGTTCTCTCTCGTCACCTTGGGCTGAGCATTCAGTAAAGTCTCAATGACAAGAGCTGCCATTGCCATTCAAGGTCAAACTGCCACTCTGTGTACGAGGAAAACCAGCTATGACGTGAAATTGAAGGATACATTTCGCTTTTAAACCGTGAGATACTGACAGAAACCTTCAGCTCAGGGAATCTGACAAAATAAATGTCAAACCCCATAAACTGAACTAATTGCACATAAAAAGAAGAGCAAGACGGACACAAACTCTGCATTGCATCAGGACTTTCGTATACAGGTTAAAAAAAAATAGGAGGAATCATATTTATGGTTTTCGCCTAGTACTTAATAAAAACTATGAAAAAGGGACTTAAGCTATGTCTAGCTACTTAAATTTACTAATTTAAAATGCTCCCCCTTTTTATCATACTGAAATCAAAATAAATATGTAAAAAAGAAAAATAATAAGTTTCACCTTTTGAGGAATGATTTATTTTCACTGGATAATGTATGAACATTTAGTACTTGGGGTTAGTTGTTTGTTCAAATGTCTAATATACAATTGATTACCAGCGTAAATCATTCTGTTCAAAAGATTAGGGTCGATAAGGTTTTATTCAGCAAGAATACAGTAACTTGGTCAAAAAATGACAGTAAAGCCATTTATAATAAACTTTCTATTCATCAAAGAATACTGAAAAATCACACGTCACAATTTCAACAAGAATATTAAGCAGTTTTCAACATTGATACTAATAATAAATGTTTCTTGAGCAGCAAGTATATGAGAGTAATGATGCTGAAAATTCAGCCTCGCCATCACAGAAATAAATTACATTCTAAAATATAACAGAAAACAAATGATTATTTATGTTAAATTAATAATATTATACAATACTACTGTTTTTTTTATACTCTATTTAATTCAAATAAATGCAGCCTTGGTGAGAATAAGAATCTTCAAAAGCACTGAAAAAGCTTTTGAAGAGTAGTGTACAGTGCTATGCATAAGTTTAGACACCCATGCTAAAGTTGACTAAAAAGAGGAATAAAAAAATCATCTTTTGGAAATTGAACTTAATGCCTTAATTAAAAAAAATAGGAAAAATCCAACCTTTAAGGACACCAATTTTCTTTGTGAATGAATAATGTATCGTAAATAAATAAATGTTCTTCCTTAAAATACAGGGTGCATAAGTCTGGACACCCCTCTGTTAAATTCCCATAGAGGCAGGCAGATTTTTATTTTTAAAGGCCAGTTACTTCATGGATCCAGGATACTATGCATCCTGATAAAGTTCCCTTGGCCTTTGGAATTAAAATAGCCCCACATCATCACATAGCCTTCACCATACCTAGAGATTGGCATGGTTTTATTTCAGTTAGCCTAATAGCTGGTTTGATTTGCATTGAGAGATGATCTTATGGAAAGTACTCCATGCCAATCTCTAGGTATGGTGAATACCTATCTTAGAATCTTAGAGTTACACCTACCAATTACGTAATCGCCACGGACCAATGGTGGTATGAAGGCGTTTGCCAACCGGAGAAAACTTGTCCAGAAGCTCCCTAAACAAACTCCAAACGAACTTCGTTTTGGCTTGATTTTGTATGAAATTACATCACACCAGTTCGTTCTTCGATTACACTTGAAGTATATCGGGGCCTTTACTGCAGTCTTCAGGATCACATAATCCTTCTGTTTTATTTTTATTTGGTGCGCAAGACACATTTTTGATATCATCAATGTTGAAAAACAACCCCATACTTGAGTAGTGTGTAAACACTAATTATGGAATAAAAGCACAGAAATTTCAAGCAACTGCAATTAAGTAGGTGAGTGTGTCATGTCAGCTTGGGGCTGTCTTTGCACGTGTTTACATTCCTGGGGTGTGGTGATGCTATCAAGAGAGTTTTGTAAGATGAGTATATCCAGAGGGACAGGCCTGAAAATCACCTCCGGTGCAGGACACCCACATACAAGCACACCCACATATATATTCAGATACCCACAAACACACACAGGAGCCCAGGTGCTAAAAACAAGTATGTAAATATGTTTCACTTACGAGGGACAGATTTGCAAACCTCTCGAATCCAACGTGAGTACATTGAAATTGTTGAGGGGGGGAAAGGGCCATAGAATTGGCACAGTAAAGTCTACACTACGCAAAAAGTTGTCAGTAAGAGGTACGGGAAGCGCTGGGAATTAATACTTTTAAATAGGTGGATGAAAGCCCCAAAAAAACAAAAAACATATCAAACCACAGGCACTAGAGTCACAACAGATGGGAAAAAAACAAGTTTAAAGTTTAAAGTTTCTAGTACGGCTGCAACGATTACTCAATAAAACGCTATTATATTATCGATAAAGAAAATAATTTGACTAATGAAATGAATTTGATTAATGATTAGTCGCATCTCCGTGCAGTGCCCGGGAAACCATCAGCCAATCACGCCGCTTTACATGACTAAATTGCTATGGACAAAATGCATTATGGAAAATAGCGGAAGGCAGAGAGTGAGCTGCAGTGGTGAAGGTCCATGATCCAAGTTGTCTGAAACATGCTCACTGCAGAGCCAGTGGGTGGAGCTTGACGTCCAGCTCCCCTTCACTGGATGTAATAGGTCGATCTAGAGTCCAACCATATCCATATTGCTAAATATAACTCCACCCATTATGTCCAGAGAGGGGGAGATGGACGTCATTTGGCTATATAGTAAGCACCACTTAAAAAACAGTGCCACTGAGCAATTATGTCAACACCGGCATGAATTGCCTAATGACAATAAAGATTACCATTAATTGTTTTTCATACATACAGCTACATATTGTTCACCCTTCTCATTTTTTTTTCCAAAATGTTCTTGTTTGAGAATTCATAAATTGATAACTCATACCGCAAATTGAACACTCATACTGCTACAAAAATTCTTCAATCACCCAGTTGTAAAATTAGTATGAAAAAAATGCCTAATTGGACAACAAATGAATTCAATACATGAACTCACCACTGATGACCTTCTGCACACAGTGGATTGATGGATATTGCCTCTTCACCAACTTTTTTTCCTGAAATGAAAAAAATCAAACAAAATAAACACTCCAGCAGCATCCGATCTGTTATCACTCCTATAGCCTAAATAAAACTAAATTCAAAGGTTCCTTTTGCAGAAGATGATCACACACCTGCTCATAGATGGACTAACAAGACATACATACAGTACTTCCTCTAGAGCAGGGGTGTCCAAACTCAGTCCTGGAGGGCCACTGTCCTGCAGAGTTTAGCTCCAACCCCAGTTAAACACACCTGAACCAGATAATCAGACCTTGATTCGTAGGTCTGAAAAACGGGACAGACCTGGGTCGTAAAAAACGGCACTCTTTGTGTGATATTGATAAACTATATTATGACTGTAAAAGACATCCAGAGTTTATTTTGCCCCCTTATCTTGAATATTGGGGACATTCTAAATGCATTTTAGGTAAGTCATGAAATTACCAAAAAGTACCAATAAATTACGTAACTGGTATGTCGTGCTGGGAAGGATTTACATGTAGGTATGATGTTCATTCTATTCATTCGGATCAGTGTCCATATGTTCATTTACAGTTCATGTTAGTGTTGTGTGTTTACCATCATGGTAAATGTAGTTTCAGTAGTTTCCACAATACTACTTTGTTTTCATTTATTTTGTTATTTTCTATATTTTTGATGACTGTGGTCATCATATCAAATTATTAACTTTTTTGAATTAGCAAATACTTGTTTGGGGCTGCTAAAAATAGCCTTACCTTATACTGTTATTCATCATTCTTAGTGATATTCTAACAATTTATTAGACTGGGTAAACCCAGCAGTCTGCCGGCGATTTGATTTCGCCCTGCAGCTCAGGCTGGAAACCTGTACATTCTTCTATACTGCTTCCGTTACAAATCTGTGGGGACCAATCACAAACTGGCTTATCCACCTGGCACGCTATTGGCGGGTTTAATCCAATCCAATTCATTTAAACCTCTCGATGATGCTCAATGGATTCTTTAGTTTAGCAAACATATCACTCGAGTGGGTGTAAATACCACTCACTTTCATGTTTTTTTTTTTTTGCACAACCTGCAAAAATCGCCATTGCTGCTTCTGCAAACCGCTGATCAATGCTCCAAACCAACACGTTTGGTTACACATTTCCTGCCTGGAGTTTTCGCTGCAAAGTACGTCACCCGGACCATTGGTCTGATTGGTTGAAGGACTATCCAATTGCGTACAGAGTCATTTGAACTATGCCCGTTGATCACGCCTCTTGTGCAGTAGAAAATACAGAGCACACTCCCCAGACCAATGTTCAGTCTTAAAAGATTGAGCTTGGTCTGGTGATAGCCAGACTAACAATTTATGTTTATGTTAAGTAAAGTGGGATAGTACTTGTGTGTTTGTCACAATGGCCAAACCAGTGGAGAACCACTGTGTTATGCAACTGAGGACAGGCATCCGAATGCAAGATAACATGACAGCGTTTATTGCATTTCCTCATCAATGCAAGTCATTTATGATGTAGGATAAATAAGTCACAGTGGCTTTCTCTGATTGCAGGAACTTCCATTTTTAGTACAGATATTTTGCAGATTTTAGTACATGTTTTATGCGGTATTCCAAATGTGTGCACAAGTTAAATTCGCAACTTCGGATGGAAACATAGCTAATGAAGCTTTCATACAGAGAAGTGACTGGAGAACAGCAATTAAAGACACAATAGAAAAGAAGGATCAGAAACTGAACTAGTTCATCCTGTCCCTCCATACACACATGGACTGAGTTGATATTGTGTTACATTTAATTAGCAAGGAGAGAAGGACAAACAGGAACAGAAAGCGAATGCAGAGATGGAGAGTGCACCCAAGAGCGTTTTCATGAATAAGTCAAGATGGGTTATAAATTAATTAGTTAATTATTTAACTATTTTAATCTACTTCAATCAAATTATATGCCAAATAATTAATTTACTTAATGAATCAATATTTGCTGAGAAAAGCCACCAAATGTCTCATTTTAATTTTAATTTCAAGTCAACGTTATGTCATATGATTCAGTTCTCAATTCTCAATTCAAACGTCTACAGTGTATATATACATATCAACCCGTAATCATGAAAGCGGTGATTACCGTTTTCAGCGTAGCTCTTCTTCTCTGCAAGGTCCATGGCAAAATCATGTGCATCTGCATAGGCTCTGGACAACCGCCAAAGGTACTGCCACTTCTGATCAAACTGTAAGCACATACATGACGTGTGCGTAACTTTTATTACTAAACCAGAACACTATATTAAAAAGTTTGGTGTCAGTAAGACTTTTTAATGTTTTTGAAAGAAGTCTCTTATGCTCTCCAAGACTGTATTTATTTGTTAAAAAATACAGTAAAAACAGTAATATTGTGGAAATATTTTTTCAAATTAAAAATATAACCGCAAGCAGCGATGACGGGTCTAAGCCCCGGCGCCACCTCCACCCTGCTGGCTTTAGGACAACTGTGCATGGCGGACAATGTGCATTTAAAGCGTGAAAATGTAAAAGAACTACGTCAAAATTGTTTTCAATACACCATATGTACTGCAGCAGCTGGTACCACTACCATGAACCATAACAGCCACATCCATGAGATCATTTAAATGTAGATGCATTTTTATGTTATAGGATGTTAAAGGTCACTTTCAAATGAATGTGAAGTTATCATTTGCAGCTCAAGTCCATAGGTATTTATCTTAAAGTATTTTATATATTTTTTTATTAATTTTATTATTAAACTAATTATATAAAACTATGTTGTCAGTGCACTTCAAATAAACTGGTTATATCTGGTTCTAAGAAATCTTAGGACTTATCCTGTAATGCAGGCAAAACCACACAGCAATAAAAGGGTTAAACTATAAACCATCAAGAGTGTAAAATAGACTCAACCAATATATACTATATATACTATAGTATATAGTGTATATCAAAATGCAGTAGCTAATAAATGTAATTAATTATGTCTGAAAACAATCGCTGTGTTTACATGAACCCTATCCGAATGTAATCGGACAACTAGCAGAGTTTTAAAAAAAGTCTCATTTAACCTCATCAGAATCAGAATGAATTGGCCAAATACGTTTAAAGCCCCGTATTATGCCCCTTTTCACAAGATGTAAAATAAGTCTCTGATGTCCCCAGAGTGTGTATGTGAAGTTTCAGCTCAAAATACCCAACAGATCATTTTTTACAGCATGTTTAAATTGTCATTTTTTGGGGCACAGAAAAACGCGCTGTTTTAGTGTGTGCCCTTTAAATGCAAATAAGCTGCTGCTGGACGACCCAGGGGGCGGAGCTTCATGAGCTCGCGCTCAGTCTCTCAGGACAATTTCATCTCACGGAATGATGATAATATCAGAAACTCTCAGTAACGGTGTTCATTTCGAGTCGGACAATAATGCCTACAGAGTCAGAGTGCTGTATAGAGATGAAACAGGTATAGTTTAGTAGTTTAATTACGGTTATTATAACGTATTTGTCATCTGCTTGTATGTATCCATTATTTATTAATAGCCTACAAGTCTGCTGTCCGAATGATGATCAAACATATACTGATGAGTTTAATAAAGTTTATTGTACATCACACAAAAGATGAAGCGTCAGTTTTACTTCAGAAAATCACAGTAAGAGCTGAGTAAACACAGTAAGTTATAAGAAGTGCGCAAGTACATAAACGTATTTCGGTAGAGTTGAGGGAGCATTCCTGTGGGCGGAGGTTAGTCAAAAAACGGTTCTAGTGACGTCATTAAAGAAGGAAGTAGAGGGATGTAGTCCAAACGAGCCGTTCGATGTAGGCGACTTCTGTTAAATAAAATATCTCGCTTGGCATTGAACTTTGAGCTTTATAATTTTACAGATATTATTTATGCTCTAACAGCAACATTACACACTAACTAAAGTTTGAAACATGGGATCACGAAGAACGGGACCTTTAAAATTTCATTCGGATTGTAAGCGGTGGTTTAAACCTTTAGTAATCCGATCAAGATTATGTAAACACTTGATAGGATTGGATCTGAAACTGGGAAAGTACTGTGCATGTGCAATGACGTAGAAATGGTGTAATGATGTATGATGCAAGGAACGAGCTGTTGTTGTTGAATGAAGTGTTATAAATAGGGATGTCCCGATCCGATCACGTGATCGGAAATCGGGCCCGATCGCGTGTTTTCAGACTCGATCGGAATCGGACGTTACCTCCCGATCAGGACTCGGATATATATGTATTTATATTCTCATTATTTTTTAACACCTCTATTATGCTGTGACACAGAGTTACGGCGGTTTCACACTGCACGCGTTATTAGAGCGTAAGCAGCGCAGGAGCAGTGCATATGGTGAGCAGGAGCAGGACACGCGCGTTTTGCTTTCACACTGGCAGCGTTTGTCACGCGCGGCTGAACCGCGGGTTGTGGACAGACAGAGTCTATAATGGATAAGTTGGCATTGCTTTTTTTCGTTGTCAAATACATTTAAGAGAAAAGACTTGTCAAGAAGCTTATTTTATTAATAATTTCATTTATATAACTTTTGGTTCATCTTTGTTTTTATTGTTATGGCAACAAGTTTGTTTTTGGACATTTGTTTTCTTTTTAAATTGCTGTTGGTCATTTGATTGACTGTTTAAAACACAATAGATATCAGCAATGCACTTTTTGGATAAAACTGCGGTGTATTTTGGCCATGATCAATGTATTGTCACTTTAATTCAGCAAAAGCGGCGCAGCAAAAATAGACTCGGCGCCGAAACGATCGCGGCACTGCTGCTCCTGCTCTGCTCCTGCTGCCGCGCCGCCTCTGCGTGCGGTGTGAATGCTCTTATCTGTTAACATGGGTGGCGAAAAAAATACGCGCTGCACGCTCTGCTAACAGTGCAGTGTGAAACCGGCGTAAGAGTTAGGAGTGCAGTTCCTAAAAGCACATTACTGGCTTTGCAAACACTGTGGCACTTTTATTTTTTTATTGTTTACATGCCTACCGGATATTTTAAGTTGAGGTGCTATTTGTTTATATATTAGACTTTTTTTTAATATTTACTGTTGCACTAAAGTCCAAAAGTGAAGAATTTATTTATTACTTGATTGTTCAAGCTACCTCACAGAAGTGCTCTGTTTGTTAACAGAGTTGTTGAATGTTAAAATAAGGTGGATTAAATAAAAAATAAGGAACATCCTGGATCTGTTTTTTTCGCTCTTCTTTATTCTTTTTTTTTTTGCATTATAGAAGTATCGGATCGGGACTCGGTATCGGCAGATACTTAAAATCAAATGACTCGGACTCAGACTCGAGGGCAAAAAAACCTGATCGGGACATCCCTAGTTATAAATGATTGTTGTGTCATTCTAAAATTCTCCTTCTATTCGTCATCTCCATCCCGAAATCAAAGAAAATGAGTAATTTAGGAGAATAGTATGTGCAAACAGTGGGGAAACTGTATGTTCATGCAATGTGCGCATTTCATAAAAATCAATTTCGATTTGAAGCTTGTGACATATAAACGGCCACATCAATCCGATCACTTTATTTAGAGTTCATGTCAACCGAATCCTATGTTCGGATTCATAAATCGGAATGAATTCATTCCTATCGAAACAGAAGGTGTCCATGTAAACGAAGCTACTGTTCTCAACCCTGTGTAAAAATAGACCTATGCTGCCATCCAGTTCTTATAGCATGCATTTCATTTGATTTTCTTTCTTTCAACCAGATAGCATGAATTCACTTTTTAATTATATTATATTATATAGAAATAAATGGTGTAAAATGTATAATTTAGAAGATATCCAATACCCGTTTGCAATTAAGCATCTTCACTATATTGAAATGTTGACATCATGTTGTGAAAGTTTGGCGTGAATCGTATGAAGCCCTTTGGAGCGGTAGTTAAAAATTCATGTCTGGATTCAAGAAATCCACATTCAAACAAAAATAGCTAACTTTCTGATGGTCGGAGCTACTGACTGTAAATTAGAAAGTTGTCCGGCTTGATGAGAACAATATATGTATGTACCGAGTTTGATGAATGTAGGTAAAACTAACCCCCCACTTTAGTCAAGCTCTTCCTACATGCCCATTTCTTAAGGCTTTACCCGTGTCTACTGGCTGACAACTCTGGTGTGTGTGTTGAGATTCATGCAATTTAAACCATGCTAAGAGTCTCAAAAAAAACCACAAATAATATTAAAAGTCTAATGTGTTGACATGACAAAAATATTCAAGATATCAAGAATCATTTCACAGGTGTACATCAGCCATGTCTTGGCCTTATTGTGACAAAATGTTATTCCTGTGATGCAAAGCTGAATTTTCAGCATCATTACTCCAGTCTTCAGTGTCATATGATCCTTCAGAAATCATTCTAATATGCTGATCTGGTGCTCAAGAAACATTTCCTATTATGTTCAATGTTGAAAACATTTATGCTGCTTAATATTTGGTGGAAACCGTGATGTATGATTTATTTGAAATTGAAATCTTTTGTAACATTATAAATGTCTTTACTGTCACTTGTGATCAATTCAATGCACCTTTACTGAATAAAAGCATTTTTTCCCTCCAAAAAACAAACCCTGACACCCAACTTTCAAAAGGAAGTTTACATACCTCTTCTTTCCTCTCTAGCAGAGTATTCAGGCCTTGTGCTTTCTCTGCCCCGTTACAGCTGTGCAGTCGGTCTGCTTTCTGCAACAGAGCCATGAGTTCATCCACCGGTTCCTGCAGTGGTTTTCGTTCATCGTCACTTTCCTCTTCCTCAGAGTCCGTCAGTGCGGTTATATATCTGTAGCACACAGTAAAGAGGACAGTGATCATGCACCTGTTGTGATGACATTGGCTTCTTATGAGACTGAATACCTTTAGCTATGTTTTAAAGGAATGCCAATTCTTGACAACAAGGATGTAACTTACATGGTAACTGCGTTAAATGTATTTTGGAGCTGAATTGAAACTGAAGTGAGACTGTAAGTCAAAGAAAATAACTTACATTCACAATACAGAGGTAAAGTGGGTTTCAAAAATGCTTTTAATGTATCTTTAACCTAAAAGATACATTTAGGAAACAACATGCTTAAAAACAAGTAGTTAAAGATTTTGCTTTTGACTATGCTTTCAACCTCTGTTTTTATTTTTCCTTCTCAAGTGACAGAAGGTGAAGGAATTCCCTTTTGGAGGCCGAGCATAAATTTGGTAATAAACGTAAAAAAAAAGGGATTTTTTGTTGGTCACTAATGCAGTCAGTAATGGGTATGCATTCATAAAGTGTCTACATGCTAAATATCACACAAGGTTGTGTTCATGTGAAGCAGGGTAATTAACCGTTTATTGGGATTGCTGCTTGCAGTACTGACACCTAAAGGCTTTTATGTAAAAGCACTGTGAGAGTTGTTTATTTTTCTTAAAACAAGGCATGCGATACCTGCCTAACTTTTACAGCTTTTGAAAAAACGTCCCTTTTCAATTACTGTAGGTGTGCACTAACACTTTCAGCAGCTGACATGAGTGCGTAAAAAACATGAATTACAGGTTAAGGTACAAATGAAAGGCTTGACAAAAAGTGAAAACATAAAAGGCTTCCATTAAGAGCTGGCACCTACAGCATTTGCATCATATGCTGTTCGTGAGAACATTTGAGACTGCGAGCGATAGTTCTGCAGGGATGTGTTGGAGCTGGAACCTCCCTGGGCACTTCAATGTTACATACGCGAAGGTCGCTCATGACATTCAAAGGAGATCACAGCCCCAGGAATCAAAGATACACTTAGTGATAGAACTTTCTTCTAAAACCAGGATGTTTTTGATTTCAGGGGCTATAGTTACATGTTAACAGCCAGAGATCTGAGTCGTTTTAGCCATTCTTATCTGTCTGTCTGAAGTGATGTCTTTCTCAGACCCTCATTATTGCTAAACGTATACTGGAAACTCTACCTCTGCAGTGTCTTTCTTCACTTCTTCTGCAGTGTCATACAGACATAATTGTGAGTCACATCCCAAAACTAACAAAATCACTTTTGATTAATTTACTGAACTTTTTGTTAAAAATCGTATTTCCCCCAACTTTTAAGCAGTAGTGCATCACGGTTTCCACAAAAATAATATGCAGCAAAAGCTGTTTTCAACATTGATGATAATAATAAGAAATGTTTCTTTAGCAGCAAATCAGTATATTAGAATGATTTCTGAAGGATCATGTGACACTGAAGACTGGAGTAATGATGCTGAAAATGGAGCTTTGTTTCACAGGAATAAATTACATTTTAAAATACAAAACAGTTATTTTAAATTGTAATAATATTTCACAATATTAGTGTTTGTTATGTTAATTATTCTAAACTAAACTAGATTTTTTCATGACCTTTATAAGACCAAGTAAAGAAAATTTAAGAAATAAAGTGAAAGGAACACAAGTCAATATGTAGGCCTGTGTAAATGTAAATGTCTAGGGAGCAAACAATGAGTTGTATTAGTAACAGTTTCGAAAACCTCCTTCTGATCTCCATTACTTTTAATTCACTTCATAAACAATTAAATTGTCTTGTATTGTTGGGTTTATGTATTTATGTTGTGTTGTAGTATTGTTTATATTCATATAGTAGGCTAACTGCAAATATTTCAACAATGATTTTGTTAACATCATGCATTTCGAAGCGGTTAATGATTTAAACGATGGTTAAGTTAATAATTAATTCAACAACATATAGCCTACATAACACTTTACTCATATGGAAACTGTAATTCTAGTAATTCTTTAGGAGTCTGAAATAGATTTTGCTCAATTAGGAAATACATGCATTATAACTTATTCAGAGAATTATTTACAAGATGATGTGTGGTAAACTTTGAATTGTAACGTATAATACACAAACCTCCCACGTACCCCACACCACTAATCCAACCCAAGGGGTTTACAGTGCGTATCATATGCACGTAAAAACTAATTTTAGTGTATAAATTGTACGATAAATACAATGTGTGCTATAGAGATGCATTTCATAAGACTGGGTTGATTTCAATATATGACTTATCCTCTCCAAAAAAACACATAAACATTACAGATAACATCTGAAGTAACAATTAATTTATAATCCTGTGAGACTGAGACACTGAAAATCGGGTGATTTTAGGTCAACGTTTTTGTTGTAAGTCAATGAGTCCCTCTGTCAGCATAGGGAATAATAAGTTGTCCGTTCGAACACTTTCGGTAGCTTCACTGCCTGACGACAATGAGCAATCCAGTCATTCATATAGATCAGTGGTCTATGTGGTGTTTTTGATTGTTTTAAGACAAACTCGAACTCATCAACAAACAAAAAAAAAGTGCAAATTTGTGAATTTGTTTCCTACCATGACAAACATGTAACTAATCCCATCAACGTGTGGGGCGGTGCTTTTCTCCACTGACTTTCTATGTGATGTTCAAAACGTTTCTAAAGATACTGATCTTTATAAGGCAGCTGTCTGACTCGGAGATGGCGAACGAGGACATAGTTTGTGTAACATAAGCGACACATTATTATCCGTTTGATAATGTAGTCAGTCCAAAGGCTAATCATATCTTATCCCGTTATGTGTCCGACGCTGTAGAAAGCGATACATAAAACGCATTCCCATTCTGATACGTCGACTTGTGGACGACCCTGTATAATTCTGATAATAGGTCTTCCTCTTCTTCTCAAACAGCTTCTAGTTCAAACATTTATGACTGAATTAAACCAATATTTCCACTTGCCATTGTGTAGCAGCGTTTACTAAAGTTGACCAGGATCAGGTAGTCCGAGCTGGTGTGAGTGAGTGGAGGCGGGGACTAATTTGCATATTAATGGTTCCGCGTATACTAAATGAGGCAAGAATGTAGAGTTACATTCAAGCTACTTCAAGGCATGAAGAAATTATTTTCACAGGAACAAAACATTTTAAATCACTTTGATTATCAAAGATGAGTTAATGGGTTAATGCTCTGATTTAAGACCTTTTTAAGGCCTTTATATGTGGAACAGAGAATTAAGACTTTATATAAAAAAAAATTAAGACCAGCAAAAACATTGCGAATATCGCCAAAACGTCTGAAAAATGTTGAGTTAATTTTTTTGCTATAACGCACAGCCAGAATCTGAATGAAGTTGTTTTTCCTCTGGATTGAAGGATGCAGCCACACCCAGGAAACACAGAATCTTCAACAAGGATTATTCCGATGCCAATCTTTTATCTCCCTCTTTGTGTTTTGTGTGGCCACCATGAGTAGAACGGTGGGTTCAAGAGCACAATGTTTGTTTGAGAGCAATCACATCTGTCCTCAGCAAAGATCAACAACTGTCAAGGATCTGGCAGTACATTCAGTTCTGACGCATCATCTGGATAAACATTAACCCACATCATTAGCGTTTGCCTTTGCATTTGCATTACTTCTCTGCTTCTCAGGGATGCACAGAATATTTGGCAACAGAAATTATTCGGCCGAATATAGCACAAAAAAAAAAGCAATTTCGGACGAATAATTTCGTTTGCCAAACATTCGGCGCAATCCTGAATTCACTTCTCTTTGCATGTGAATGGTCAAATACAGACACAGTTGTCAAAATGCAAATCATGTGGAGTATCTCACAAAAACAGTCAATTATCGCTCTGTGAAAACCGGATATATGTGTCAGTATTACCAGTAGATCCAAGCATTCAGTCTTAAAGTGTCAGCAGCCTTAAATACCTGTCTGTGTCACTAATGTTTATCAAGCAACAAAATATGTTAAATAAATGTATGCATGTTAAATAAACCTACTGTACCTGATTGGTTGGAACACTATTTGTTTTGGTTTTGAGTGGTTGGTGAAACCAACTGTTTTTGTGTGCAGATCTCAGAGCCTAGGCTGCCTACAGAGACGCGTTATTTTGACGACATGCTTATGGGGCGGGCAGCTAGCGGATCGTTAGGAAAGATTAGATGAATGTGATCATTTTTTTTTAGCCTGAATTCACTGATACAACCTTTAAACTAAACAGTTGAGAGAAAATCAGATGTTTATCAATGGATCAGTGCTTTAGTTTTTAAAGTGACAGCAGCCTAAACCTGCTGCTGCTGTCAATGTTAAAGGGGTCCTTGATTTTGATTTCACTTTTTAACTTTAGTTAGTATAATGTTGCTATTTGAGCATAGACAACATCTGCAAAGTTACAAGTTACAGAACCAAAACAATATTCTTCTACACAATGCATGTAGTTTTGTTTTTTAACTGCTAGAGGTCCAAAAGCTACATAGTGTACCTTAAAAAATAAAGGTTATTTATTGGCATCTATGGTTTTGTGAAAAATCTTTTCAAATGTTATCATATTATTCAAATGTTCTTCACAGTAAGAAATAAATGGTTCTAAGTTGATTATAAGAACTGTTTACTGAAAGGTTCATTGGGGAACCAAAAATGATTATTTTATGGCATCGGGCAAACCCACTTTTGTATCCTTTATTTTTAAGAGTGTATAAAATTAACTGATTCAGATGAAATGTTTCAACAAATGGAACAACATATTTTAATGTAAGAAAAAAAAAACATTATAAAAGGTAAAAAATGTTTAGCAAATTCTCTAGGGGGCACATATTGCCCCTAAAAATAGGCATATTAATAATAATAATAAAAGATCTGACACTGTAGTGCACAAAAGTTATATTTGGACTTTAAAATCATGTTTTAGATCAGGGGTGTCCAAACTTGTTTTGAAAGGGGGCCAGATTCGATGTTGTGGACAAGTAGCATGAGTTGACAGTAGCAGTAGCTTGAGTGTACATTTATTTTTACTAACAAAAACAGTAACATCTGTTAAAAAAGTAAGAACTTTTACAGTTTTACAATTGTAAGACAATTACAGTTGGTCTTCCATATCATTTAGATCATGATAAACACAGTCAGAAACCAAGCATAGTACGTCACTACCATGGTAAAAAGTAACAGTATGTTTTTTATGGTATCTATAATGGTTTTAGATAGACCAAACAGTGAAAGAGTGATGGTTTTTACTGTGGTTATGCTGAACACATCCATTTAACTGATTAAAACTCAAGCCTTTAAAATGCAAGACAAAGGCAAACCCTTTCAAAAGAAGAGCTGTTCAGGGGGAACACGGTTTCCATCCCAACACTCACTGGCTGTGCACACATTCAGATGACTTCATCCACTCCCCCGAGAGTCTGAACCCACAAACAGTTCTTTATTCCTCTAAAGTTTGAGGTCGGTAAAACTTTTTTTTTTTTTTGTAAATATATTAATTCTTTTATTCAGCAAGGACACATTAAATTGGTCAAAAGTGACAGTAAAGATATTTATAATGTTACAAAACATTTCTATTTCAAATAAATGGTGTTCATTTGAACTTTCTATTCAAGGAATCCTGTTTTTTTTTATCACAGTTTGCACAAACATGTTAAGCAGCACGACTACTTTCAACATTGATGATAATAAGAAATATTTCTTGAGCACCAAATCAACATATTATAATATTTTCTGAAGGATCATGTGACACTGAAGACTGGAGTAATGATGCTGAAAATTCAGCTTTGCCATCACAGGAATAAATTACATTCTAAAACATATTCAAATAGAAAACAGTTATTTTAAATTGTAATAATATTTCAAAATATTAGTGTTTTTACTGTATTTTTGATCAAATAAATGCAGCCTTGGTGGGCATAAGAGACTTCTTTTGAGCATCAAAAAATATTACCGACCCCAAACCAAGTCGGCAAGTGAGACGCCACATTAAGTTACAAATAAACTATTATTTCAGTACAAATACAAGAAAGTTATAGGTCTGAGCATCTGCATGTCACACCTCAATAAAATGATTAAACTCCAAACACAATGATGTGATGTCTGCATCTTCAAAAACATTTCCTTTCTAGCAATACTATACAGTCATAGATAAACGTCACAGTCCATTTAGCAGAACAGTTCATTAAAGAGCATTCATTCATTTCCATCTTATAAGAGCTGGAGTGATCTGACGTCTGCCTCTATGTAAACAATAACTTTTTCTAAATCTACGGCAATCAAACATAATAAATGGTATCGTTTAAAACACTCAAGTATTAAGATACTTCAACAACTAAGGCGAGCTGTGACGTGATTTCATTCTAGCAATGTGGGAACGTTGACAGAATTGCAAGTTCTTACACGAGACAGTCAAAATCAGGCTGTGATAACTCATCAGCAGTCACTCTTTTAGACTGGTCGGCCAGTGCTTTAAAGAGAGACAGAAAGGAGGAAACTGTTTTGACAGATGAACGGTCCTTTGAAGCCCAAACTACACACACACGCTCTTGAATCAATTTTCTGCACTGCACTGTGGTGTTAAAACACATCCTAGCTGCTCAAAACCATGATAACCGAGCATTGAATAACACAAAACACAGTCATGGTCTAGAAATGCTCAAAACAGACATAAAAACAACTTATGCAAACCGATCGCAGAGACGTTTCTTTAGACGCCTCCAGGGCTTCCTTTATTTTTACACTTCGAGTATGTGGAGGCGAAATTGCACAAACCAAGCGGCTTAAAATAACAAATCATTTTTTGGATATTTAAGGCGTTGAAGAACATAACGTGTTAAAAATGACAAGAACTAAAGTTTAATGCTATGGAAAACAAAACAGATTATTTCTGAATGGCTTCAGGAGCAGAATGTAGTGAGACTGGAACGGACTTGTAAAGTGCTTAATGCTGAATTTAGTGAACAATCGTTCAAATGAATGACTGGAGGCAGCGGAGTTCACCTCGTCGCTCTCGTCTCTCTCCCTGAATCATGCCCCAGCTATGTGCACACTACTAATCCTCCTAAAACTCAAAATTACGTTACATTTGTCCAGTGCAGAGATGTCAAAAACCAATCAAAATCCAAAATGTTTTTAATTAAGAATGAACAATGCTCTACTAAAATCAGCAGAGGGCATTTTCCAAAACTAGGGGCATGTCTAAATACAGTTTAAAAACCTGATTTTGTTTATTTTCTAGGAATGCATTAGTTATGTTTTTTGTTTTAAATGTGCAGTAAGCGATTTCTGAGAAACGCTGTTGAATGTGGATCAGACCGAGCACCACAACACGCTTGTAGGTTGTAGGCAACCGAGGTTGCGTTGTTTCTGCTCCATACGCGAGCAACATTGGTTTTCACAGAACCAAGATATGCTGTTGTTGTAATGTTTTCTCTAATAACAGGATAGTTTTGAGTGTTTTTCTGGAGCTGGTGTGCTTCTGGCGACTAACAACAAACTCTTGCTTGTATATTTACTGTATGTTCGATCGTCATTTTCGTGAAGCACTATTTTGCTTTCGCTTCAGCTATTATAAAGAGACATCCACTCTTGAACTGCGTGTTGGTGCATTTTGGGGGCGGAGCAATGACGGGAGGGGTGTGTTTGGGTCGATTTCAAATATCAACAGTGTTTCTAAGAAATTGCTTACTGCCCCTTTAATTACTAGTTGATTAGCTTTTACTTTAAAAAAACAAACAGAATTAGTCAAAATAATATTTAATCAAAAACAGTTATTTCTAGGCATAATCATTCCATTCATACTATTATTATTTTTACCATATTTGTAGGCTTTAACATTTCCTCTAATATCCAAAATGTCTGTTCTCAACAACTATACTTTCTACACAATAATTTGCAGGTTGTGAGTAAATCATAAGCGTAATTTGCTCTAAAAAAAAAAATAAAAAAATGCAATTCCCAACCTTAAATGTTCTGGAACTTAGCCACTGATGTCAACTATTTTCAAAACCCTGTTCAACAAAAATACCATCATACCAGTAAGATGGTTGGACAGTACCAAAGTGGTACCAAACTGGTGCTCTGTCAAGACAAACTAACAACTGACACACTGCTTATGAATTTGAATGTTTTGAACGCTCTCAGCTTCCTGCTTGCACATTTGTGAAGCCCTGTTAATGCGTAAAATGATTGATAGACAGAAGGTGCATCGGTTAACCAAAGAATCTGACTGCGAGTCTAGGGCTGTCATAGAAACAAATGTGATATCATTAAATATAATTAAAGGGCATAGGTTTTCTGTCCCTCCATTGAAAGCCTATTCATCCAAAACTCTGACGCTCCAAAGCATTGATAAAGAGTTGTAAAATAAATCCATATGAATCGAGTGGTTTAATCCAATGATTGCTTTATGATGAACAGATAATTGAGTGAATGTATTAATGCAAATGTACTAAATCCATATGGATTTATTTTGTAATCACATTATGAATGTTTGAACAGAAAAATATCTTAATTTGTGTTTCGAAGACAAATTAAAGCCTTATGGGTTTGGAACAACATAAGAGAAGGGGTTACGGTGACACTGCATAAGAGTGAGTAATTAAATGACAGTATTTCATTTTTGGGTGAACTATCCCTTTAATAAATATGTGTCAGTTAGAAGAATTTCTATGGGGGGAAAAACGCACAATTGAAACACCTGCCAAGTTGGGATCTCAGTAAACTCACCCTCCTTCACTCTCTGCCTCTTCCGAGCTTTGTCCTTCAGTTCTATCTGGGACACCTGCTCTTTTTCTCCTGGCGGGAGTTCGATGAAGTGGACTTGCCTTGCGAGCACCAATTTCTTCCCTGCTTCGGCCCCTAAGCTGATCTCTGACGTTGTCCTGCAGGTGTGGAAGTGCCTCCTTCAGGGCTTTCACCTCCTCTTTGAGCTCAGACACACAATGGATCAGAGCACCCAGCCGATCCAGCACTTCGGCCTGGCCCGTCTGCAGACCCAGACTGGCTCCCGTGTGATCTGCATTGCTGCTCAGGTGTACGACTCTGCCATCACCTGCTCCAACTTTCCGGAAGTAGGCGATCGCCAAGCTGATCCCAGCAGCCCCTGCCAGAACTCCCAAAGCCAGAGCCCTGCTGTCCGCTTGAGCCATCCTACACTGCAGAGACAAGAAAGAAAGAAAAAACCCACTGATTAAACATAAGTATTCTGCTAACAAACAAACACATGATCCTAAGGGACAGCTAATTACACAAGAAGATCATTTCATGGCTTGTTGAATAAATAATCAAAACTTTAGGTTAAAAATAATAGGAATCACTGAGGGAAAGTTTGTATCTTATTTCAACATTTTATTTCACCAAAATTACACTTTTTTGCAGTTCAATTTAATAGCCCTGCACTATGTCAAATAGGCTACATTTTTAATATTGTAAAGAGAGGAACAAACTGTATTTGTGTATTTGTATAGTTTTGAGTGAATAAATATATGTACAGGGTGAAAATAAATAAATAAATAAATAACTACTAATACGGTAAGATTTTTTTGTTTTTAAAAGAAGTCTCGTCTCTTATGCCCACCAAGGCTGCATTTATTTGATTAAAATACCAAAAAAAAAAAAAAAAAAAAACATATACATATATATATATATATATATATATATATATATATATATATATATATATAAAATGTGGAATATTATTACAATTTAAAATTACTTTTTTTTCTATTTAAATATATTTTAAAATGTAGGCCTAATTTATTCCTGTGATGGCAAAGCTGAATTTTTAGCATCATTAGTCCAGTCTTCAGTGTCACCTGATCCTTTAGAAATCATTCTAATATGCTAATTTGATGCTAAAAAACATTAATAATAATAAAAATAAATAAATAAATAATAATACTAATAATATATATATATTATTATATATATATATATATATATATATATATATATATATATATATATATATATATATATATACACCTGTGAGAAACGCTGATGGCGTTCACATGCGCATTAAGAACAATATAAGATGTTAAATACATCAAAATGAACAAGTTGAACTTGAAACCCTCAAAAGCTGTCAGTCAATGAGAAGTGTCTTATTTTAAGTCAGAACTCTAAATCAAGTTAGGTGTTTAATAACGTTTAGGCTAGGTGTTTGGGCTTGACCAGAGCATACGTTTAGTTACCTTTCCATATAACGTTACATTTTCCCAGGCAAGTGGTACATTATTTTCACATGAGAGCAAAACAAGAGCAGCAATAAAAGCAGCAGTAATAATGAAAGCACATAATTATTCTGATACAGGCTCTCAATTCAACTTAAAGATAAGTTTCAAAGTTCAGGGGGAAAAAAGAGAGAGAGCAAAAAACATTTTAAATAGCAGCAGTGGTCATATTAATCAGCTGTCAAGGTCTTTACGGGCAGCATGCGATCTGTGTTATATATATAACGTTACACATGTAGCGGAGAAAAAAAGAAAAAAAACTTCTACCATCCTCAGAACAGAGTACATCCGTTCAGAACCATCAACAAAGCATAATACAGCGATATTCTAATAAAAACAGCAGATTTTACCTGTTTAAATTCCCTTGAGCGCTGCGGTTCGTCTGCAAAAACAGTCCGTATCGCTCCAGTGCTCGATAGTGAAGGTTCCGCCCAGATACTGCAAGCATTTACAGTACAACTTAAGTCGAACCTAAATGTTTAAAAAATCCTTTGCAATAACAACGAAAGATGGTACCATGGTATCATATCGTGTTATTTATTTTTTAAATTACACTCTCAAAAAGCAATTTTGATGCAATATTAAGTTTTTACATGGGAACTTGAAACACGGTAGTAACATGGTCTTGTTTGTTCTTATAGTTATTACTGTATACATCTTTGTACTTTAAACTATATTGAACTATATATAAATAGGCACCATCACCATCAATGTTAATGACCTGCCAAAAACAGATGAAGCAAAGAATCAAAGTTCATTAAAATCACTCATTGACAGAGTCACACTTGCACTGCTAATATGATTTACAAAAACAGACTCTAAAACAGACCTGCAGAAAATGTACAACTAAGCTAAAAAAACAAGCTGTTCTTGTCTTGCATTTAAATAATCTGTACGACATATGCGCACAAAGAATCTCTTGAGCACAATCCTGTAATCATATTCCAAAAAATAAGACAGAGAAAACCCTGACTCACCATCAAAGCAGTGTTAGAAGTTGACTTCAGTTTGGAAAACTTACTGTAATGGAGCAGGTCTGTGGCCTTCACTGCCGTGGAGTTCAGTGCTATGGTGTGTTTCTCTCTATAAACACATGTAGGCTATCTGATCAACCTTGAACTGTGGTCCAACTGTTTCATCTGCTCTGATTGTCTTTTAGTATCTTCGTTCAGACATTTAGCCTATTTTAATGACACTGCACTCAATAACAGTATACATTACAATGTATATAGCCTATGTTAAAATGCGTTTGAAAGAAGTATCCTGTGCCCACCAAAGCTGCATTTAGTTGACAAAAGATACAGTGAAAATATAAATATGTTGTGTGTGTGTGTGTGTGGGTGTGTGTGTGTGTGTGTGGGGGGGGGGGTTATTTCTTGCCTGTGATTTTGGCTATGTAAAGCAACCTTTAGTTTTGGAGAAAGTTGTTATATAAATACGAATTATTGATAGACTTGAATGGGGAAAGATGCTTTTGGGTTCAGATGGTGTAGTTACAGCATCTACCAGAAGGGGTCCAATGGGGTCATGTTAACTGATCAAACTTTGACCCACTGGTCAGACCTTGCAATATTTTAATGTGTTCACACTCTTGAACTGTCCAGATTTGTTATGTCTGTGCCCACTAGTTCTTCTCTGCTGTATCCCATCCACTTCAATGATCCAAACTTCAATGTGTTCAGAAATGCTCTTCCTCATAGATTTGTTGTAATATTGTGAAATTTCAGCTGCTGTGAGACTGAAAAGTCTTGTCATTCTCCTCTGACCTTTATGCCCACAGAACTGCAACCAACTTTTGCACCATTCTCTGTAAACACTTAGACACTGTGATGCATGAAAATACTCAGACCCTTTCTTGTTCACACCACAACCTCAAAAGAACTCAGATCCCAGTGCATTTTGCATGTAAACACTTCCACCTTCAACAACATCTGTCAAACGGGCACAAGTCCTTGCACCCAACATTTCATTGAGGTTGTCGTAGAAGGAACAGAACAGCAATCCATTCATCCATTCGCTGCGGTACCTTTAACTTTTTAAACGCTGCATTACTTAATTTTACATGTTTCGAATGCCTTGTACTTAGTGAAACTGCTCCTCCTGTTGCTGCTATTGCTACGATCTATAGACCTCTAAAACAAATGCAGAATTTATGTCAGAGTTTTTATTTTTTTTTGCTGACAATGTTTGTTAAATTTAAAGGCCCACTGAAGTGCCTTGGAGCGCGCAGCTTTGTATGATGCGTTGACGTAATTTCCACTGAAACAGGAAGCTAAGGCGGGACATATTGAATGGCTCCTCCCCCTTTTCAAATAGCCAATAGGGTTTAGTTTACCTCACAGACTGAAAGTCGTACTTGACAGCACCATAGAAGCGAATATGAGCGCTGATGATACGTTGGATTCAATAGTAGAGGTGTGAATAAATTCTGGCCATTTCATTCTTAACCAACGTACAGTTGGAAAACGGAATAAAACTCGAGTGTTTGAGCAACCGAACACACATCTCCAACCCATATTGCTCTGTAACGTGTCAACGGTCGCTTTGGTCAGGTGGTATTTATAGCATGGGGGCGGAGCTTTAGATTCTAGAGAGCATTTGATTGGACAGAAGCTGTGGCAAGTTTTGGTTCCTTGTTGCCTTGGCTTTTGGCTTGCTTAGTTGGGGACATTTAATATTCAACAATATTATTGATCTGCCTTACTTAAGATGGACGATGACACAATTTTCTTCTAGAAACAAACTTTGATGTATTATTTTCATGTTATCACTGTGGAGCTGCTTTGATGCAATCTGTATTGTAAAAAGCGCTATATAAATAAAGGTGACTTGACTTGACTTGACATGAGAAGCTGAAGTCTGTTTTCTGTTTTAGAGGAAGTGAGAGACTGTAAGTTTGAATGCTTATATCTCCTAAATGCAAATTGTGTCATTGTTTTGTAACACACCAGCTTATTCATAACCTTAAGTCTACCATATTCATACTAAAAGTAAAAAACAAACTTGAGAGTAAAGGACTGTGCTGTCCCCGTATCTCGCAGGAAGGATACAGGTCGGCCAGGTAAGCCAGCTGAAAGAGACACAGAGCCAGTTAACAGGAAGGGTTGGTAGTCAGAGTTCTGGAGCTGTGGAAATGAATGGTCAGAGAAAGAACCAGCTTGAGGAAAAGCTACACTCTTGGATTTTTCAGCAGCAGTCTTTTGTTTCCATGTTTTGCAGTGAGTTATTATGTGACCTCGATCTAAGCAATAAAAACAGACACGTTTGCAGTCTGAGCGTTTCAGCAGAGGCTTCTCTTTCTCTGTTTTCTCAGAGGAAGGAACAGGTGACATCATTCTCTCTGTCTGGTCATTCCTAAAATTCCGGCGTCTAAACTGTCGTGTAAAAGAAAATACAGAACTGTGTGTAAGTGCAAACTCATCAGCTACCACTGCAGCTTCAGAGAGTGAACTTGTTTTTTGCTCATTCAGATGAACTAATGATTTCAGGGGGCCTTTAAGAGAATGAATCTGGGTGATTTTAACATACATGTTGATCAGAAAGCCTGTGCTATGGCCAATGACTTTTTATTGGACTGTTTGACCTTACTAAATTTGTGAATTTGTTTCTACACATTGCAAAGGTCATATGCTAGACTTTTGTATGTAATTTTTTTTTAACTTGCAACCATGCATTTATTTAAATTGTGGTAACAGGTCCCCTGAATTCTTTTTTTAAGAGTGCCGGAAAAGAGTGCCGAAGAGTTTAAAAAAAGAGTTATTTTTTTTAAAAACCTCATCACTGAAAAACGCCTCTCTCCGGTGACAGCTGGTCTCCCAGACCGGTTGAATATGAAACGAATCACTGCACATGTAAAAGTTATTTTATGTAGCCTGTAGAGGCTCTTTCCTAGTTCTTGACCCGACTTGCTTCAGGTGAAAGGGACCCTTTTTTCATTCAGAAATTGTTTGTAAGTTTTGTATGAAATACATAAATATTGAATAATCATTTAATAATAATTTAATTATTCAACTGGAGTCATGTTATATAATATCTACATAACAGAATGCCAATTCGTTCAATTTAAAATTTATATGAAAAATACATGGTTATTATTATTATTGTTTAAGATAATAATAAATAATAATATACATTGATGTAAATAAAATAAAATAAATTTATATATAGAATTGGCCTTTTGTAAAGAGTTACTGTCTACATAAACTGATGATGTAAATACTTCAATAGCTTTAATGGATAACCCTTAACTACTTTATGGAGTCATATTACATAATAATATCTTGCTTAATAGAATGCCAATTCTACACTTAATTCATTTTTATTTTAATTAATTCATATTTATATTTATACATAATTGTTAAAATGATATACAATGTCTATTTTTAGGTTAAACTATTATGTACAGTCGTAACATCTGCTTATCATCAGTACAATCTTGTCTCTATGCCTTATGATCTGAAAGGACTTTCAATGGCAGCCTTTTTAAAAGCAGAAGCATTGATGGCCGTGTCTAAGCATGATTGATTTTAAACTGCCATTTCTCAAGAATGCTCTGTGATTTTCTTTCAGACAAGCAAGAGCATAGTTTTTAAGAATTATTCACTCATAAACAACAATTCTGTCACTTTTTCTCGTCGTCCAATAAAAAAATAAAATAAAATAAACAGACATGTATATTGAATATGTGGAGCAGAGGGAATAATTTCCACTTTATTGGATAACTCCATTGAATTCAGCCTTTTCCTCACACAAAGCAACCGACAGAAGGCACACAATAAAGTGCAATAGAAGCTGTGTTCACTGCAAACTATCATTGTATGGAAAAGCTGCATTAAATTTCCTCCTTTTGTGTTTCAAAGAAAATATAAAGCTTATGGGTTTATTACAACATAAGGAAGCTCTGGAGATGCTGAATCAAAGAAGGAAGCAGATCAAATCTTCATGGAAAAGCAAGAACCTCAAGTTCAAATAGCTAAAACTGAAGAAGAAGAAGAAGGACAAACTCAACAGGTCATCTACATACAAAAAATGGCTAAAAAACTAAAAGAACAGGACTTTGTGGCGAGGAACACCACTCTCATCGTTGAGGAGGAAAACCTGTTTCAATATGGGTTTAAACTGATCATTGAAACAGCCAAGAAGGCAGGGAGAAACACCTACGGTACCCGCTCCTGTCCATGAAGAGTGGGGTGTTCAGATTCCCAATTATGTGAGAACCACTCAAAACATATAAGAGCTGAATGAGACCTCTGACATTCAACAGTCCAATAAAAGTCTAGGATTCACCTGGTAATACTTTACAACATCTGGTTGTTATAATGACTCTCTCGACTCTTCTATTGCATATGGAAGCTTGTTTCAGACACGGAATTTAAAAAAAAATGAATAAGTAATTGCACAATTATATATCTATTTTTTTCCCTAAAAATTGTGTTTATATCTCACAATTCAGATCTTATAATTCGCAATTGTGAGTTTATATCTCACAATTGTTTATATCTTCACAATTTAAAGATATAAACTTTTTCTCAGCATTGTGACTTTATATTCTGACTTTTCTTAGAATTGCGAGATTTCAATTGTGAGTTATAAAGTCAGAATTGTGAGTTTATATATTGCAATTCTGTCTTCATTTCTCAGAATTGCGACTTCACATTCTGACTTTTCTCAGAATTGCAAGATATAAACTACAAGAAAAAAACTGAAAAGTAAAGAACTGTGAGATAAAAGTTTCTTAAAAGTGGCTCTTGGATGCATCTTTGCCAGTTGAAATCAATGGAGGATGCAACACACAGTCTAATTTCTTTATGTAACATAGGCTATTTATGCATTTTTATTTAAAACGTGCAGTCAACCATGAGCCTAGCCTGCACCGCCCCATTTAAACACAGTGTAGTGATGGTGAAGCCCACATGAAGGTGTGTGAGGTGGAGCCTGCATGCATGGCTTCGATTGCTACGTGCAGTCTCACGGACGTGCTTCTTTTCATGAAAACACTTCATTGTTCCAAACCAACCTGTATTCGCTCAACCTATAAACACACAAACCAACCCCAAAGCAGAAGAAGGTGCTGCTTCACATGAGATTGAATGATAGGTGTCATCCACCAAAGAACTCATTCTGATCCAGATTAATCACCAATGTCACGGCATGTTATTCAAAGACACACATGCTGAAACTGTACTGAAGTTATATATAAAGATCAATGGCTATCTAAGCATCAGACGCCCGTGGTATGAATGGAAGACTGATAGATACAGTAGATAAAAACTCTTACATAAAGTCATCCAAGATATTTGATATAACTGGAATCTCTCATGGTGGTTTTGAAAGATGTTAGATATACAACCACAGCATAAAAGCCAACTTATGCAACTCCAAATTTAGATTCTGTCACTATTAATATTTTATTGAGGTCATCAGAATTGTTTGCATGTTAATTCCCCTTTAGATAGCAGCACATTTTAAAATGTGCTGAAAATAGCTTGATATCTTAGCTCATAAATATTAAATAGGTTATGCAGACATGTTTAAACCATCAATCTGCAAAAACTAATTTCTAATCAGAGATGTCATAACTGTCATTGCAACACAATTAAATTATGATTCGCAAATAAATATACAAATTTAAAGGGAAATTCCACTCAAGAATTAAAATTCTGTCATTCAGTCATTGTTTGAAATCTTTGTCCATGCAATGAAAGTCAGTTGGATCCAATGAAAAGGGTTCGCAAATAAAGGCGAAAGCCACATCCCATCAGGTTCTAAGAACAGAACGGGCTCTAATTAACAGCCCGGGCAGTGGGGAAGGAACACTCGAACCCTAAAAACTTGCAATCCAGGGGGAGCTGGCAAAGAGCTAGCTCCAACCATTCACTTTCCTACGAGATCTCAAGATACCAGGACTCCCAAAGTTGCCCAGTAACAAAAAGGGCTTTTAATTCCAGGCGAAAAAAACAATTTTCATCAGGTTCTCGGAGATCCGACCGAGCGTACCCACAAGGGATTGGAGGACCCTACTTTAAGACCCTCAGCAGTGGAGGAGGGTTCAAGTCTACACTCAACCCTGAAGACTCGCTTACCAAGGGGAGCTAGCAGAGTGCTAGCTACAACCACCTGAAATGCTGTCTTTATTCCAGACTGAAAGAGATAAAGGGGAGAAGAGGACCCTACTTTGAGACCCCAAAACCATGGGGGAGGGTTCTACTCTATACTCAACCTGGATTGCTCACTTACTTACCAAGGGGAGCCTGCCAAGCACTATAGCTGCAACCTATCGATAATGCTGTCCCCAGGATACGTACCGGACTTCAGACTCCTACAACAAGAAAGGTTTCAAACATTCAAGACAAAAGACCATTCTTCTTTGGGTCCTAAAGATCAGTAGAGAAAGCTCCAGTGGGGAGCAGAGGACGGGAGGGTTCTACTCTACACTCACTTACCAAGGGGAGCCTGCTACGTGCTAGCTACAACCACTTGATACTGCTGTCCTATAAGCAGCATCAACATGAACACTCACCTAGTCAACTGGCGCAATTTTGGTTTTAGGCACCAGCTAAAGTTGTGATGTTACATACTCATAAGAGTTTTTGAAGGTTTTTGTATTCTTTGCACTGTTCTGAACATTGATATTTTGTTATGTATTAAGTGTTTATTAAGGCCTAACAACTGATTTTAAATCTTTTTTTTTCCCATTCATTATTATTTAAATGGTGACTGAAAATAACTTTTTCATCTCTTCATCTCTGTAATAGACTTTCCATGTTGTTTTAGTGTATTTTAAAAAGCTAAAACTGTTAGATGATAGATATTCTTCATTCTTTCTATTCTTTCAAATAGTTTTCTACATTTTTAAAACGCAGTGTACACAGTAAATTCCCTGGTGTTAAATTAACACCGCTCGGTGTTCATATGGGAACCACCAGCAGGGTGTTAAAAGTAACACTGAGGCAGTGTTAGAGTTAATTAGATAATTAAGTGATTAATTGAGTGATGATTGTTCGATTATTGAAGACACCTGATGATAACAAGCAGAATCACTGAAGAAAAGAGAAACAAAAGAACTGACTTCCGGACACAGTCTTAGATGAAATCAACTGAAAAGACATGAAATTCTCTTTTTACAAACCAGTTTGACCTTATTTCTGTCATTCATCTACAGAAGTTCTTCTTGAGAATGAACAAATTTTTAGATGTTGAAGTTTTATTGAAAATGTTTGGTCACCATCAGTGTTTCCTCTAGTTGGGTGGTTTGACAATTTATATATATTTTTCTTATGTTAGTTGTTGTCTTTGTAACAGTGTTTACCAAACCATCTCTCTCTCTCTCTCTCTCTCTCTCTCTCTCTCTCTCGCCCTCTCGCCCTCTCTCTCTCTCTCTCTCTCTCTCTCTCTCTCTCTCTCTCTCTCTCTCTCTCTCTCTCTCTCTCTCTCTCTCTCTCTCTCTCTCTCTCTCTCTCTCTCTCTCTCTCTCTCTCTCTCTCTCTCTCTCTCTCTCTCTCTCGCCTGAAATGTGTGCGAGAGTAGGCGGCTGCAGTGAGGGGAGGAGTGAAAAAAGCGCAGGCAAGACGGACAGTTCTCTCTTCTCGCAATGGATCTGACACCTGTGAGATCAAAGATGGATATCGCGGGATTCACGATATTCACGCTCGTGCACGGTGTTGCTAATAAACTGGATGTAATTTAAGTTCTGTTGCTTTTATATTAAAATAAATAAAATGAACAAGACACCCAAAGTACTTGTTATTTAATTCCATTCCAAATACATGTTTATCAATATTTTTTTATTTAATACAGACATATGTGTTTTTATTTATTTATTTATTTATTTTAAATTAAACTGCATAACCCAAAGAGATTGCACTGTCAGATAGTTTGGGAATATTCACACATAAAATATACACATAAAACATGATATTAGAGTTTTAAAATCAAACATTTTAAAAGAGAACAATACATCACAGTTGTTTAAATCAATGAGCATTAAGCTGTGTCGTCAGCAAGTCGTTTCCATCATGCTTTTGATCAGCGCAGTCAGTGGAGAGCAACTGCGCTCGCCTGCAGAATCCGACACATCCGCCTTGCGATTGCGAGAGATTTTTGACATACGTCAGCATGACATCAGAGCAAGGCGGACCGCACTCGGACACATTTCTAACCGGCATGCATCTCGCGCTGATCACCGGTGATCGATTCTGCGCAGATTTTGCTCATCTCAAACAAGCCTAATATGGGGGCTCCCAGCATGCATTGCTGCAGGAAGCATGTCACCATTGTTGAGATTCATATGCTAATTCTTGATGTCTATGTGTGTCTTAAATAATTTGCTCCACAATGTTCACAAAAAAACAAAAAAAATCATAATTCAGAATGTCGGTTCAGTGGCAAGAAATTATCATTGGTGAAAAAATTATCTTTTAATAACAAATAACCATTTTTGGTAATTTATGAGATTAGTGAATCATTCTACTTCATGATGGTTAAAACTACATCGCTTGATCATCTTGGTTTCTGGCATACTTTGTAACAAAAATATGTGTTTTGGTAAACACTGTTACAAAGGCCACAAACTTGCATAGCAAAGCCAAGAGTCAAACTGTCCAACTAAAGCAAACACTGATCACCATAATGGCGGATTTACTAAAACATATTATTTCCAATAAAACATCAACATCTACACCTCTATTAATTCTCAATAACTAGTTTGTAATAAGTGAAGCTGGTAATGCTGTTTGTGGAGTTGTTTAATCCTCTGAGTCTTGAGAGATTTAATGTCGTCTTTTATCTTCAGTTGATTTCATCTCCGGAAGTCAGTTGTAGTTCTTGTGTTTCTCTTTTCTTCAGTGATTCTGCTTGTTATCATCAGGTGTCTTCAATGCTCAGTCATCACTCAATTAATCACTTAAATGGTTAGTTCACCCAAAAATGAAAATTCTGTCAGTAATTACTCACCCTCATGTTGTTCCAACCGCGTAAGACCTTCGTTCATCTTCGGAACACAAATTAAGATATTTTTGATTAAATCTGAGAGCTGGATCACTTCTCCATAGGCTGCTAGGTGACTGAAACTTGCTGGCCCAGAAAAGTTATTAAAGAGATCGTTAATATAGTCCAAGTGACTACAGTGGCTCAATCTTAAGTATATCAAGCGACGAGAATACTTTTTCTGCGCAAAAACAAACAAAAATAACGACTTTATTCCACTATTCATTTCCTTCTCTCTGGGCCTCGTAGTGTTTTTGCGCTGCGCGTCTGTGTTGCACGTCAACACGCATCACACACATGACCAGCGTCGGCCAATTGTGAGCCTACGTGGTGACGTGTAACACAGACGCGCTGCGCAAAAACACTACGTGAACCAACTAGAGGCCCAGAGAGAAGGAAATGAATAGTGGAATAAAGTCGTTATTTTTGTTTGTTTTTGCGCACAAAAAGTATTTTCGTCGCTTGATATACTTAAGATTGAGCCACTGTAGTCACTTGGACTATATTAACGATCTCTTTAATAACTTTTCTGGGCCAGCAAGTTTCGGTCACCTAGCAGCCTATGGAGAAGTGATCCAGCTCTCAGATTTCATCAAAAATATCTTAATTTGTGTTCCGAAGATGAACGAAGGTCTTACGCGGTTGGAACAACATGAGGGTGAGTAATTACTGACAGAATTTTCATTTTTGGGTGAACTAACCCTTTAATTATCTCATTACCTTTAACACTGCTTCAGTGTTACTTTTAACACCCTGCTGGTGGTTCCCATATGAACACAGAGCGGTGTTAAATTTAACACTGGGGAATTTACTGTGTACAGTGTTTATTATGGGGGGAGGGGGATTTTTACTCTATTTGAGTGTAAGGTTTCCAAGTAATTTTTACTCTACTGACTCTACATTTTTTGGAAAAGAATGATACATTTAATTGAGTATATTTTTCAGTACTATTTCCACTACCACTCATCTGCACTTGCATGTTCACCCAGATATCATTGAAAAACTGAATATACAGGTCTTGATTAAAGCATTCAGTGGCATTACTCCTGAGTGCCAAAACTACATTTGAGTATCATGATCAAATAAAATATGTTCCTGAGGCTATGCATTTACCTGCTATTAAGTTACTGACACAAGCTGCATGTAGAATGATCACATTTACAGTAGCCTCCTGTTTGTGTAACGGGATTTTGAAAGGTACATATAATCTGATGGTCTGTGCATACATGTAAGGGCAGTTAAATGCTTATCAGAACCATCAGATTTTACTTGAACTTCACTGAACTTCCTGAGGATATTTCCAAAACAAAACAACAACAAAAAATGCTGCTTAGATGTATCCAGGTCCAGGAAAATGTTTCACATTCCAAAGCTGCACGTTTTGAGATACAGTAAAATAACTGCCAGACATACGTGTGCATAAAGTGATTTTAGAAAAAGAAAAAAAGAAAAAAAAACATGCTATTTTCCTCACCATGACCCTGTTCCATTACTCAGTGCCCCCATGAATTCATAACTCACTATAGGCTATAAAAAGGATTCCCGTTGGCAGTGGGCCCATACGGGAGTGAGAGAGAGATGAATCGATTGCTTCCTTTTCTCCTCTCCATCTAAAGTCTGTACGTGCTTCAGCTACATGTCAGTGGCCTCACACACCAGCAGAAGAAGATACACATCAGTGCAGCGTCTGTAAGGCTGGAACATGCTGTCTCAAACTATTTAAGTTTACTCTTTTAGTCAGGAAACTCTATGGCGTTCATAGAGTTCAATTATCAGAGTTCATATTCAGTTGAGATTAAATTAATTTTTTCATGTCGTCTTGATATTTTTCCTAACATTCATTGGGAGCAATACAAATATACATAAGACAATTTTTGATATAAAGTAAGAGCAGAACTTTTGCAAACGAGCATTTAAATAAGTGTGATCTCAATTTGATCTCCATTTAATGTCTAAAAACTCATTAACGGCAGAATGTTTAGAATTTTGTGGTTGAAACATTGGTTTCAAAATAAATAAATAAATAAAAATTGTAATTGCATGTAAGCGTATGATAAAAGATACCAGTTTTCTGTAAATAGTTACACATATTATTAAAATGTCTATTCAGAAATCTAGTTGAATATGAATATGAATGTTTACGGTTGTAAAGCAACTTGCACAGTAATATAGAATTTATCTATTGCAACTCAACCAATCAGAATACAGATTCAGAATTCCTCATTTTAGCCATTAGCACTTCATCTGCGAACATATGTTCATTTATATTCAGTGATTTTTACCACAGATTCTATACGGTGTATATAACTGACAGTAAAATCACATTTTAAATTACAGACTGTAAAAAACTTGGGAGTGAAGGTGTGCACATGCAGACATATCCCAGCAGGGGGCGCTTGCATTACTGTCACCGACTATCATCTCTGTTAAACCGGCTGCCAAGGGATCCTACTGTGGTGTTTTTGTGGTGTGTGTATTTTGTGACTTTTGACTGCATGCTCTTTCCTGTGGTCAGCTCAGTTTAGCATTAAATGCTTCATTTGCCCACAAACAAGACAGAGATTCATCCAGCATGAGTGCGTATTTCTGTGTTAATGAGTATGACAAACTTTTTCCAGCAGGAATTTGGTTAAAAACAGATGCTGACATTGTAGAGGGTGTTTGTTCATATTTTTTTAAGTTTGTCTACAGTTGTAGGAGGGACAGAGTCTATTAATAGAGATGTTATGACCAGCCCTGTGTTAGTTTTAATGTAGCCTAATTTGGATTTCCAAGTCCAAACAACTCCAACGGTCAAGAAGAGCCAAGCTTTTGGTCCATCAGTGGGTGGTGTTTTCACCTAAAATACCTCCTAAAGAGTAAAATCATGTTTACTAAAAAAAATTGGCAACACTTCATTTGTCATTAATCTACACATCATTAGTTAACATTAGTTAATGTATTAACCAACATGAACTAACAATCGTTTCGCTAGATAAGACACTTATTTCTCGACTGGGATCGTGTAGAGACTTTGAAGCTGCACTGAGACGGACATTTGAACCTTCTTTGAACATTGGAATAGTTGGTTGCCATTGAAGTCCATTCTGTAGTAGAAAAATACTGGAATGTTTTCTTCAAAAACCTTAAAGGGTTAGTTCACCCAAAAATGAAAATTCTGTCAGTAATTACTCACCCTCATGTTGTTCCAGCCGCGTAAGACCTTCGTTCATCTTCGGAACATAAATTAAGATATTTTTGATGAAATCTGAGTGCTGGATCACTTCTCCATAGGCTGCTAGGTGACCGAAACTTGCTGGCCCAGAAAAGTTATTAAAGAGATCGTTAATATAGTCCAAGTGACTACAGTGGCTTAATCTTAAGTATATCAAGCGACGAGAATACTTTTTGTGCGCAAAAACAAACAAAAATAACGACTTTATTCCACTTTTCATTTCCTTCTCTCTGGGCCTCGTAGTGTTTTTGCGCTGCGCGTCTGTGTTGCACGTCAACACGCATCACACACATGACCAGCGTCGGCCAATAGTGAGCCTACGTGGTGACGTGTAACACAGACGCGCTGCGCAAAAACATTACGTGAACCAACTAGAGGCCCAGAGAGAAGGAAATGAATAGTGGAATAAAGTCGTTATTTTTGTTTGTTTTTGCGCACAAAAAGTATTTTCGGCGCTTGATATACTTAATATATATATACTTGAGCCACTGTAGTCACTTGGACTATATTAACGATCTCTTCTGGGCCAGCAAGTTTCGGTCACCTAGCAGCCTATGGAGAAGTGATCCAGCACTCAGATTTCATCAAAAATATCTTAATTTGTGTTCCGAAGATGAACGAAGGTCTTACGCGGTTGGAACAACATGAGGGTGAGTAATTACTGACAGAATTTTCATTTTTGGGTGAACTAACCCTTTAATTTCTTTTCAACTGAAGAAAGAAAGACATGATATCTTGGATGACATCGGGGTAAGTAAATTATCAGCAAAACATTTTTTGAAAGTGAACTAATCCTTTAACTAACTGATGAACCTTATTGTAAAGTGTTACCAAAAAACAGTTGAAATAAACCGTTCAAAGCATTTGTTGCATTTCCTGGTATTTTCTTATTTAATGTTTTACTCACCAGCAGTAATAGTGCCAGTATACTAAATTAAATGCACAAATTTCATTGGCGTATCTGAAATAAAGTAGCTTTTCCAGTAGGTTAACAAGTCACTTTTGCCTCTGTCCCAACTTTTTTTGGAGTGTGTTACAGCCAATCATTTACAAAATACAATTATTTTGGTCATCTTTTCTTTGTACTTTTGTCAGTTAAACAAAGATTTAAGATTCTTGAATTTATGGCATTTTACAAAATATCCCAAAATTTCTGGAAGTGGGGTTATATATAGTAGTGTAAAAGCACGAGGTTTCTGTTGCAGTTACACTGTTGTGACATGCTATGTGCAACTGTACAGTATGTGACCGGAAGGTAGTTGACAACAGAAAAGATGTATGACCGTGTCTTTTATGAATCTTATGAGTAATCACAACCATCTCTCTTTCTGTCAGGGAAGCAAACATATCCTCCTGCTGGAGAGAAGCCTGTTTCCTGCTGCATGCCAGTGGTTAGACCTTGGCTTACACACCCTCAGATATTTCTGTCTCTCCCTCACTTTGCTCCTCTCCAGCCTCACAGAGGGAAGTAACAGCAAGATCAGTGAGACACAAGATACAAAGTCATGTTCGAAAGCCACATGATATTCTTCTACACAAACCTTTTTTTGTATCTGAGGCTGAGCTTTCAGTCATGGTCAATACGGAAGTCATCTTTGTTTACATATGGCAGCATGAATTTTACACAGTCAGCTATGATAATTTTTGTGAGTAAAAGCATCATAGTATTCAGCAGTGGATTACAGGGAATTGTTATCAGTTTCTGATTGTTGACTACAGAGACAAAATTTTGTAGTCAGTAACAATCTCTTAGATTACACATTTTTAATAATGTAATCTGACTACTTGTTGATTAAATTTAGATTACTTTTGACATATGTTTCTTTGATGTCACATTTAAAGGGATAGTTCACCCAAAAATTTAAATTCGTCATTAATTACTCACTCTCATGTCGTTCCAAACACGTAAAACTTTCATTCATCTTCGGAACACAAATTAAGATATTTTTGATTACAAAAATATTTTTGATCACCCTCATTAATATAACTTTTTTTACAATACAGATTGTTTCAAAGCAGCTTTACAGTGATAATAGGAAATGAATGCAACAAAGATTGTTTTGGTTGACATTTAAGGGCTGCATAGTGCTCACGTGCAGGAGCAGGTCCTTCATCTGATCTGGATACGGCCCGGATCCGGCTGAGTATGGTAAACCTCAGGATAAGCAGAGAGACTAATGTTAGCGTAGATGCCATTCTTCTTATGATGTAAGTACATCAGGTGTTATGGGAAGTGTTCCCTGTTCTGGCTGACCTAATTTATGTAGCCTAAATAATTTTACATGATTTGAATTATAGAAATTGATAAAGTGGTATGTGTATGCCTGGTTAAAGATATGTGTTTTTAGTCTAGATTTAAACTGACAGAGTGTGTCTGTTTCCCGAACAACAGGAAGTCTGTTCCAGAGTTTAGGTGCTAAATAGGAAAAGGATTTACTGTCTGCAGTTGATTTTTATATTCTGGTATTATCAACTGGCCAGAATTTTGAGATCGCAATAGACATGAAGGACTTTAATGCGTTTAGAGCTCGCTCAACTACTGGGGAGCTAAACCATTTAGTGCTTTGTAAGTAATTAGCAATATTTTAAAATGTATACAATGTTTACAAGGGTGCCAATGCAGTGTTGACAGAACCGGGCTAATATGGTCATACGTCCTGGTTCTGGTAAGAACTCGAGCTGCTGCATTTTGGACCAGCTGTAGTTTGTTTATTAAGCATGCAGGGCAACCACCCATGAGAGCATTACAATAATCTAGCCTTGAAGTCATGAACACATGAACTAACTGTTCCATATTTGTCATTGTGAGCATATGTCGTAATTTAGATATATTTTTAAGATGGAAGAATGCGGTTTTACAGATGCTAGAAACGTGGTATTCAAATGAAAGATTGGTATCAAAGAGCACACCCAGTGTCCTAACTAACGACGAAGACTTGACAGAGCAGCCATCAAGTGTTAGACAGTATTCTAGGTTATTACATGCGGGGGGTTTTGTTCTAATAAATAGAATCTCTGTTTTTTTCAGAATTAAGTGGCAGGAAATTACTAGTCATCAATTTTTTTATATCAGCTATGCATTCCGTTAATTTTGTGAATTGGTAAGTTTTGTCAGGGTGCAAAGAAATATAGAGCTGTGTATCATCAGCATAACAGTGAAAGCTAATGCCATGCTTCCTAATGATATCTCCCAAGGGAAGCATGTACAGAGTGAAAAGCAATGGTCCTAGTACTGAGCCTTGAGGTACTCCATACTGAACTTGTGATTGATATGACATCTCTTAATTTACTGCTACAAACTGATAACAGTCAGATAAGTATGATTTGAACCATGCCAATGCAATTCCACTAATGCAAACATAATTTTCGAGTCTATTCAAAAATAATGTTGTGGTCGATAGCATCAAATGCAGCACTAAGATCCAGTAACACTAAAAGAGAGATACAACCACGATCTAATGAATCATTTGTGATTGAGAGCAGTCTCAGTACAATGATACAGTCTAAATCCTGATTGGAAATCCTTGCAGCTACCAGGAACATAGTTGTGAGGATACTGTCTTTTCTAGTATCTTTTGAAAGAAAGGGTAGATTCGAGATCGGCCTGTAATTGACTAATTCTGTAGGATCAAGTTGGGTTTTCTTTAGTAAGCGGTTTAATAATAGCCAGCTTAAAAGTTTTCGGTATGTATCCTAATGAAAGAGGAATTAATGATATTAAGGAGAGGATCTATGAAATCATCTCTTTCAGTAGCTAGTCGGTACAGGGTCTAACATACATGTTGTTGATTTAGATGATTTAATGAGTTTAGACAATTCTTCCTCTCCTATAGCAATGAATGAATTTATTTTTTTCTCTGGGACACTACAATGCACTGTCTGATGCGGTACTGTAGTAGACGGTTGTATGGTTATAATTTTCTCTCTAATATTATCAATCTTGCAAGCAAAGAAGTTCATAAAGTCATTACTGCTGTGCTGTTTGGAAACGTCTGAGGTTGAAGGTTTATTTCTCCTTAATTTAGCCATTGTATCAAATAAATACCTATGGATGTATTTGTTTTCTTCAAAGAGGGTCGAAAAAAGCAGATCTTGCAGAAAGGCTTTTCTGTATGCAATAATGCTGTCTTTCCACGAAATGCGAAAAACCATTTTTTCGACTGCTCTCTTAAGGGCTCGAGTGTGCTCGTTGTACCACGGCATTGGACTATTTTCTTTAATCTTCAAAGGTCAATAATTTGATCCCTTAAAACTCACCTTCGATCACCAAAATGACATATTTAAACATATTTAAAAATGGATATCTTGTAAATATTTAGACATATTTAAAAATTATTCATGCCTTAAAATAGCTTGAATGTAACTCTACAAGCTTGCTTCATTTAGCATATGCCAATCCATGAAAATGCTAATTAGCTCCACTCCTCCTCTCACTCACACCAGCTCAGAGATCGGGAGAGATCCACTCACTCAACTTACTGAGGTAAACGCTGCATAATGGTATCGCTCTTTACAACGTCGGACACATAACGGTAATTAATATCATTAGCCTTTTGCTTGACTACGTTATCCAACAGCTAATAATGTTTTCCTAATGTTACACAAACCATTTTCCCGTTCGCCATCTCAGATACAGACATCGGCCTTCTAACAATCAGCATCCTTAGAAACGCTCAGAATGTCAGTGGAGAAAGGCATGTAGTTCATCATAACATATACATCATACACCGCTTGCTAAATCTACCCCGATTTTTCACATCAACAGAAAAATATACCGGGATAACCTAGCTTCTCTAGAGACTCCACTGCTTCAGAGCAGTCATAGTTAGTGATATGCTAAAGCCAGCCGGCACGTTGACGTGGTTGGTTACAAGGTAGTTTGTCACGTCAGAAACACCAGCGATTTCAAACCGTGCTTCTGAGACTCTGTTTTAAAGAGAACATACTCAGCAATGGTGTAGCTTTAAAGCATATTAAAAACACCACATATACATATAAACAACATTAAAAAAAAAAAAATTACCACAGGGGGACTTTAATATTGTCTCTCTATAATGTCTCTTATGCTCACCAAAGCTGCATTTATTATATCAATAATACAGTAAAAATAGTAATATTGTAAAATATTATTACAATTTAAAAGAACTGTTTTCTATTTTAATATATTTTAAAATGTAATTTATTCCTGTGATCAAAGCTGAGTTTTCAGCATCATTCCTCAGTCTACAGGGTCACATGATCCTTCAGAAAACATTCTAATATTCTGATCTGGTGCTCAGGAAACATTTCTCATTATTATCAATTTTGAAAACATTGTGCTGCTAAATATTTTTGTGGAAACCAACATATATTTTGTCAGTATTCTTTGATAAATGAAAAACAAAACAAAACAAAAACACCCCAGCATTTATTTAAAATAGAAATCATTATGAACGTCTTTACTGAAACTTTTGATCAATTGAACGTGCCTGAATAAAAACATTAATAAAACATTAATATAAACTTAGTATATTTATAATGTAGATATCATTAAAGGCATTTCCATCTTTTACAACCTTCAATCACATGATTATCCAAAGATTTATATCCAGCACTTTGACAGAATTCCGTACAGATCTGTGTTTTGGCATTGCATTGATAAAAGTTGCTACAGCAACATTTCCTTTATAAGGTTGCCCTGCTCTGAAAGAGCTGCATGGATTTGCACATAGTAAAGCATCTGTTTTCTTTTACATGGGCACTGAATAACAGATCAGACGGAATGTGCTCCACACGCACTTAACAGCTGCAGACAAGACTCGACGCCATCTAGAATGCAGCTTCCTGATGATGTAACAGATGCAAAACAAAGCAAAAATGATGAAAAATCCTGGCTGAGCCATAGGAGACTCAGACTGACCCTCTGGGGCTTTTGTGGGTAGATTGCAAGATAACACGGCAAGAGTTTTGAGACAGTACGTCACAACTATCTTCCCGTCCAATCATAAACAACAGTCAAACCTTAAGTCAAAACTAACAGGATTTTTTTTTTTTTTTTTCGAGGAGGCCACTATGGAGCCTCAGTTATGACTAACTGAAATCGCATGGAAATGCAACATGGTAGTGAGTAATTGATGATAGACTTTTCATTTTGGGCCAAGCTATCCCTGTATATCCCTGAACTATAAAGCACTGCTTTGTGAGTGCCCTTTTACAAAGTCTTGATTTTGTTTTCAGCATCTACTAGAATCGATTTTCATGCTTGAATGTTCAAAAAACACATTATTTTTCAAATATTTTACATAGGAATGCGCCTGAAAGCTTAGGCAGCTGACGTATTGCCTCGTGTTGCGCATTGCCTCTGCCCTATCAAGCAGTGACTTTGCATACAGCATTTGCGCAAAAAGATACCTCAACAAACTGATTTCGGACAGACTTCTGAGGCAGCATAACGATTTAATGATCTACAACAAACTAGATAGAGCTTTGGTGATAACTAAGCAAATATTTAACTTCTACAATACTAATTTCTTGCTAGAAATGACATCAAAAGTGGAAAACGTTGACCAAAAATAGACATTTACTCACAAACTGACCACTAACCGCAACTTTCAGATGCCATCTTTATTTTTTGCCTTTTTACTTTTGTAACAGAATGGAATGAGTTTAAAAAAGTTTGCACAAGCTTTTTAAAAGTGTCCCCAAAATCCACAGATCTTAGATCCAAAGGAAGAGCATTCCAACGTTTAGAAGTAACAACCTCAAAGGCACAGTCACCTTTAGTCTTTAATCTGGACCTCTAATCTGGACCTCAAGACCTGTTTGGAGGATCTCAGATTCCTACTTGAGGAGTTCTAAGGTTGGTCAACCTTTTTTTGCATATGCCTTGGACGGGAATTATTTAAATGTGGGATATTGTGACATATGACACATTGCAGTATGTCAGATTACAGGAATGCAATTTGTGTAAAACCATAAACAAAATGCTAGACTCCTTTGGATCTTATTTGGTTCATTTCGCATCATCCAACAGATAAGCACGTACTTGCTTTCACGCAAATGTAGTTCCCTTTCAAAAGCTACTCTCAATGCTGAGCTGCTTAGCGCTATGGGAAAACATCTTTGTTTGACCGGTTATGAACAATAATTTGTCTTAAATAACCTCTGATGATGACGTCATCAGAATGCGCACGTCAGAGGCTATATATAGATGTGTGATAGGTGCGCTCATCCGGTGCTTTTGTCTTCAGAACCGCATTGTGTGCTGTGTGTGCTGCTGCTTCTACTTCTGAAAACTATCCCTTTTGTTAGGAGTTTGTTTTGTACGGCAGGAATAAAGCCTTTCTCTCTTCCTTGTACTCTACAACGAAAAGTAAAGAGAGAATAATTTTGAGACAAAGTGCTTCGCACTCGTCTCGCATTTCACGAGTCGATCTGGCTGAAGAGCGGGAGCCGGGTTCTTCCCTTTCTCTCGTTCTCTCTTTAGATCGCGTTGTTCTCCCGTCTGCTGCTGAAGCACACCTCTGCGCTTCTTCAGAGCGGGCCGAGGACGTAGGTTCTCTTGTCAATGAAGAATCTAGTGGCTCGGATCTCACGTCTGCTGAGGCAACGAGCAGAGTACGGGTCCGCTTTATATGTGCATCATGCGAGGGCACAGAGCAGACGGGAGAATCCCTTTCTCTCTTGTTCCTATGATCGCGTGCAAATTAATTGTGTGTGTTTGCAAGCTATTATTTTAGGATTCTTCGTTGAAAATGACTATATTCAGCCTTTCATCCAGGCTGTTTTTACTTGTCTGGCAGATATTTGGCTGCATTTAATTCTGAGAAATGATTTAATACTCATCTGATTTGAGAAGTTAGGTGCTTGTATTAATATCTTGTCTGGCTGTTCTTTAGCTACCATTTAATTCTGAGGAATTAAATGGCAAAATAGTCATCTGGAGATGGACTATATGAGAACGCCGCCTTTGAGCGCTCCTTCCGCAATGATAAAGTGCATGAGGAGTTACTCGAGGTGGTCACTCGTGCAGTGGCCAGATTGCAGATAGACTGGCCACAGGAGAAAGAGAAAATGCTCAGAGTTGGAGCAGATTTATGTCCGGTGTCCAGGAGGAAGGGGCCTCAGTGACTATCTCTTCCCTTCTTCATGACGACTAAACTCATTTGTGTAGGAAACCTTTTTCTTCATGTGTCTTTGTGCCCTCGACGTCGACTTATTCAACTATCGTGGGTGCAAGGGCACATGGTTATGCGATGATGCCCCAGTTGGAAGAGATGCTCGTGGGCTATCTCTCCTGGGAGCTCATCGTCACTTAAAAAGTCAGCACTCCCCACCAAGCCGTGCAGAACAACATTCACGCTGGTAGGGAATGCATTTCAGTCAGAGGGGTCATGCTGGGGCTGCTCTGCACACTATGGCAGGCGTACCAGGCTGACCTGCTGGAAAAAAGAAAGAAAAAAGCCCCTCGTGACAAGGCACTAAAAATATATTAAGTAGCTCCTTCCCGACACCCTCATGACACCGCTGTTTCGGGGGACATTGGTTTCCAGCGAAATGTTAAATATTTAATTGCTTCCTACCGTTCCCCAGGACACGGTATATTTAGCATTCCCCCATCAAGATGTAGTGTCACAACACATTGCGTCACAAGATGTAGCGTCACAAGGCGTTGCATCACAAGACGTTGCGCCACAAGACGTTGCATCAAAAGACATTGCGTCACCAGACTCTGCATCAAAATGGAGACTTTTGGAGAAGTTGGCAGTGTGGAAACTACTGCCAAACCTATCTCCTTGGGCTTTGAGAACCATAGAAAATGGCTACAGAATACAGTTTGTGCAGGTGTAGTTGCAGCACACAATAACTGAAGCATATGCGCAGACTGCAATGATGGCCCATTTCGTCCTCCTCTGCCTCAAAATCTTGGTGATGTTTGGCAAACTTCGCATATATCGCAAAGCTATCAAGCATATTTTGCGTTTGTCCATCAGTGCAAGAACCTCCTTTAAGCATGTGCAATGTTTCAGATGTCAAGTATAAACACATGAATCGGATATTGGTTACAATTGAAAGACCGTGTAAACGGACGATAAAAAAAATCGGATATAGGCAACCAATCAGAATTGGGCATCAAGACCTGCAGTGTAAACGAGGCCTATAATCCATATTTATGGTAAAGGTTATGCGCTGCAGGCTTCGTACCCTTTCTATGTGGCTCAGACACCGGTTCATAGAGATTAGATTGATGCTGAGGCTTTTTAGGTGTGGTAGAATCTGAGATCTTTGACCCAGTTTATTTGCTGGCTTCCATGGCTGCAATACGCTGTGTTTTCTGCCAACTGGCAACCCGGGGTGTCGAAATACTATTGGGTAAATTGGCAGTGGGCAGAATCACACAGAATAAAACAAAAACAGACATTCCGACACGGAACACACATTTCAAAGTAAAATAACAGGGAAACAAATATGTGAACTTATGCTTATATAAGACATATGATAACTTTTACAAACAGTGAAGGAATGTTAATGACGTCCTAGCCAGGCATATTTATTTACTTTCCACACAATGTTGGGGCAAAATGCCAGACTATGTGCTATTTCAGTCAATGTAGAAACTCTCTCCCATAATTTTGGACTTTTGGAGAATAAATCAGTATGTCATGCTGAGGCTGGAAGTACTTTAAATGATCTAACAATATCCCTATATGTAACAACAATTCAGTCATCAAAAGTTCTTAGCACTTGACTAAAGTACACATTGTGATGCAAAAGTCTCTCACAAGTCTTTTAGGGTTTTGAAATGTTAAACAAAGAAGCGTTATGACGTACAATAAAGACTAAATATTTAAGATATTTCACTATTTTCAGGTCTCTGAACAAATAAGCATTTTTGTGACATTGACCATGTGACTCCTTGTACAAATGGCCAGATGTTCTTATTCTATTGATGCACAAGATGCTTCAGTATCCAGTGGTTGTGTGCAGTCACATGCTCAGTGCAACTGCACACGTTCCAAAGCAGCTGTCTTGCACGAGCTCCATAGCTCTGCGTGTGCTCCTGACAATCGCTCAGTGACCGCTGATACAGAGAATGTTCAAGTATCTGCGGCATGCAGCCTGCTCTCGGCCCCTCAGCCATTCACACACACACATACACAGAGAGAGAGAGAACACATACACAAACGTTGGGTTTTCATGTTTCATGGGGTTTCAATGTCCCCACAAAGACAAGGATTTTGGATATTGCCATTTTTGTGGGGAAATTTTGTCCCCATAACATAGGGTATACCTGACCCACACAAACACACTCTGACACACACATTTTACAAGTTTACAGTGCTTTCATTAACTTACAAAGATTAATAAATACTGTAACAAATCTATTGCTCGTTGTTAAGTTAGGTCATGCATTATAATGTTAACTAAAGGGACCTCATTGTAAAGTGTTACCAGCATCTGTACTATTATTCCTCAAGCTTACGGTTATAGTTCTTTGAACTAATCTCTGATAACTCTGACATAAATAGTCCTGGACTGTTTGTAAACATGAATGATACTTCAAACTGTGTTTTGCATGGGTATGCACCATTTATATTGACTCTAATTTTAACTTAATCTAATACCTATTTAATCAAGCATTTTATTGAATTAGATTTTCTTTCTTTTTAGGACTGGGATGCTTGGTTCTAAGGCGTGTTGACATGGATATGACTAATCACTCAACAAATCCTAAGAGCTTTAATATAAGTATGAAATCAGCAGAATGGGAGTTTTCTGATGGTCATCTGTTCGTCTTTGGAATGTTATTTACTGACTGTACTGATAAAGAGTGACTTTCCGGATATTCTGAAGGGAGTGACATGCAGTTGTCCTAAGGGACTAGGAAAAAGAGGTTTGGAATTTACAGATAAGGACTGCAAAATAATTATGGGAAACTAATTATCTTTCTCAGCATACAAAGACAAGAAGAGCATCCCAAAATCAGCCTCTTATCTGGCATCATCATATAATATAATTTTAAATAAATGATAGTAGGTGGAAGTAATGCATTATGAAATATTTTACATAAACATAGCTGCAATTCCATGGCCTCTGACCATAACCTGAACCCAGACCTGATCTAATGAAAACCAGACTATACAACCAACAGGGCATTTAATCTATGTGTCATTCCTAAGCAGTACATTTTCCCGTCCCCATCATATTCGATAAAATATTAGATTCACTATTTCTATTTGAAGGATGGATTATTGTGTCTTTCACAGTATAACAATTAAGTGAACATAATTATGACTTTTATATAATTGTACTAATTTAATTTGAGTTGATGTGGAAATTTTGGCAAATTATTAAGAGTTATTTTTTTTTTCTGTTCTCTGTTGTCTATTTTTTTCTATTCCATTCTATTTCCTTTTGAATATTGTTTTAATTATTGTAATTATATTGTTTTAATATTATTGTGAATACTTTCAATTCTATTTTTTTTTCTGTGTCCTCAATTTCACTTTCCATTTGGTCTTTTTTGTAATGTTTCATAAAATTGCAGAAATCGGTATGTTTTTTTTAAGTAAAAAAAAAATCTAGATTCACACCAAATAGTAAGCTGCACTAAATCTACTAAATAAATGTATATTTATACGTTATTTTATAACGTTATACATTTATATTTGAGGCATCATATTAATAATAAGTAATCAACAATTCATTAATAATGAAGTTATAATAAATTAATTTTACATGTCGGAGCATTAAAATAGCATATTTATTTGACTGAAATTCCTGCTTAAATTACAACATGACGTTTTTTTACAGAGTTCAAAAGGCACCACATTACAGGAATGACCCCAAAACACAAAGATGCAGAACAAAAATAAATCCACCCTGAAAGACATGTGTGACTGGCCACTAAGGTTTAAGTAAAAATACTCTCACAAACTTTAGAAACCTCAACTATACAATATGCCTACCTATTTATTATTCATCTAGCCAAGAATGTGACCTATGTAGATACTTTCTCAATCTGTATTTATTTATCTTTAACATACAGTATATTCAAACTCTTTATTCTACAGTACAATGTTGAGTCCTCCTCTTGTAGAAGTGCATTCTGGGAACTGACAGCAGCCAAAGCCTTTAATCAGTGCGACTCCCACTCTGTGACCGCACACGCCCTGTAATAAACTCTGTGTGTGCAGCCTATTCTCATGAAATAAATAGATGCGTTCTGGGGTTGTTCTTTCTGGCCAGTTCTTTTCACCATACCACAATCTGATTACAAGACGACATGCTCCTGGAAATGGCTACTGGAATTCTTTTGGGAATAGAGCACTGACTCCCTTCATTAGCCTCCATTATTGAAGCGGAAGTGCCTAGTGCCCTCCGAAAAATGTAGAAACTAAGAGTTAATGAGTGAGTTTCATACTTGCATGTGTGATAAAAGCTTTAATCTCACAATTAAAATATCAATGTCAATTTCTACAAGTTTCAATCAAATTAAATACTGTAGAAAGGGAATGTCGAGTATTTTACAGTATAAGCAACTGTTAATAATGTTAGCATGTTGATGTTCAATTTAATTCGGTTTGAATTTAATTTAATTCTTTTGAACTGAATTACAAATTATGAGGCAACATCACATGTACAGTATCATTTAAGTATCGCTTCAGGTGAGGGGCAGGTTTCTTTTGATGCATGTATGATGTTGCACAGAAGAAAGAAATACAGGTCTGAAATAACATGAGTGTGAGTAAATGATGACAGGAATTTCCTCTTTGGGTGGACTATCCCTTTAAGGAAAAGTGTTTGGATTTGATCTGCCTTCATGAACTTCAACTTGGTCAATAGGACACATTTCAGTTACAACAAAGTCTGCATGACATTTGTCTTCATAATGTTGTTTTTAACTATTTACAGTAATCTGACAATACTGCCATATTTTGACATGCAACTATGGTAATATATGCTGCTGAAAAACAGCTTAAACCAGCCAAAGGTTGGTTGCTGATCTTAGGTTTAAGTTGGTATTGGTGTGATCTACCAAAACCCCTCTAAAACGAGCAAAACAGATCAGCCAGACAAGACTGGAAGACCTACTTAGAATTTTTAAGTAGGAAAGTGTTACACTGCATGTGGGGCATGAATTTGTGAATTAAAGAGAGCACAGAAAACATGACCCACCTGATCTTCGCAGTTTCTTTATGACTGTTGATTTTTCTCTTTGAGAGGAAAGTGGAAAAATTATGACCCACCCAAACATAACCTCAAACAGTCCTTTACTCACTTTCAAAGGTTTTAGAAAGTTTTTGAAAGGTCAGGAAAACAAAAAGAGCATGTGTGATGGAACTGGTTGGAAATGCAGAAGTTCAAAATTCATTAAAAGAAAAAGCTAAGATGGAAAGTTATGTAAATATTTGTCTCCTCTTAGAGGAACAAGAAAGAGAGAGATTAATGCCCAGCGCTTTTACCCAGAACCACACAAGTCAAAGCACAAGACAATGTCCATATTGTTCATATGAAAGTTTTACCCCTGGTTTCACAGACAAAGTTTAAGACTAATCCCAGACTAAAATGCATGTTTGAGCTGTTTTAACTGAAAGCAACTTGAATTGTTGCATCTTAAAATATGTCAGTGCCATTGTTTTGTCTCAAGATGGACACCAGTAATGTTTTTTCCTAGGGCACGTTTATAAAAGCTACTTAAATGTCCTAATTGAACTAAGGCCTTATCCTGGCTTAATCTAAGCCCTGTTTGTGAAACCAGGCCTTAGTCTATCTAGCAACATTAATTTATTTATAAATTCAACAACTCTTCAACAAGGAGAACTGTTCAATTTTTGCAGTTAAGCTGCTGCTTCACTAACGCTCTACAGAAACAGGACATGTGAAACTTCATAACCCCATGTTACAGCCACTTAAACTCTGGGTTAAGCGACCCAGATTACACTGATTAATACTGCTTTTAACCCTGGGTTGTGAAGCCCGGCTCTAAGCAGGTTTCAACAATATCAGCAATACTGCAATACTGAATTTTAAAAGTAAACCGTTATCATTCTGGAAAAATAGAGAAACATGTACATATGCAGTATATAAGTATTAAGGTCTAGGTAGATTAGATGGTAAGCATTCAGTCAGTTCTCGTAATCAGTGTGTTGGATGCAGGAGAAATGGGCAGGACTAAAGATCTGAGCGACTTTGACAAGGGCCAAATTATTATGGCAAGGCGACTGGGTCTGAGTATCTCTGAATCGGCAAGGCTTGTGTGTTGCTCCCGGTCAGCAGTGGTGAGAATTCACCAACAATGGTCTGAGGAGGAACAAACCCCAAATCGGCTATAGGGTGTTGGGACCCTAAGGTTCATTGATGCATGAGGGCAGCGAAAGCTATCCCGTCTAGTCTGAGCCAACAGAAGGTCTACTGTGGAACAGGTCACACAAAATTGTAATGACGGTTATGGGAGGAATGTGTCTCAACATACAGTGCATCGCACTCTGCAGCATATGGGGCTGTGTAGCCACAGACCAATCAGAGTGACCTCTTTCTGCAGGAAAATACACCCTGTTCAGGAATGGTTTTAGGAACATGATGAAGAGTTCAAGATGTTGCCCTGGCCTCCAAATTCCCAAGATCTCAATCCAAATGAGCATCTCTGGGATGTGCTGGACCAACAAATTATATCCACAGTGCCTCCACCTCACAATCTACAGGACTGGAAGGATCTGCTGCACATATTTCTGCCAGACACCACAGGACACCTTCAGTTTAAATTGGAAGTTTTTTTATGGTCAAGAAATCCATATTAGCAGGTGTCTTCTGCTGTTTCTATAAAGTCACTATGAACTGGAAGTTGCGACCGACATTACTTCAGTAATTTCCGAGTGAAACAAGGTGACGTCTTTAGAGAAGGAAGGCCATTCTAGAGAGGATGTGCATATTCAGAATTTGATCAAAGATTACAAATACTTTTTCTGTGAATCAACTTGCATGGATGAATTGTTCACCACAAGTCCAGTAATGTGCACTAAAAGTAAATAGGGTCATTTGATTTCATGCCAACTTTAAAGGTGTGATGGATGGAAGTGAAGGTACTAGCAATCAACTTTGTACCTAGTTGTGATGGATCATCATGTTGTTAAATGTACTGTGAATTACTAACGCAGAATAAAAGTGAACAGTGTGAAAGTAAGAGCTCCCATACATGATACATCCTTCACATGCAATGTTTGATTTGGCTCTAATAGTTACTTTTCCATCTTTCTCTCACAGGATCATTGTCTGTGTAACACCTCAAAACACACTGACATAAGAGGAAGTGACTTCAACGGCAGCAGTTAGTCAGCTCTCTAAGTTTTCAGCAACCAAACAAACCCTCACAGGCTCTGATTGTCATGAGGTCCAAAACAAGCTCATTTGAAACTTGGAAAATCAGGTAATTCTTTCATAAACAGCACAGCCTTTCCAATTCTGCACTTATGTGAACTCAAATAGTCTCTTTTGGTGGGAAGAACTGGAGGTGTTCCTCTCAGATTCCTCTAAACTGTAGAGTCTACAAGCACATTGACAGCATTTATATGGTGATTGCAGCTTGGCAAACATCAGGACAATACTCAGTATTCTTCCTGAGACCATGTGCTCTCCACATGTGACATTATGCCTACAAAACACAGAAAGACTTCATTCAGAAAGCTTGTTGTCCACTTGTAGTGGCTGTTTTACTTAACTGAATGATTGTTCAAATTGAACAGACCATCCAGAAGTGTAAGATCCAGCCTGAAAATATGGTTAGCTTCTCAGTGGGCGGTCAATAAAGGGTCAGATGTGTAACAGAGGAGCATGGCACTGGATCAAGAAGCAGATGTTCCTGGGGAACACACGTCTAGTGTGTAAAAAGTATGTTTAACTTGAATGCACTAAGTCGCTTTGGAAAAAAACACAAATGTAAATTTTACATCATGCATTTAATGTTTTAAGTGCCTACACAGCTCTGTTCCAAAAAAAGACTTAATGAGTTAGATATTTGACTGATATATGATATATTTTATTTCCATTTTTTAAAGAAATTTAAACTGAAAATGAATTTAACTGAAGCTTCTCGAACAAGAAAAGATGCAGGGCAGGACTTGATTTTGTCCATTGGGAATTGATTGGATCATTGTCTTTTGTCAGTTGATGCGATCTCATGTGAATGACATGTTGCCGGAAGGGAATTTAAATGATTTTAAGTGACTTTAAATTGCTTATACTTAACACACATGAAAAAACAACAACAACTGTTATATTTTTTAAGTGGCAAATGAGACAAAAGTCCCCTTCTGGTGAAAATCAAGTTTTTAATGTTATTTATATGTCTATGTGGTGTTTTTAATATGCTTTAAGACAAAACGTGCAAATTCATAAGTCAACACCATTGCTGAGTATTTTCTCCTTAAAACTCCAGTGAACCAACCGAAAAGAAAGTATACTTTATTGTAATTGAAATATGTTCCCTTTTTCAATAGTACATTGCAAATATACAAAAATGTTACTATCTTTAAATATATTAAAAGTATATTAGCATCATGCTTTTACCTATTTTCACAATACAACTCTTAACAAACTTTAAAATAATTGTACTTTAGTATATTTTCTAAAAATATATTTTAGAAAAATATCCTTGAAGTGAAAATTCTGTTTAATTTGTAAAAGTGTATTTATTTGCACGGTTACACTATTTTAAGGTGTCAGTATTACAGTATAATTATACATTTAAGTACTGAGTAATAATAATTAACTACATGTACTTACTATATGGTTAGGATTAGGATGAGAGTTTGGTTTAGGGTTAATTGCATGTAATTATGCATAATTTATAGTTATTACTACAGTAATTACATGTAACATAATGTAACAATGACACTGTAAAATAAAGTGTTACCAAAGTATACTTTAAAAATACATTATATAGTATTTTGTACAAAGTATAGCTAAGTTTTATTTGTCTAATAATGTACATTTGTTATTGAAGACAAAGTATGCAATTTGTAGTATTTGGAATAAGCCAAAGGTATTAATTAGCATATACTTTTTACTCAAATTTCCTGTCTAGCTACTGTCCTATCCTAAAGGCGAAAATGCCAAAAAATATATATATTTAAAATATATATAAATACACTTATGGTATATTGCTTGTATGTTTCGAAGACACTTGTAATGTACTTGTAACACAAATAAAGTACACTTTAATATAACTAATTAAGCATGTAATTAGTCCCTACAGAGGCATATACTTAAAGTATACTAAGTATACTTGAAGTTGGTCCAGTTTAGTACACAAAAGTACACTAAATACACTTAAAGTTATGCTTTACTACAATTTAATTATAACTAAAATGTACTTAGTACAAAATTAGTTGTTTCAAAATAGCACACTTCAAGTTAACTAATCATTAACACACTTGAAGTATACTGATAATTAGTCTGGCTGCAAGTATATTTAGCATAGTTTTTTTTTCACCAGGGAAAGACAGTCTCAAAATCGCGGTTTGAAATCGTTGGCGTTTTTGACGTCACAAACTACCTTGTAACCGATCACGTCAATGTGTGATGGTCAACGAGTGGATCGCTGTGCTGGTGTGAGTGAGTGGAGGCGGGGCTAATTTGCATATTCATAGAACCGTGTGTATACTAAATGAGGGTGTAGAGTTACGTTCAAGCAATTTTAAGGCATGGAGATTTTTTTTAAAGGAAAAACTTTGAAACTTTGTCATTTTGGTGATCAAAGATGAGTTTTAAGGGATACAATTGTTGACTACAGGGGGACTTTAAGAATATTATTTTTTTTAAAGTAGTGAGCTGCATTGCTGCCTACTGCCTAGCCGGCTTCCTTCTAAGGCATCATTTAAACTGATCTGGAACCTCATAAGATACTGATTTGGAAAGCTCTATATAGCCAGCTATTCTGTGAACTACACAAATAGCTCTCGTCTGCAAAGCACACGACTATAAATTAATTTCAGTTTGACGTGAGCATGTTGCTAATAACTAACGTTGTGATACTTTGATAGTCTAATGAGCATAAAAATAGAACACACAAATATTGGGTAAAATGTTAGATTATATCATTATACTGTTTTAGTACATTTTAGTAATTTTTTATTAAATTATTCTGGGGTATTTTTGAGGTGCATTTAACATTTACCTCAAATTTAACATTGCATTTAAATCTCTCTTGCTTTATCCAGCATCTTGGAATTACTATTATATTATTATTATTTGAAATGAATTCATTTTAGGATGTTTTCAAAGCATACATGTGATGTTCCCTTATAGGTTTCCCATATTGATGTCTCTTATTTTTAGGAACTTCCTTAAAATGCTGTCTAGGTAGGAAGCTCACTATAGATAGCTTTTGAAACAGAGCTCATTCACACACACACACACACACGCACACGCACACGCACACACACACACACACACACACACACTCCCTGCACCCACTCCTAATCCCTGTCAAACGTGAGATCACTGCAGAGCGCTGTACTGTGTGTTGCCAAGGAAACCTATTTTAGGTTGAGGATGAAGCGACGAGAAGCTCTGTTTACAGTGCAGCTGCAAAAAGAAACAGCTTTTTTCTATAAGTAATCAATATTTATCTATCTGGCTGTCTGTCTATCTATCTACACATCCATCCATCAAGCAAGGTTGCATTGTATCTCTCGGATGTTGTAATGGTGTCTGGTAAATGCTGAGCAAACAAATGAGGTAGAGATGCTGAAGTCAGCAGAAATAAAACGCAGAATGAGAGAATAGAAAGGGAATCAAAAAGACGTAGTATTAAATGTATTAAAAATGTACTTGAGTATATTTTTAGTACAATACAAATATACTTTAATGCATTTTTAATACATTTAACAGTACGTCTTTTTCACCTGGGATATCACCTTCTCTGAAGAGTGTGAGAGCTGAGATAGAAAGAAAAAAAACGTGAGAAAAAGCACGAGAAGGGAGGTGGGGAGCGAGAAGACGAAAAAGAGAGAGAGGGGAGTTATATTTCTTCCACTCTGTTTTGGAAGGGAAGGACTGTGACGTTCAGCAGCTGGAAAGCACAGTAGGAGAGACTCTTCATGTTCCTCCTCCCATGACTGAGCGCTGTCTGTCTGTATCTCCAGGAAATACTGCGGCTCGACACTACTGAGGACGAGAGAGTTGGATTTCAACAGCGCTGTCCGCAGACAGGCAGGGACAGGTGCTGCAGGCTGAGAAAGGAGGAGCAAAGACACGCCGAACCGCTTCAGAGGAAGAATTCTGAAACAGCTGTCCAGCAGACGTCCTGCCTGCGAGAAGTAAACCCTCAAGGGCAGAAAGAGAGAGAGAGAGAGAGAGAGAGAGAGAGAGAGAGAGAGAGAGAGAGAAGAGAGTGAGAGAGAAGACGAAAACTGCAATACGCTGCACCACCCAGAAGCTGACTAACAGTTTGGGTCAAGGCTCCTCTAGGACGGCAAACACAGAGCAAAGAAAGCAGGGACATTAATCTGCAAAGACACACGAGCAGGTAAAAATAGATATTGATGAATTTTTGCAGGTGTGTGTGCTTGATAATATATGTCTATTACATACATTACATTTTCTTAAGGGTGTGTTGCTTGAGTGCAACCTCTGATAGATGATAAAATTGAGAAATTTCTGTATTCATGGAGCATGTGGCTGTTATTTGCTAGTTAGGCTTGTGAAACCTCTTTCCACTCGTGCACATGGCTGTCATTACGACATGTGAGATTTTGGTGCTGCAGAATATGTACGAGCAAATTCCTACACACCACAAAACAAGGGCTGAGAAGCGCAAAGCAACCCGACACCTGGCTCTTCTCCGTTCTTCAAGCGCATACTCAACTGTTTGACCAGAAGAGAGCTTCTAAAAATTCCTCAGACACATTCCTCTGTCCAACAGAACTTGGGAAAGTCAACTTGACTTGTGCATGCATAAAGCCAAAGACAATAGCAGCTTGAGAACTGAAGCATTGGAGGTGGATTGCAGGGTGTAAAAAGCATGAAGTTGAGGCGAAAGAGACTTCGCTCCACCGCGGTTGCAATCCGCGGGTGTAATTTAGGGTTGCTTTATGTAACACACTGGAAACCTCGAATTGGGCTGAGTGCAGTATTTGTCTTTAATCATTTAGAACATTGTCCAAAAGGGTCGTTTGTGGTTGGAGGAATTTCGAAAGATTGAAAGCTTAGGCCTGAAACACCCAAGAGAGGAGGAAAAAGCTGAACCACCCAAGAGAGGAGAGCTTGACCAGCTCAGATGAAATAGCCATGTATGCTGTGGGAGATTGCACATCTAAAAACAACAGCCAAAAACATCCAAATTATGCAGATGTGCTTTAAATACAGCATCATCATCTGCAGCAGACGGGATCGGGTGGTCGGGTTTTCAGCCAAAAAAGGCTATGGCTAAAATGGCTCTGAGGGAGAATCAAAAGTGGCATAGTTGCGGGGCTGAAGAGAGTCTTAACACATCTCTGTCTGCAGTGTGAATGTCATCATCGCACTTGTTTAGATCACCGCTCGCACTAATAATAATGTGACCCACATACTCACACGTGAGTTATTTCCTGAGTGCCAGCAGCATGCAATTAGATCCGTCTTCAGACCCCTGCTCTTACCTCTCACCCCATTTTATCTTTTTCTGTCTCATTCTGGCATCCTCAGTCTTATTTTCTCACATTTTGTCATATGCTGTCTCATTAAATCTGCCTAGTTCAGTGTCAACCTGGCTTTTTCATTAATATTCAGTCTATTTTCTTCTTTAATTCAGTGAAATTCTTATTCATTCTCACTAATTCCATCTAGTTCAGTCTTAAAGGGATAGTCCACTCAAAAATGAAAATGTTCACGCCATGTCGCAATCACTGTAAATAAAGCTCTGAATGCTTTCGAATTGCTCTCGCGCCTTTGATGTCATCATGCCGATCAAGTCGAACACACCTTAAATCTGCAGTGGTCAGTTGGCACAGTGTTCAGGTGGCACAAATCGTAGCTCTCAGAAAATTACAAGTTTACATGTTGTAATTACAAGTAATACAAACACATGAAGGCTTTTTACCATTCAGAATCGTTACAACACTCTGAATGGTCTTACTTCTCTTTCTTCTTTCTATGTCTTTCTTCTGTATTCAGTCTCATTCATTCTAACTAGTTCAATCTCAGTCTGGCATTTTTAATGACATTAAGTCTTCTGACACACTTCTGGCACATTTAGCAACATTCAGTCTCATCTGTTTTCTTATTCAGTCTCATTAATTCCATTTAGTTCAGTCTTAAAGGTATAGTCCACCCAAAAAATGTATATTCTGTCATACTTGCTCGCCTCTCCAAAACTGTATGACATTCTTTTCTCCGTGGAAGATAAAAGAAGATATTTTGGTAACACTTTACAATAAGGTTTCATTTGTTAACATTAGTTGATGTATTAACTAACATGAACTGACCATGAGCAATACATTTGTTACAGTATTTGTTAATCTTTGTTAATGTTAGTTAATATAAATACAGTTGTTCATTTTTACTTCGCAGTGCATTAACTAATGGTAACAAATACAACTTTTGATTTTAATAATGTATCAGTAAATGTTAAAATTAACATTAACAAAGATTAATAAATGCTGTAGAAGTGCAGTTCATTATTAGTTAATGTTAACTCATGATGTTAACTAATGTTAAAGCTGCAGTCTGTAGTTTTTCCTCTTTGTCGCCATCTCTGTTCGAAATCTGCAATTGCAGTTATTCGCGGAATTATCAACTTTACGTTGGTTGTGCCTCGGCGCGGCACAGCGCAAATTAATCCAATGTTTTGAGGAGAATGTGCGGCTGTCAGTCACTGCGCCGGTGTGGATATTGTCATTCGGAATCACAGATTCTACTTTTTGGAAATATGACCAACATACGAATTTTCACTGGAAAATATCATCTGAACAAGTAAGTAACATCCACTTTTGTTCTGACCAACTAAGGGGAAAAAAGCATTGCAGTAAATCGCGCCGATTAAATCTGACGATTGCTTATCATATCACGTCAAACCGTGCAAATTATACTTTGTTCTCAAATTGTTAATGTTAACAACATCAGCATTGCGTGACTACATTTAATGTGTATTAGAACCTGTAGTTCAGTTTGTCATACCAACAAATTAATGTTCCATAGAACTGGTTCTCTTTGAAATACAAACACACTTATCTGTAATCAGATGCATATTTAAAACTGGAATATAATCTAATTTCAGTCACATACATGTGTCATTGCCATGGGCCCGGTTGCAGTGTCTTTTTTTCTGTAGCCACTCCGAAGTCCGAAGTCTTTTGCATTTTACCATGGGTGAATCTCCAGTTGTCACTGGTGATTGTCGTCTCAACCTTTCTGGATCAGCCATCGAATTGATGTTTAACTATATCAAGTGCTGTGAGAAAAGGCTATAAATCTCCACCTCCAACATCCTCACACGCAACATAGACTACTAGGCGAGACTCCTTCTTTATGTGTACAGACGTGACGTAATGACGCAAAGACATGCTCGAATTTCCAGCGGAAATCCACCAGTACCACTGGAATTAAAAACATTATTACAAGCTTACCGTTTTGAATCGAGCTAAGCCAAGCAGAGAGTTTTGAACACTGGCTGGTTATGTACTTGCTCAAAAATTTATTTTGGATCATTTTTAACCCAAAAAAGTTACGGACTGGAGCTTTAACTAATAAAACATTGTAGTGTTACTAATGTTTTGAGGATTTTGTTTTTTCATTTAATGGAAGCCAGTAGACTCCAATGTTGTTTGGTTTTCAACGTTCTTCAAAATATCTTTTGTATTTTGCAGAAGAACGAAATGAGGGTGAGTAAATGAAGACAGAATTTTCATTTTTGGGTGGAATATCACATTAATATATCTTATTCATTTCCAATTCACTCCCATTTTTTTCCTCTTCTGAATGTAGCTCAGGCTTCGGCTTATTCAGTCTGTCAGATGAGAGACACACTGCCGACCTGCTGACATGCACTTCTGAGGGGTGTGTGATGATACGTCCCCCCAGGGAAGGGGGGTAGACAGATCTATCTCAGCAGGGGCGTCAGGGCACTTGGAAGTGCAACATTTGCCCATGGACTCATTCCAGATCTAAAATGAAGGCAGGATATGGCCATGAGATAAATCCATATCAAGAGGGTGTGAGAGGCAGCTGCTCAGCTTCTAAACCTCAGCGTGGTAGATTGTTGCACTGAATGGCATTGTTTGTTATTGTTTAACAAGTCATGGCATTGTACAATTTATTCAAAGGCATCTCACACCTGCTGGGGTTTAAGTTGAAGACTAACCATAGCTTTAACCCTAACCCCTTAACCTAACCTAAGCATTATTTAGGCTTCCCTTTGAGATTTATTCCACCCGGTCCAGGGGTTCACACACCTGCTTGCTTTGATCATGCCATGACAGCAGGCCTTATGTTAACCTTTTCATCAGTGTAATCATCAAGCACATTTCTAGACGTTGCTGTTTATGCATATGCAACAACACAGATTAAAGTCAAATGGGTTTGATTCAGTGGTATATGTGACCCTGGATCACAAAACCAGTCACAAGTAGCACCGGTGTATTTGTGGCAATAGCCGACAATATATCGTATGGGTCAAAATTATCGATTTTTCTTTTATGCCAAAAATCATTAGGAAATTAAGTAAAGATCATGTTCCATGAAGATATTGTGTACATTTCCTACTGTAAATATAGCATAATCGCGAACATCAATGGACAACTTTAAAGGCGATTTTCTCAATGTTTCGATTTTTAGCACCCTCAGATTCCAGATTTTCAAATAGTTTTATCTCAGCCAATATTGCCCTATCCTAACAAACCATACATCAATGGAAAGCTTATTCAGCTTTCATGATGTATACATCTCAATTTCAAAAAATGTACCCATGTGACTGGTTTTGTGGTCCAGGGTCACATATTAGTATGATTTATATTTTATTATAGTATTTATAAAAATTTTGAATTAGCCTTTTCATATTTTATATATTTTTTCACAATTTAATTCTAATTCTGTTGTTTTTACCATTTTTAATAGATTTTTTAAAACATATTTATTTATTTTTATTTCATTTGAATTAGTACTCCAGGTTAAACTTAATTATTTCAGTTAGTTGCAATATTTCTAATTCTTGTTTAACTTCAATTTTTTTAACATTATTTTATTTACAGAAAGACTGTTTTTAATAGTTTTAGTTTTAGACAAAAAATAACAACACTGCTTTGATTTAAAGAATCAAGTACAGAGAGCGGGTTACTGGATATGGTTTTACAAAGATTATGAGAAAGTTGCAGAGGAGGCATATCCGGAGACAATCTCAGCTCTGACACAAAAAAGTACTGCATTGTTCCTTCTGTATTCTATCCCCTAACCCACCCATCGCATAAAACTTTCTGCATTTTTACAAATTAAAAAAAAAAAAAAAAAAAAAAAAAAAACTGTGATTTATAAGCTGTTTTTCAAATGGGGACAAGAAAATGTCCCCACAACAACAAGGATTTTGGATATTGCCATCTTTGAGGGGACTTCTTTACCAGGACCACGCACGCACACACACACACACACACACACACACACACACACATATTTTCCTCTATCACTGACACACTCATGCAGTCACACATTCTTCAAGCCATCCTGATGATGCTTGTCACATTTAAAAATAGATTTCCATTCAGTGCTCCAGTGAGGTTTATTTGTGTTTCACTGCATCAGTGTCCAAAAATGCTTTTAAAGCCCTGTTGAACTCGCACAGCAACCTCTGAGCTGGTGCAAAAAGTGCAAAAACACATAGATTGTAAAATGATCGGAATAATGCCATTCATCCAGACTAAAACGGATTACATCTTTGTCAAGGATTGTCCTGCTGCTCACCTTTACCTTGCTCCTGTTGTTTATCAGCTGTGATTTGTTAGGACGTTACCTCAGGGGAGTCGTGTATTCCTATGAAATGGAATTTCTAGTGTTTTGTAAACAGTGTCCTCCCTCACTGTCTCTAACTGGGATCTTCAGGGGATGTGGAACACTGAGCTGTGACATCAATCAGACTGTCATCTTTAGTACTTTGGTGGCTCCATGTTATCAGATGGCAATGCCGTGGTATTTTAATATACAGTGGCCTCAAACCGTATTTGGACACAGATGATGGTTTGATATTGTAGTATAGACATTGGTTACACTTTATTTTAATGGTCCACTTTTCTACTAACTATAAGTAACTTTGCAACTACATGTTAACTAACTCTCATTGGAGTATTAGTTTACTGTAGCAGACTGTTCGGTTAGGGTTAGGTGTTAGGGTTCGGGTTTGTAGAATAAGTTGACATGTAGTTGCAAAGTGATTTATTGTCAATAGAATGTCTGTTGGGGAGCATAAAAGTAAATTGTTAGCAGATATTAAGCAGACAGTCTACTAATACTCTAGTAAGTGTTATTTGACAATTACATGTAATTGCAAAGTTAATTAGTAGAATGTCTAAAGTGGACCATCAAAATTATGTTTACCTAGGCATATTATATCTCTTTATTTTTCATATAGACATTTCTAAATGTGACTGTCATGGGCATGTTTAACATTTAGCATATCAATTAGCATATGATGAGCATGGATATATAAAGATGTGGTTAAAAAAAATCATTCTAAATATAAAAGAATAACAGTCCACACCACAACTATAATAACAACTGCACAGAGAAGTTATATCATTGGAATCACTTTCAGAACGATTTTTCCAGCTGATCTGAAGTTTTCTGAAGGCCACTCACTTGTTTTTCTAAGACTGAGAGGGTTATGATTTCTCAAAGCACCAATTTCAGTCATATCTGTTACATAATAGGGATATTTTATGTGTTATTTAAAAAATATATATATTACAGCACCTTTATTATGTTTTTGCATCACCATACAGGTTCGCAAAAGGTTCTCTGTTGAAATGAAAAAGGCCTCAGGTCTTGAACAGTTTAGAGAAGCAGGTCTTAAAGGAGTGAAAGGACATTGGGCTCTGCTGCCGAGAGAATGTGGATGTTTTTTCAGTCGTACATATTTGGCTAGCCGTGGCCCGGTCGCAGCTTTAGAGAGTGTTTGCAGTCTGTCGTTGAGGGTCAATGTTTAAAGGCCTCTCAAAAGGAAATATGTCCATAAATGGCAAGAAGTCTCTCTCTCTCTCTCTCTCTCTCTCTCTCTCTCTCTCTCTCTCTCTCTCTCCTTGCCCTCCTCTCTCTCAGCCTCTATAAACTCTCTACAATTTCTACTTATCCTTTCTTTATCTTTAAAGCTTCTTTACTTGTGTGGTGTTATTTAAAAACATGTTAACATACCGTCACTATGAAATATCTATTAGCAACAGTGTAGCAATGTTCTTTTAGTATTATATTATTATAGTACTTATTAATATATTTATTTATTTTTATTTTATATACTTTGTTTTCATTTTAATATTAGTTTAGTTTATTTTTATTTTTGTCAGTCATTTTTATTCATTTTTTTTATTCGTTTTTTCTATATACAGTGAGGAAAATAAGTATTTGAACACCCTGCTATTTTGCAAGTTCTCCCACCTGGAAATCATGGAGGGGTCTGAAATTGTCATCGTAGGTGCATGTCCACTGTGAGAGACATAATCTAAAAAAAAAATCCAGAAATCACAAAAAATGATTTTTTAACTATTTATTTGTATGATACAGCTGCAAATAAGTATTTGAACACCTGTCTATCAGCTAGAATTCTGACCCTCAAAGACCTGTTAGTCTGCCTTTAAAATGTCCACCTCCACTCCATTTATTATCCTAAATTAGATGCACCTGTTTGAGGTCGTTAGCTGCATAAAGACACCTGTCCACCCCATACAATCAGTAAGAATCCAACTACTAACATGGCCAAGACCAAAGAGCTGTCCAAAGACACTAGAGACAAAATTGTACACCTCCACAAGGCTGGAAAGGGCTACGGGGAAATTGCCAAGCAGCTTGGTGAAAAAAGTTCCACTGTTGGAGCAATCATTAGAAAATGGAAGAAGCTAAACATGACTGTCAATCTCCCTCGGACTGGGGCTCCATGCAAGATCTCACCTCGTGGGGTCTCAATGATCCTAAGAAAGGTGAGAAATCAGCCCAGAACTACACGGGAGGAGCTGGTCAATGACCTGAAAAGAGCTGGGACCACCGTTTCCAAGGTTACTGTTGGTAATACACTAAGACGTCATGGTTTGAAATCATGCATGGCACGGAAGGTTCCCCTGCTTAAACCAGCACATGTCAAGGCCCGTCTTAAGTTTGCCAATGACCATTTGGATGATCCAGAGGAGTCATGGGAGAAAGTCATGTGGTCAGATGAGACCAAAATAGAACTTTTTGGTCATAATTCCACTAAACGTGTTTGGAGGAAGAAGAATGATGAGTACCATCCCAAGAACACCATCCCTACTGTGAAGCATGGGGGTGGTAGCATCATGCTTTGGGGGTGTTTTTCTGCACATGGGACAGGGCGACTGCACCGTATTAAGGAGAGGATGACCGGGGCCATGTATTGCGAGATTTTGGGGAACAACCTCCTTCCCTCAGTTAGAGCATTGAAGATGGGTCGAGGCTGGGTCTTCCAACATGACAATGACCCAAAGCACACAGCCAGGATAACCAAGTAGTGGCTCTGTAAGAAGCATATCAAGGTTCTGGCGTGGCCTAGCCAGTCTCCAGACCTAAACCCAATAGAGAATCTTTGGAGGGAGCTCAAACTCCGTGTTTCTCAGCGACACCCCAGAAACCTGACTGATCTAGAGAAGATCTGTGTGGAGGAGTGGGCCAAAATCCCTCCTGCAGTGTGTGCAAACCTGGTGAAAAACTACAGGAAACGTTTGACCTCTGTAATTGCAAACAAAGGCTACTGTACCAAATATTAACATTGATTTTCTCAGGTGTTCAAATACTTATTTGCAGCTGTATCATACAAATAAATAGTTAAAAAATCATACATTGTGATTTCTGGATTTTTTTTTTTAGATTATGTCTCTCACAGTGGACATGCACCTACGATGACAATTTCAGACCCCTCCATGATTTCTAAGTGGGAGAACTTGCAAAATAGCAGGGTGTTCAAATACTTATTTTCCTCACTGTATATATATATATGTGTGTGTGTGTGTGTGTGTGTATTTAGCTTAAATGTATTTTTATTTCAGTTTTAGTTTTACTAATTTTATTATTTCAATTTAAACTTATTTTAATTTGTCTATATCCAAAAGACAGTTTCAGACAGAGATAAATATTTTCTTTGAACTCTCTTTGCACATTCCACAGAAAGATTACAATCAGATACTTAAGATATATGTGAAATTTACTTTAACATTTAAACAAATTAAATATTAGAGTTATGACTACAATAAAGCTCTTTGATGCTGACTACAAAGAAAACTAAATTATTTCTCCATCTATCCAGGTAAAGGACATTAATTCAAACATCGGAGCTGGATTATCTTCAATGAGGATTGAGGACACATTTAAAACAGCTGCTCTCTGAGAATGTAACCCCTGCCCTTTTACTTTGCGAGACTCCAGCAAGTTTATCACACAGCTGAGGAGATCTGAACTTCTAGTGGTCTCGGTTCCTTCAAATACACACTGGACTCAAAGCAGGGATGCCTGCCAAAACGCCAATCTACCTGAAGTCCAACTACAGTAAGAAGGGGAAGAAATGTCGTCTGAGGGATATTTTATCACCAGATATGATCAGCCCACCTCTCGGAGACTTTCGACACACTATCCACATTGGAAAGGGTGGCGAGTGCGATGCCTTCGGTGACATGTCGTTCCTACAAGGAAAGTTTGAGCTTCTACCAGGGAAAGGTGGTCCTACTCGACCTCAATATGGCATCCACGGGGAATTCACAAGAGCTAATAGTGCCTCCGATGCATCGTGTGTCGAAACTCCATCGCCGGTCCTGAAGAATGCAATCTCGCTCCCATCCATCGGGGGCAGCCAAGCACTGACACTTCCTTTGATCTCCACCACCGTGTTTCCCATGAACCAGGACCACTTGTCTGAGCCATCTACTCCTCAAGCCAGTTCTGAAGATCTGGAAATCCTGCAGATGGAGACCCTGCTTCAGTCCATCAGCGTCTTCAGGAGTGACCCCAGCCCCGTCCCGGAGGAGGACGAACCTTCGATCGACCGCATGGAGATGCCTGAAAAATCTCTTGCAAAAAAGATGCACAGCAGTGAAAACGAGCTTGAAGCGTTTTTGTCCGTCTTTGTTAATGGAAACGGAGATGCCAATGGGAACTTTAACAATGGTAACAACGGCGATTCAGTCTTCCAGTGCGAACAGGAGATGTTCGGCATCAAGGGCGACTGGGCGGACAGAGATAGCGGCGTGGAAGAGGGTCGTCTATGTGATTCGGACTTTGAAATCTCCAAAAGCAAAAGCCAATCACAGGAGTCGCTTACACAAATCACAGGATCCCTTTTCTCTCTCGAACTTGACTTGGGCCCATCCATTTTGGATGACGTACTCAATATCATGAATAAGCCGGTGTCTTAGGTCATGACTTTCACAGAGAACCAAAAGGGAATCTATTAGTTATGAGCCCAAAAACATGACATGGCAATATTGAACTGAAGAGGCTGAACTTTCTTTCCCAGAGTAAGTTTTTTGTCTTTAGCTTCAGAGTATCTTGCACACCTTGTTTTGCAAAAAAAAAAATAATGCGACTGACACACAGCCTTTGTGCCTTTTAAGTTGCATAGACACTGATGTTGTATGTAGATCAAATGAGGCTTATTCTGTTTACTGTTCTTAATGCACGACATCCACATCATACAAAAAAATCAGTTTCTGCAAACATATACAACGCTCCCATCACAACATCCTTCACACACAAATGTGTTTAGACTGACAGTTTCATTAACCACACTACCAAGCCTTAAAGGCCTGTACCTACAGCATATATGTTTTGACGTTGTGAAGCTAAATACGAAATAAATAAATGAATAAACAAATCTCCTTTAGATTATTAATATTTTGTTTGGTTATTTTATTATTCTTTTTAATTTCTTCGGAATAGGGAAGACTCAGTAACTAGAAGGCCAAAAGTTCAATCAGATGGATTTTAGTTTTATCTATTATTTTTGTATGTTGTTTTGTGCCTTATTCTGGGCCCTATTTTAACGATCTAAGCACATGGTATAAAGCACACGGCGCAAGTGCACTTAGGGGTGTCTGAATCCACTTTTGCTAGTTTAACTATGGGAAAAATGGTCGGCGCACCCGGCGCATTGTCTAAAAGGGTTGTCCCTATTCTCTTAATGAGTAATAGGTGTGTTTTGGGCATAACGTGCAATAAACCAAGCAGAGTATCATCTCCCATTCCCTTTAAAAGCCAGTTGCGCTCGCGCCATGGCGGATTCGCTATTTACATGGCGGAATTTGCAAGCGGAAAGACTGAACGCTTCTCCAGAGAGGAAACGGATCTGCTCGTGTGCGAGGTTATAGCGCAAGCAGACAATCTACGGGACAAGCCGGATTCCACCATATCTTTATGTACAAAATATTAATATTTACATTGTAATCCTTTTATTTTTAATATTTGGCATGTTTGTGTGTTGCTATGCATCCCTGTGTGTGTAATAAGCAGAGTGTGCACGCATTGTGGACCTGCCTATAGGTTTACATTACTAACGCGCTCTATAAATAACAAAAAAATAAATGTTGCGCTGGACTTTAGACCAGGTTTTTGTTGGTCAATGGTGCCATCTATTTCAGTTGCCTAAAAAAAGCAATGCGCCAACAGTGAACCTGAACACACCTCGTTTTCAGACCAGCACGCCCATGGACGCACAAATGGGCGCAAATGCATTTGCTATTTAAACAACATGGCGCAGGACGTGAAAATGATAACTGCGTTAGGCTGAAACTAGCAAAAAACAATTGTGTCGCCTGGCACTGCATTGCGCCGGGTGTATGATAGGGCCCAAAGTGTTTAAATTTAACTGAAAACCCTATAATTGTTTTGTTTTTTTAATGACAGGTTCCAATTGTGACAACTTGTCCCATATAGTATGAGAACATGTCCTGCTATTTGGGCTTGTTGTCAAAAAGGTCAGCATGTGTTAAATAAAGATATAGGCCTATATAATGCTGGATGTGCTGAAAAAAGAGCTTTCCTGTAGCTCAAACAGTAGAGCGTTGGTGAATGTAAATGTGTACCTTGAAATGCAACACGTTGCTTTGGATAAAAGCGTCTGTTAAATGTAAAAAATCAGTCTGATACTGCAGCAGATGAGCATGTAACTGTAGGTGGAGAGTGAAAAAAGAGGGAGATGGAGTAAAACAAAGAGAAATTGACTTTTCTTGTTAGCATCTTGCATTCCTCAAATTGTGTCCTGCTGTGGGAGTGGACGTGGGTGAGATTGTGTCTAAAAGGAGATGCCAGTACTATTCGTTTGTGTCTTGTTGAGACAGAGAGAGAATGGTCTTTAGCATTCCTAGCATTCCTATGAGAAAACAAAGAGCATGGCCATAAATAAAGCCATTGGACTGAGGCATGACCCTCTCATGCTCTACACGGTCGTAAAAGCTAACAGCCTGAAGACAAACTTTGTCCTGTACAAGGAGATCTGACTGCTGCAGTGTCTTGGCGACGCAGAGATTTGTATGTCTCAATGCTGAAGTTGAGTCGGAGTGCCAGACAGCTGCAACATAATTTAGCTTTGTCTTTGAAAATGACGCTTATTTTATTCAGGTTGCAAACTTTCTATGGAATCTGCTCCTGTAGAAGTGGAAATGGAACACCTGTCCTTAAAAAAGTTATTCTCTGCTCTTCGACTGACTGATTACTAAAAGGTTTCACCACGTGGAATTCGAAATAGCATATTAGTGTCCGTTTACACAACAACGATATGCTTAAAACGGAGACGTTTTTCCTTTGAGTTTTCCGCGTACAGACAACACCATTGTCAAAACGATCCCAATTCACACGAATCTGCGAAAACGGTGTCATATGAACAGCCCCTGAGTTTTGAATTGTATTTCAGTTCTGTGCCTCAGGGTACGTTTACACGACAACGATATGCTTAAAACGAAGAAGTTTTTCCTTTGAGTTTTCCGCGTAAAGACGACACCATTGTCAAAATGATTCCCATTCACACGGATCTGCGGAAACTACTAAAAAGCCTGTATTCTGCTGCCAGGCCATTAGATGGTGATGAAACATTATAGATTGAACAAGTTATGTGCATGACGTCATCATCTTCAGAGATTCGCGTTTTTGCTGTTTAGATGGAGGCTGTTTTAAAAAACTTGCACTTTGAAACCCGTTTTCAAAAGTTTGTGTTTTCAGGCACCCAAAACGCTGTTGTCGAGTAAACAAACACACCCAAAGATGTTTCAAAATCAGCCATTTCCTGAACACCCCCCCTGTCTGTCATTTGTTGGAAAAACAGATAGTCCCGCCCCCAAACTCTATGATGTCGCACTGAATTCATCAGCTTTTGCGTAGTTCATTCATGCTTCATCCCTGTGTTTCTGTTTTAAAACTTATTTGTTTGCTTGTTGGTTGGTAAAAAAAAAAACTAAAAAAAAACATGGTGGTCTCTGATAATATGTGCTTATTCTAAGTTTATAATCATTAAAAGAAAATTATGTTTTTGAAAGAAGTCTCTTATGCTCACCAAAACTATTTTTTTTTTATGATCAAAAGTACAGTAGAAACAGTAATATTGTGAAATTATATCATTTAAATATATTTTAAAATGTAATTTATTCCTGTGATGGCAAAGCTGAATTTTCAGCAGGCATTCAGTGTCACATGATCCTTCACAAATCATTCTAATGCGATCATGTGAGAGCCGAAAATTCAGCTTTGCTGTCACAGGAATAAATGATTGTATTTTTGTTCAAATAAATGCAGCCTTGATGAGCATAAGATACTTCTTTCAAAAACATTGACAAATCTTAATGATTCAAAACTTTTGACAAGTAGTATATTTATTTAGCTCTGTATGCAACTTAGGACAATTTTGTCACAAAAGACAGAGACCTGTTCTCTGACTGGACATGAAACCACTGGGAATTTCCAAGAAGACCTGTGAAGATCATACCTTAAGCAAAAACGTTTGAAGCTGAAGAAGAGATGAAGTCATCCACCTGGACCACCTTGTAGTTTGTACCTTGGAGTCTGTGATGTGTTGTTAGGTAAATTACTGTATTTACTAGTACTCAGTCAAACAGATTGTTTTCTTTTCATGTTTTCTACTTAGATATGGTAGATTGCTCAACATAAATTTCATTGAATACTTTCCTAAATATAAATGTGACCGTACGGATGTCACGGTGAGGAAATGTTCACACCGGTAAATAAACTTGCCATAAACATCAAACTTTTTTGGCACATACTGTAGCAAGACTTTTAGACTTTAAAACACTGTAAAAAAAAAAAAAAAAATTAAATTGTAATTTTTACAAGACAGGCTAAAGATGGTTTTTAACAGTTCAAATTGTAGTCAGCATGTCAGAACACACCTGTTGTTCATCATCAAGTTAGAAAGCATTCCCTTACATAACTGGAAACACTATAAACCGGCACAACCTCAGTGAGAGCTTGGATATATTGTGTCCTGTTGCATAACTTTCATTTCAAATGAAGCCATGTTAAAAATGTTAATTTTTATCAGGGTTTCTAAGATTGTGCTCATAACTTCCTCCCATTGCTTTCTACTCTGCTTTGAAGAGGACGCAGAATACAAGACCCCACAGTTGGTTTTAAACCCCACAGTTTTAAGATTAAGTGTGAGTTGGTGAAAACGTCATGTAAGTTTCCACTTTTAGCCAGATCACATAACAGTACCACAGTCAAGTCACCTTTATTTACATAGCGCTTTTTTACAATACATAGTGTTTCAAAGCAGCTTTACAGTGATGATAGGAAATTAATGCAACAAAGTTTGTGCTGTACAGCAGATCTAGAAGTAAACAGAGTAATAGTCCAGCTTAAGAAAGTTCAGTGATGGTTAATTTTTGTTCTAAAATAGTTATTAATTCAGTTTATTTATATATGTATAGCTGCTCTGGAGAAAACAGTGCTGTCATCGTCCAGGGATGTGTTTCTCAAAAGCTTCGTAAGCCTAAGTTGATCGTAGAACAATTGCCACCAATGGCAATACGATTAACTTAGGCTTACAATGCTTTTGGGAAACACAGCCCAGCTCAGTTCAGTTCTCATATAATGGTGTCAGTGAAGGCAGATCAATAATATTGTTGAATATTAAATGTCCCCAATTAAGCAAGCCAAAAGTTAAAGGTGACATTTTTAACCAAAACTCCATCAGGTGACAGAATGGAGGAAAAAAAAGAAAACCTTGGGAGAAACCAGGCTCAGTCTTGAGCTTGAGATTCTCATTTTCATAATTCTGTACAAAAAATGTATTCTACCTCTATGACTTCAATAAATTACAAAAAGTTCTCACATTTCTCACATCTCTGTAAAATGTCTCACTATCTGCATCAGTTCTGCTGTTTCAGTCTCACTCAGACTGAACTAATAAAGGAAACATGGCGGCGAGAGACAGGATTACTTTCTTTTCCCTGTCACACACACCTGAAAAGATTTGAATCCAAGCTAATATTACTGGAGATTACTGGAGAGTGAAAAGATATTTTTCCTCCAGAAGAGCTTTTTATATGGTATAGGTGCTTGTTTATGAGTCACATGGAACTGACTGGAACTAAAAAAAAACAATATATGTGTACATACTCAGTATATATACACACACTCCCATTGACAAGTTTGGAGTCAGTAAGACTTTTAAGACTTTTACATTTAACTAATTAAAGTTGTATTTTGGTTAAACTTTGTAAGATATCATAGAGTGTTTCCAACTTGTCAACTTGCCAAACAATACACTGTAAGAAGCACAACAGCAGCAAACCTCGATTTCCTGGAATAAGGTGAGACTGTCAGACTCTTGATGAATATACGTTGGCTCATGATACAGAGGTGCCAAAGAAAGCATAATTCAAACTGAAGGATTTTCCACCTGGTCCAGAGCAGCGCTTGCTATAAAGCCGCCAGTGTCTCTGACATGAGGGTGTTACACAGGGGAAACCTCTCATACAACAATTTTTCTCCTGGCATGGAAGTAAATAAAAAGACAGAACGTACTGTTGGCTCTTTTTTTTTACTGACGGGAAGTGTTTTGAAACATGGCCATATTTGAAAGAATGAATGTAATTTCCTTTCCATAGTAACAAATGAGATGTGTTTTAAAACAGGGGAAGGTTTGGAATGGTGTTAGTGGATGTCTGGATAATGTTCCGGTTACAGGAAGGGCACGTTGGAAATGTGTTGTTATGATGGGGAGAGAGGACTGGAATCAAAAATCGTTCAGAGTGTCACATACTTCAACTGAAGAACTACTTCCAAAGTCATAAAAGATTCGCAAATAATATTTATTTCAGTAAATAAATCTCAAATAAATGCTGTTCTTTTAAACTTTCTATTCTAAGAATCCTGAAAAAAAAGAAAAGAATAATAATTACAGTTTCAACAAAAATATTGAACAACTGTTTTCAACATTGATAATAAATGTTGAGCAGCAAATTAGAATATTAGAATGATTACTGAAGGATCATGAGACACTGAAGACTGGAGTAATGCCATCACAGTGACAATTACATTTTAAAATATATACAAATAAAAAAACAGTAATTTAAATTGTAATAATATTTCAAAATATTACTGTTTTCACTGTATATTTGATTAAATAAATAAGAGACTTCTGTCAAATTACCAACATAAGACTAAAATAAAACTAGAAGTGGAGTGTGATGTGCTGAGCATGTAAAAAAAAAAAAAGTAAACATTTACTGATGTTTGTGGACTGTTGCTTTGGAAACTAGGTCTGAATCTCTGGCACATGACAGCAGTTTTGAGGACAGGTCAAAGGTCACAGGGCTACAGGCTGAAGAAGAGGCACATCACATGACCAGACAGCTCTAGAGCTTCCACCAAGACTCTTCTATACAGGAATGTTTTCATGTCCCAATTATAACTTATGCCTTCTCTCTCTATTAGTGTTCCTCTCTCTAGTTTAATAAGCCGCAAATGGTTTGTTATACAGTCACGTTTCTGGATCGGCTGCCAGCATGTCACTTTATGTTTTGTTTAGAGGAGTTTCAGCCACTTTAATAAACCTGTGGCAGAGACCATGAACTACACAACTAAATAGGCCCATTTAGGGAGAACTCCTTCCTTAAACACACATTTAGTGCATGCCATTCATTTAATGAGTAAGTATGAATCAGTGAGACAATATTATTTGGAAAAAGTTTGTATGAGAGTATTGTACAAGCACTGTAACCTCAGAAATATTGTTGCCCTTCATGCTTCGGGAGGTACAAGCATTTGGTAATATAACATTCTTTTCTATTATTGTTTCTATTTTTGTGTAATCTGTAGTATGAATCAAAATGCCACTGAGACTAAGATCAGTTATTGGTGCTTTACAATTGAAATCATCAAACCTTTAATAATTGAGCCCATGAGCCCCCTGTGGATTTAATCTAGTATTGCACCAGCATCAGAATTTAACAGTCTCTCACTGCAACTTTCAAAGCTTTTCATAATTTAATTTCTACAAATGTTCCCCGTTGGAAGTATCTGTAATGAAATCTGGGCAACACTTTACAATAAGGTTTCATTTGTTAACATTAGTTAATGTATGTAAATGAACTAACAATGAGCAATACATCGGTTACAGTATTTATTAATCTTTGTTAATGTTAGTTAATAATACATCTGTTAGTTATTATTAGTCTTTGTTAGTCTTCATGTTAGATCACAGTGCATAAGTAAAGTTAACAAATACAACCTCTGATTTTAATAACATATTAGTAAAAGTTTAAATTAATATTAACTAAGATTAATTAATGCTGAAGAAGTATTGTTCATTCTTAGGTAGTTAACTAATGTTAACTAATGAACCTTATTGTAAAGTGTTACGGCATGTTTTAACATTTACTAATCCATTTTTAAGATAAAAAAATGTATCTGTTAACATTAGTTAATGCACTGTAAACTAACATGAAAAAGAACATTTTTATTATTTAACATGAATAAATGCTGTAAAATAAATTGCTAATTGGTTAATGCTAGTTAATGCATTAACTAATGTTTACAAATGAAACCTTATTGTAAAGTGTAATCAAAATCTGCAATAAAATGATGAATGAAATGTCACTAGTTATGTTATTTGGTAATTTCTCATTCATTCAATATATATTTTTTATATATGTATAACATAATTACTTGATATCCAAAATGTTCAGATTTATTTATCCTTACTATTCAAATTACTATTACTAATACTAATTATTACTAAAAGTAACTTTCTGAATACCCTTATTGATTGACTGACTGACTGACTGACTGACTGATTGACTGATTGATTGATTGACTGATTGACTGATTGATTGATTGATTGATTGATTGATTGATGCTTTGTCAGCTATTTTGGGCATCTCAATTTAAAAGTTTAAGAAAACTGTCTTTTTAATTTTCAGAATATATTTTTAACATACATAGAATATTTCAATGTATATAAATCATTAGTCAGATAAAGAGCAGTCACTGCTTGCAGTCTATTAATAATTTATTACAGGGAGGACCATGATATTTAACCTTGATTGACTTTTCCAGCTAGTGGAATATCTTCTGAGTTGGACACACTATGGAAAAAGCTGAACTCTGAACTTGGTGCCTCTAGTTTAACCCTGGACAAATTTTCATGTTCAAAATTGCACCACATTCAGACCTGTCTCAATATACAAACCTCAATATAAAAATATAACAATGTATAATGTCAATATAAACTAAAGCTTGAACTTTCAGATGGCCATGGGTTCAGTTAGTTTATACATTTGAAACACTGCATGGCACATATTGTAGCTTTAAGCCTCTGCGAAAATCTGTGGCCAAAGATTTTGACATTCTCTGAAATGTTTTGTTTAGACTAATGAGATTATCTTATTCTGTGCCTCCCAGGGGAAAGAAAGTGTTTGAAAAGCAAGAAGGAAAAAAATCTTCGATTTGGCTCAGACTCAACACTTTTTGCATGCAACCTGCTAATTTAGCCTAGTTAGTGACCACATTGCGTGCCAGCAGATCGTTAGGCGGCTGTCCTGTATCTGTCACATGTCCAGGCCGCCCCGTTCAGACCTGTCAGCTACCCCACAGCGTAATGTAAGCTAGATCAGGCACACAGAAGCCAAGAAGAATTTTAATTAGCGGTGAGAAAACACAACATGGTTAAATTAATGCTGAGGAAGAAAGAGAAACAATTGCTCCTGTATGAGAGTGTGATGGCTGCATTGAAATAGGAAAAAAAGCCTCCAGGGAAAATAAAACATATCACACAGACATTGACAGTTTTATAAACACCTGGGAGGCACATCATGAGATCAATTTGGAGATCAACAATACTGTCGGTGGGACAGAGATGAAAAACACATTTGAATATGGTTTAATGGAGTGTGTTGAGCACGTAGCTGAAAATGTAGAATTGATGATAAACAGGTATAGTATTATGGTATTAAAATGATAGAAAACAGAAAATCCGACCTTTGATTGAAATACTGCATTTTTGAATCCTAAGATTCCCAGCTTTTTTTTTATTTATGTAAAATCTGTGAAATCAACAGTGACATTTACTTGTAAAAATATCCTAATATCAACAATTGAATTATTACTTGTAAGGTATACATTTATGCTAACTTAAACTGCAAAATCACTACTACAGTGGTCCTCAAGACCCCTGGAAACACAACTTCTAAGGAAACACAATGACTTAAATTATTTAAATGAATTAATTTTAACATGCACACCACACACACACACACACACACATATATAGTATAGTTTATACTGTATATAAACTGAGCCAAGAATTTGCATCAGAATTTTAAGTATTTTAAACTCAACTAATTTGTGTTTGACCAATTACACTTTACATGTTTTCAACATGCACCCTTAAGAAATCCCAACACAACTTTCCTCATAAACGCAACTCAAATACTTTGTGTAGCAGAAACACAACTCAAACTGAGTGAAAGTAACTCACATGAATTTTCAGGTGTCGTGTAAGCGGCCCCTAAGTTAATAACTACTGATCTTCGCAACGGAAGTGAATCAATCAATCGAAACTAACTTTAGCTGGACAATAACTTTATCCTAGAGCTGTTGTAAAGCCAAAACAATCTCTGTTCCTTTAACTTTCCAATTAGCACTGTAAAGCTGCTTTGAAACAATCTATATTGCAATATTAATATAAACAATATTATATACAGTATAAATGAAGGTGACTTGACTTGACTTGACTTGAATACACATTAGTGTAACATAGTAAATATATTGTCACATATTTTTCAATAAATGAAAAGCAGCAATTCCTTATGCATTACTCAATATATTGTAATATGTTAACATAACATATTATTACATTCAATATATTTAAACCATTTAATATATTGATCATAAATATATAGAAATATATTTTCTTTCTGGATAAGGGTGTGGAGGCCATTTTATTATAGTGAACTCATTGCTACGTATACAAGAAACCAGTTAGAGATGATTTGAGCTTTATGACATGGCAGTTATCCTGTTGGAAGGATCCATCAGAAGATGGGGGACACTGTGGTCATAAAGGGATAGACATGGTCAGCAACAATACTCAGGTAGGTTGTGGTGTTTGAAGATGCTCAATTGGTAATAAGGGGCCTAAAGTGTGCAAAGAAAATATCCCCCATTACACCACCAACAACATGCACCGATGATACAAGGCAGGATGGATCCATGCTTTCATTTTGTTTACGCCAAATTCTGACCCTAACATCTTAATGTCGTAGGAGAAACTGAGACTCATCAGACCAAGCAACATTTTTCTTTCTATCACCCACAGAACTGATGCTCACTGGATATTTTCTCTTTATATATTTTCTCTTTACTATTATTATTATTATTATTTGCACATACTGTAGCCAATTATTCTTGACTAATTTCTAACCAGTTGTAATTACTGATTTACACATCGTTTTTCTGAGTAAATTTTTTTACTTTTAATATCTGCAATTTGAATTTAGCTATAGGTTTTGTTATTTTAGAATATCTGAAAGTTCAATTTAAGCAGAGTGAATTAGTAATGAAAGATAACTTTGATTAATCTTTATATTCTATAATGAAAGTTATTATCAGGTCTGATTTTCTGCAGCATTCTTTAACTTGAGACCTGAAAGAAGTTTAGCACATATCGTAATAAACAAACAAAACAATACAAACAGATTACACCTTGCATGCTAAATGATCCCTTTAAGCTCCAGAATGATCAGGTCTAAGACGTTTTTCTAATTACATAAATCCTATTAAAGGAGCTTAACCCGCTTCCAGAAAGAACACAACATAACAAATCGTCAGTTCTCATTTTGAGCTTCACAAAAGAATTCCCCTAACTGACCTTCACTTATATCACCCAAGCAATAAGGTTCATGACGTCCTGTACTTTCTGTGCCATTCTGTGCCTCATCAAATGAATGATTGCAGTGATTTTCAAACAGATTTCCTGACCACTTCCCCAGTTTTGTCTTCAGGGGAATCAGCCAACAAATGACTTATAGTTTGCTCTGCATATTAAGATAAAACACGGGAAAGTAGGCCTATTTAAAAAAACAACAACAAAAAAAACAAAAAAAAAACACTATAGCTCTTCATTGCTTTTAATATTTATATTAAATCACACATTTGTGCTCAATAATAACAAAACAAAAAACACTGTGTTTAGCTACACAATAGACAGTAACATGAGTGATGTGATTCATAATTTGGAATCCTGCGCCACCTTGTGGCAAAAATAAGTTAATGAACTAAAGTTGTCATTCATGGTTATTAATCTGTGTTTAAGGGGTCTGTTTGTAAACTTCACAATCGTCTAATATCCATTTAGGGAGCTAGAAAGATAGACTGAATTAAATTGCTTTTGTATAAATTAAAACCACAGTTACCATATTAAGGAGAAACAAACTCATGTGGTTTAAAGTGATGATCAATAGTGCACTAAATGTTTACTTTCCTTAGAAACGCCTCCTGGGATCCAGCAGGTCAGCTTGTCCTGTTTTTTTTTTGTTTTGTTTTGTTTTTAACTTGTAATACAGCTGTAATACAGATACAACCAGATCAATAGAGACTTTACAGTCTGAATCAGCTGTGGCCAACTGGCCTGTCCTGAGTTATTTTAAGGGATGCTTCCTCTGACTCAGGATTCATGTGTCTATGGCAACAAACATGTGCATTGTCCACTTTCAAATGAACTCAGGTGAGAGGTCAAGGTAAGAGCAAGACAAAGTGTTATTCTCTTATAATTTATCAATCTCCGATTTCTTTTTCCTTTTAATTAAAATTGGAAAGGAATAATACCTTGTTTATTCAAAAAATTTCAAGTGGGAGACCAGTTTCAGATTAAAAAAACTAGTTACACAAATGCTTCTTTAGCAGTGGTTTTGTATGTTGCATACTGATCAAAACCCTATTAAATTAGAATAATTGTGCCTTCCAAGTTAAAATCTAATATATTTTTTGGAATAGCTTTTTTGGGAAAACAAATGCACACAATAAAACTACACTGGGAAAAAAATACTTTAAAACTTGATCTCAGGAGTCAGGACATTGTTTTACATTGTTTTTAAGTTGTAATATTATATAGCTTAATACAGTTTTCCGATTGCTTAAACACTATAACCAGGCTTTTGAACTAAAATTTCAACAATTTTATCAAAAAACACACCCATTTCCCTAAAGTATAAATACTATATACGAGTCAGATTTGTTAAACTGTCATTTCAAAACTCTACACACAATCCCCTTCATTTCTCATTGCCTACACCATGTTGTCATTTACAAAGCACTGGCATTCAATATTGTTCATTCAAGTCAGCACAGCTTCAACTCAGTTAGCATACAATTACCCAAGCGGAAACACTAAGAGTCCAAATTGATCACACACAAATTAAAATCTTCAATAGATAGATAAAAGGGCCCAAGTCAGTTCATTCAGTTTTGGAACAATGGATCCAGAGAGACATGAAGGAAGAGGTTGAGGACACTGGAGAGGAGGAGGGGGAGGAGGAAGAGTAGTAAGGAGTGGAGAAAAAGGTGAAGGAAGAGGAAGAGTATGAGATGGAGCAGGTGTAGGAGCAGTAGAAAGAGGAGGAAGAGGTGAAGTAAAAGGGATATGTGAAGAAAGATGTAGAGGAGGAGGATGAGGAGGAGGAGGAGGAGGAGGAGGAGGAGGAGGAGGAAGAGCAGTAGGGAGTGGAGTAAGAAGTGAAGGAAGAGGAAGAGGTGGTGAAGGAGGAGGATGAGGAGGAGAACAACGAGGTAGAGGAAGAGCAAGGGCAAGGAGACAAGCAGTCTAAGATGAAGTTCGTGCCACTCTAGTAGGCCATGTCCTTGTCCATGGTATGACTGAGGGAGGCTGGACAATGAGTATAGCCTAATTTGAGTCACTTCACCGTTGCTTCGATCATAAGAACCTTCAGGGAGTAAAACAGGTAGGTGTACATCAGAATGCTCTCTACTTTAACTTGAGTGCTGTACTCTGTGCTGTTACAGCACATACATGTAGCTTTTGCACTATGCTACTTGAATACAAAGAAATGCATTAAATTGCCTCTAATATAGAGGGTTTCTGTATGCTTCCATTTTGTAAAAAGGATGTGTTACAGTTACAGTAATAAGTACTTCTATTTTAGAAGGACACAGATGACCCATCTCGTGGAGGCAGGCTACGGCTCTTGCTCATTGTACATTGCCAACAATGTAATCCGCCTGCAAGAGATTCAAAGGAGAGTGATTGAAGATAATCACCAATTTCTAGGGATAAATGTCATCAGCCTCACCACAATTGATTGCATACTCCAAAAGCACAGGTTCCAGGTGAAACAGGCCTACCTTTCAAATTAAACTCTGACAGAGTGAAAGACCAACATCTGGAATATGTTCAAGTATGAGTTTTTATATTGTATGAAGTATTGAGTACCGTCACCTTATAGCAGTACAGCATTTTATACTGTAGCACAAAGAGAATATGGTGGTCTACCATTTGTGCCACCTTGAACCCTCTTGTTTCAGGGAAGTAATTTACTCTACAGTGTTTCATGTGTTTTGCAGAGAATCTAGGAGATTGATTCTCGATTGCCGGTCTGTTCCCCCTGAGATGATCTTTGTTTATGAGGCTGGATTTAACTTGACCAAAAGAAGGAGAAGAGGGAGGAACATAATTGGCCACCGAGGAGGGCCAATCTATGTCACTATGTGTGTGGCCATCAGCCAACAAGGTGTACTCAACTGCCATGCTATTCTTGGATAACACTATGCTTCTCCCTGGTTTCCTTGATGGTCTAAGAGAGTGTTTTTTTCCAGCTTGACCAGAGGGAGCCAGCACAACTAGAGTAGCCACGCTACGTTGTTGTTTGGGATACCGCCGGCTTCCATCGCGCTGCTCTGGTTCGTGACTGGTTAACCAATAACCCAAGGTTTTCCAACATCTTTTTGCCTGCATACTCTCCCTTTAAAACCCGATAGAGGATTTTTTATTTATTTTTTTTCGTGGCGGTGGAAAGTGTATGACAAACAACCTTACATCCATGTTCACCTCCTCAATGCCATGGAAAAAGCCTGCCTATTCATTTCAATTGATGCATGCCAGGAGTGGATCAGGCATGCAAGAGGATTTTACCCCTGCTGCCTAGCTAGGGCCAATATAGCCTGTGATGTTGATGAGATTCTCTGGCCTGTCCAAGACCAAAGAAGGGTTGCTGGGGCAGAATTATTATATATACACTCAGCTAAAGGATTATTAGGAACCCCATACTAATACTGTGTTTGACCCCCTTTCGCCTTCAGAACTGCCTTAATTCTACGTTGCATTGATTCAACAAGGTGCTGAAAGCATTCTTTAGAAATGTTGGCCCATATTGATAGGATAGCATCTTGCAGTTGATGGAGATTTGTGGGATGCACATCCAGGGCACGAAGCTCCCATTCCACCACATCCCAAAGATGCTCTATTGGGTTGAGATCTGGTGACTGTGGGGGCCATTTTAGTACAGTGAACTCATTGTCATGTTCAAGAAACCAATTTGAAATGATTCGAGCTTTGTGACATGGTGCATTATCCTGCTGGAAGTATCCATCAGAGGATGGGTACATGGTGGTCATAAAGGGATGGATATGGTCAGAAACAATGCTCAGGTAGGCCTTGGCATTTAAACGATGCCCAATTGGCCTAAAGTGTGCCAAGAAAACATCCCCCACACCATTACACCACCACCACCAGCCTGCACAGTGGTAACAAGGCATGATGGATCCATGTTCTCATTCTGTTTACGTCAAATTCTGACTCTACCATCTGAATGTCTCAACAGAAATCGAGACTCATCAGACCAGGCAACATTTTTCCAGTCTTCAACTGTCCAATTTTGGTGAGCTTGTGCAAATTGTAGCCTCTTTTTCCTATTTGTAGTGGAGATGAGTGGTACCCGGTGGGGTCTTCTGCTGTTGTAGCCCATCTGCCTCAAGGTTGTGCGTGTTGTGGCTTCACAAATGCTTTGCTGCATACCTCGGTTGTAACGAGTGGTTATTTCAGTCAAAGTTGCTCTTCTATCAGCTTGAATCAGTCGGCCCATTCTCCTCTGACCTCTAGCATCAACAAGGCATTTTCACCCACAGGACTGCCGCATACTGGATGTTTTTCCCTTTTCACACCATTCTTTGTAAACCCTAGAAATGGTTGTGTGTGAAAATCCCAGTAACTGAGCAGATTGTGAAATACTCAGACCGGCCCGTCTGGCACCAACAACCATGCCACGCTCAAAATTGCTTAAATCACCTTTCTTTCCCATTCTGACATTCAGTTTGGAGTTCATGAGATTGTCTTGACCAGGATCACACCCCTAAATGCATTGAAGCAACTGCCATGTGATTGGTTGATTAGATAATTGCATTAATGAGAAATTGAACAGGTGTTCCTAATAATCCTTTAGGTGAGTGTATATTTTTTGTTGATGTATTGTAATTTACATCAAAGGTGCACCGTGTAATTTTTAGCGGCATCTAATGGTGAGGTTGCGAATTGCAACCAACAGAAGTTACGATGTCTGTCAGAAAAATATGTCGTCGTCTGAGACATCAGAGAGTAGCCAGTTAAGCAATGGGGTTTCTTTACAAAGATAAATTAAGAAATTAGGTTTACTTAATTTTTCAGTAAAATTATGTGTTATTGCGAATATTACTGTTACTTGTTCATCATTGTGTCAGTGTTTTATTCACTGACTTTAGCTGGCTTCTTTGCACAAAGAACAACATAGTGACAAAGCACGTTTGTCCGTTTAGGGCTACTGTATAAACATGTCGGTTAAACATTTCAATGTAAGGGGACCAGCGGTGTACTGTATGTAGATAGAAATGGCTCATTCTAAGATAATAAAAACGTAACGGTTTAAACATAGCTATATATATATATATATGATATTGCATTTCTGTCAACATATCCTCCTTAATATTACACAATGCACCTTTAAGTAATAAAATATGTGCAAATGTGAAAAGGTTTTTGAGGTGGAGAACCACAAGCAACATAACTTGTTACCGGTTTTTGTAGTATTGTTTTCAATTTATCTCACCAGTATGTAAGACTATGTTGTAGTGTGTGATTTTGAGGGATTGTGTGTCATGTCTGGGGGCAAAGTTTGGTTTTCCAGCAAGATTGAATGGTTTTGAGTGCTTCAATTTGACCTGAAAATAGAAAGTTTGGGGAATTAGGTGTTTAAACAGGTGAGAAGTGTTTAAACAATCGAGAAAACTGTAATTCCTGTTTCTGAAAAACAATGGTTTGAAATTTGTGTATGTTACATGAAAAAGCAATAAAAATATGTTACAAATATGGTAGAACTATCTCTTCTACCACCAAAGATAGCTTTATAGATAATCTTTCTGACTCATCTCTCGACTGTAACCCTTGTTCCCTGAGAAGGGAACGAGACACTGCGTCAATACGACACGTAGGGAAATGCCCCCAGCATAGCGCGTAATATTTCATGCCGGGTGACACACATGAACTTTGCGTTTTCTGTCTGGGTGAAGAGCACGCACTTCTCGAGGGAGCCGCCTGTGCAAACTGTGAGCGTTTTTCTCTGAGAACGCTCCGCTCTTGTCTGGCCCTCTTCTCAAGTGAGGAGTGCTCAGCATAAAAAAAGGACCTCGTGGTTCAGGTCCCGCTCGTGCTGAGGCAGAGCGGCGATTTGCATCATGGGGTTCCCAGAAGGCCTAAATGTTGTTTACTGTAAAATCTGTTGTTTAGTACAAATGCACATATTGCCTGGACCATATTAAAATGTTTAATTTTTTATATTATATTTAAAACGAAAAGAGGCAGGTTTGTGTTTTATATTTCGTTTTGTTATAAATAGGCAAACGTTATGTGCAGTGAATATAATGAATATGCGTTGCCTGAACCACATTTGTGTGGCTATAATGTTTAAGATTTCTTTAAATGAAAACGAAAAGAGTTAGTGTGGTGTTTTATAACATATTTCGTTGCCTAAAATATACACAGAGATAACCGGAGTAGCAGAGCGAGCTGAGTAACGCGCTGCGTCAGAAGGTGGGCGGGGTTAGGATTTCCCAAGATTTTCCAAGATGGCGCCGCCCATACCCCCCATAAACGGCTTCAAACCCGTTCTTCAGAAAGTCTATGGGTGACGTCACAGACGCTTTGTCCATATTTTTTACAGTCTATGGGAAGAACCCATACCCTGCTAGGATCCACCGACATCAGTGGGCTAGTTTCGCTGATGATGAGGGGATCGGAAAGCATGGCAGGGTTCCCACACCTTGGTTGACTTCAAATTCAAGGACCTTTCAAGGACTTTCCAGGTCCAATACCCTCAAATTCAAGGACTTAATGCGGGGACACATTTGTTGTGTCCAACAACAAACGATGAGGTACCATCGTAGTTTCATGCTCACGTGAACTTCATGGCAACTTACAACACAAAGTACCTCATGCGGGAAACAGTTAACATAACTCAGGTTTTTCCTGGCTCAAAATGAGGCGGATGTGGTAAAATCCTATTAATGTATTTTAATAATAAGATAATAAAAATTTTATTTTTTGTAGATCATCATATAGCCTATTGTGTTTCCCACATTTTTTTGTGGGTATAGCTTGGTACCTCTAGGGGGGTACGGGGGCAGGCCCCCCCGTAAGATTTTTTTTTACATTTTAAAGATAAATTCATTAATCTGGTGCACTTTGAGTCACCCAAATCCACTGTTAAAAATAGATAATCCACCCGCAAACCGCCTATATTCTTTGATTTAGATATCTGCATCTGATCATCACATTACAATTATTCAAATTCTCAGTGTTAAGCATGATAGTATGGTAACATATCACACTGAAGTAGGCTGATTTAAAATTAACATTTATTTAAAATAAAAGTTCTTCTTTTGGCAAAATTACATAATTCCTTAATAGCCTAAACAGAGGCTTTACTAAATTGTTTAATTTCATTGTTGTTTCAATCTTTCATTACATTACTGTTTGAATACACAATTTTTTTTGTACCTTTTATAAAGGGCATTTTTCCCCCTAATTTTATTAAATGTATGCTCCATCTTTCATTTCAAATTCTTAAATTTGATCAATATATTCAATTAAAATAAGACACTAGGCTGTTACCAATCAAATTAAAGAATTTACGTTGAAAATTTATAACTGTATTAAATTAGATTATTTTAAATATTTTTGAATATACAAATAAGGAATGTTGAAAAGAATGATACTTTATGAAACTAAACCGCCAGTAGAAGGCGGCAGGCGACCGTCTTAATGAGCGAGTCATTGAGTCATTCATTCAAACGATTCGTTCAAATGGCTGATTTATTCAGAATGAGGCAGTTTATGAATGGGTAATTGAATCTTTGACTCAACCGATTCTTTCAAAACGCTGAATCATTCAGTAATGCAACAACTGTTGCTGTGAGATGCGCGATGGTTCTGCGGTGATCTTTGTTTGGAACTATTTTCGCTGCTGAAACAGAACAAAAACAGTCATTGCGTCTAAAATGTAAGTGACTTAATTTTAACTATTTGTTTATTGAACTGTTATGAAATCAGTCTCAGTTTCAATATTGATGGCATTCAGGCAAACAGCTCTCTGGTCGCGTGTGGCCTAGGCTATATATTGTTTCTTAACTATAATATGTTATAAATAACTGCGCGAGCCTCAACAGCGCAACATTGTTACCGTCAGTACATTAGGTAGGCCTATATTATTATCAACTATAGGCTATCAATCACCACTTACTTTAAATGAAATAAAACAGAATCATCCTCACGTTTTCGGTGATTCCCTAGTTATTTTTTATTGTCGCCTCATAATTCTCTATGCAGGAAAAACCCTGGTAACGTAACGCGTAAATGCGCTTAACTAGTGTAAATCAAGCAAGCTAGTATGCAAAGGCCATGAAGTGTTGGCGAAATAACACATTAGGGAACTGGAGTGAATATGGAATTATTTCCAGAAAACTTCTTGCACAAAATAAATTCAAGCACTTTCAAGCACCTGTCTCTATGTATGTTTATTTTCAAAAACTTTCCAGGGCCTTGAAAACATTTTTTCAGATTCACAAACTTTCAAGGATTTCAAGGACCCGTGGGAACCCTGGCATGGGTATGTGCCGATGTTGCCTATTGACGAGACGTTTGCAGACTATCATGAGTCTGGGTGGACGTCGACACTGAGAGCTCCAACCCTGCCATCCAAACTGCTGAAGACCACAGCACGTTTGAATGGCAGAGCATACACGGCAGCGGGTCACATGACGGTGTTACAGGCGTACCAGGCCGACCTGCTGGGGGATCTTGACCAGGGGGCAGGGATGTCCCCTGAGGCGGTTGCTGAGCTATGCCGCAACACAGATCTTGCTCTCCGGGCCACTAAACATACTGCTGCCGCGATTGGTCGGTCAATGGTGGCGATGGTGGCCATGGAGAGGCATCTGTGGTTAAACCTGGCTGACATCGGGGAGAAAGAGTAGGCCTTTCTCCTCGACTCACCGGTTTCGCCCTCTGAACTTTTTGGCACCTCCGTGGAGGCGGTGGTTGGAAATTTCAGGGAGGCGAAGGCACGCTCAGCTGCTTTCAGGAATAGTATACCGCTGAGATCTGGATCCACGCCCAGACAGATGGGAGGGCCTGGCCCTTCACGGTCTGAAGATCGTAGACAGGGCCAGAGAGCCTGTTTCGCCTCTCACGCCTCTCTTCATGGAGGAGCAGGTCGCAGAAGAGGCATGACTCCCGCAAGAAGAGGGACTTGAGGGAGGTGATCCAGCACAAACGCACGCAGCGTCGTGATGAATCATCTCCCCAGAGGGCGTTACATCTCAGCCCTCTCCTCTCGACTCCCCAGGCGTTTCTTACATCAGGCCTGGGGCTGGGCCCATGATGAGAACGATATTCTGATGGCCCGCCTCGGCTTGGTTAGTAAGAGCGCCTCTTTCAGGCATGTAAAGTGGTAGACCCCATGTTCATAGAGAACCGACTGGTGAGTCTTCACGCCGCACGCCGCAGGTGAGCTGAGAGGTCTTCTTTAATTCAACACAGATATTCTCTTCATTTCAGAAGCAGACCACCCCGCTTCAGTGGAGTGGTTTCGTCACTGACATTGCCCCAAAACGCCCCCGTTCTGAGACAGGAAGTTCTCAGTCTGCTCGAAAAAGAAGCGATACAGCGTGTCCCTCTGAGCCAGCAGGAGAGCAGATTTTAGAGCAGACTATTTCGTTGTGCCAAATCAGGATGGAAGACTCTGTCCGATTCTGGACATGAGACCCATCAACCGAGCACTTTACAAGCACACGTTCAGGATGACAACACTGGCACAGATCCATCCCGGGGACTGGTTCGTTTCAATGGATCTGAAGGACGCGTACTTCCATATTCAGATTACTACGCGCCACAGCGCTTCCTGAGATTTTCTTTTGAAGGCATGGCATACCAGTATTCCGTTTCCATTCGGGCTGGCCCTAGCCCCTCGTGATAGGAGATGCTCTGACATTGCATTGGCCGAAAGCCAGGCTTTTTCGCGTTCCCTCCGGTGAAGATTCTGCCTATGGTGTTGTGCAAAATCAGAGAGGGCGTCAGTGATCCTCGTGGCCCCGAACTGGCCGAACTAGCTCTGGTTTGCGGATCTGAGAGAGTTAATGGTGGCTCCCCCATGGCAAATCCCCCTCAGGAAGGACCTATTGTCTCAGGCGAATGGCACGATATGGCACCCCAGCCCGGAGCTGTGGAACCTTCATGTGTGGCCACTTCAGGGACCTTAAATAAGCGAGACACTCTGCATTCATGAGTGCTGGACACACTCGCGGAGTCGCACGCGTCTTCTACTAGGCGCCTTTACGCTCTAAAGTGGGGAGTTTTTGCAAAATGGTGCCAGGACATTGATATCGACCCGGTGATCTTTTCCGTGGTGGATTTTTTGCGTTTCCCACAGCACAGACTGGATAGCGGGAGTTTGCCATCCACACTGAAGGTGTATGTGGCTGCTATTGCTTCGTTTCGTTCCCCGGTTGATGGGCAATCGATCTGTAAGCACACTCTGGTGGCCAGATTTCTCTGGGGAGCGAGGAGATTATGTCCTTCACGGCCACCATCGGTGCCGCTGTGAGATCTACAGTAGCTCTAGTTTTGAGGGCTCTCTCTCTACCGCCGTTCGAGCCCCTAGCTTCGATTGCTGTTAAGGAGCTCTCCCTAAAAATGGCTTTGCTCCTTGCTCTCGCCTCTGCGAAGCCCATTGGAGACTTACAAGTGTTCTCAGTGAACGACGATTGTATCTGTTACAATTAGATGGTCTCTGTTTCGGACCCGGCAACTGCAGCGTTACTCTCCTGCCGAGACGGGGTTACGTGCTGTCTCAAAACAAACACTTTCTCACTGGATTGTGGTCCATTGAGAAATGGACTTGAACTATCGGACTTGAACTAGACAAATGGACTATTGCATTGACTTACAAGTGCCAGGGGGAAGATTGTCCCCTTAACATCAGAGCTCATGATGCCTCGCGGTTGCCTCTTCGTGGGCCTAGTCTAGAGGTATGTCTATCCAGGATTTATGTCTTGCTGCTGGCTGGTCTTCTCAGAACACCTTCGCCAGATTTTGCAAGCTGGATGTACAGTCTGTGGCGTCTCAAGTGCTTTCGGTGAGTTAAGTTTCTTACTCATGTAATGGTGAAATTTATAATTGTACGTAGTAGTTACCGCTATGCTGTTGACTCTGTGTATATGGCTACTCCCAGATAGCAACAAAGTCTGGACCGAGTCTGGCTTACATTAGGCACTTCTGGCTTAATTCTGGCACTGTTTTTTTCACACTCTTGTGTCAAACAGTACTAGGCTAAGCTCTGGCTGGAGTCTGGCTAACCAAAAGAAACAAAAATCTAATTGTATCTTTTTGGCTGAGCCCTGGCTTGAGCTCGGTCTGCCAGAATAAGAAAATATTTGGCTGAGATCTGGTTGGGTTTTGGTAGAAGAGTAAATAAAAGATCTCTGGCATGAATGTGCTTTACTGTAAAATAGCTGTGTAAGATGTGGTGTTAATTGGTTCATATTTTATACATCATAAGGTTAATTTTGTCAAAAAAAAATACAAATGAAATCTGTTTATTATAGGCCTAGTTAAAAAATACCTATAGATATTTATTCAAATAGTACACTTTTACACATAAGGAGACAAGAAGACCTTTCCTTTTTTTTAAAGGAAAGAAGACTTAATTATTCTGTTGGCAAGATTATTTTAATGGGTAGTTAAGGAGGTGACAATGTGCAGAATGAAAAAAAAGAACAAAAAAAAACAATGAGATGTTTGCAAAATGTTTGAAGACAAAGACAAATGGTTCAGTCTGCAGCATCATATAAGACAAAAGATTGAATGGGACTGAATGAGTACTTTGTGGTTATCCAAATGGTAGTCAATATGCCACAAAAAAAGTTTTGGCGAATTGATTACCATTTGTACAGTATAACGACAGTTTTACTACAAAAACCCATGGTTAAACTGGTTTTTAGAGCAGTCTTGCTCGGCAGACGGGTCAATAGAGAGCCTAAGTCCCTCCCCTTCCGGTCGACCACCATGGGACCTTATTTCGGAAAAATATTGTATGGTAGTCAATGGCGAGAGACAACAAATATTTTGATCTCGTTTGAATTGTGCCCTGATTTACACATATGATGTTTGTCAATTTAAAAGATACATTTTAAAGTCAAGAAAGTCGCAGCTTGATGACTGGACTAATAAGCTCACGTTGTTTTGGCGTTGTTTTGGGCCAGTTCTGGATAATATCTGGGTACATTGTAAAACTCTGGGTGAGTTTTGGTCTGCTTCCGGCATTGATCTGGTTGACTTTCTGCAAACAACACTTGGGCCAACCTTGGTCCGTAATTCCATGCGGTATGTGGGCCAAAATCTCAGCCTCACACTATAGTGTTTAATATAGCTGTTACCGCTAACGTATGCAAATTTTGCTAGGGTCAGAGCTGATGTCTCATTGGCCTAGTTCCGCCTATCAGATGTGAGCACTCGGCTAGTGACACGGCTATTAGCTGACTGTCTGTCTCTTCCGTGGCTGGTGTAGCTTGGCTCCGTTTTTTCCAGTCTTATTTTCCCTACTCACACGGCGGGATTTAATTCAATTCCCGCAGCGTTAGCTATGCAATGTAGAGTTACCGCTCTTGAAAGGGAACGTCTCCGGTTACCATCGTGACCTTGGTTCCCTGAGAAGTGGGAACGAGACATTGGGTTGCAAACCCAAAATTTTGTATAAAATATAAAGTATAAAATAAATAGTCCCACTCCACATGGTCGAAAGCCTTCTCTGCATCAAGAGAGACCAGGGCCTCTGGTATAATGAGTCTGAAGAGGTACTAATTATGTTCATCAGCCTTCTAAGGTTAAAAAAGCCTTGTCTATTTTTTATAAAGCCAGTTTGGTCCAGATGAATGATTTCCTGAATAACAGTTTCCAACCTTAGAGAGAGAATCTTTGCCAGGATTTTCACATCTACGTTAAGAAGGGAAATTGGACGATAAGACACAATCTAGAATTTTTTTATTAGGTTTCAAAATCATTGAGATGGATGCCTGATGCATGGAAGGAGGAAGATCACCATTATTAAGGGATTCTTCAAAAACCGAGATAAGTAGGGAAAGCTGAAGAGAAAACTTTTTTAAAAACTATGTGGGAAAGCCATCTGGACCAGGGATTTTCCACTCTGCATCTGTGTAATAGCTTGCAGAATTTCCACAAAGCACACTCAGGAAGACAAAGATAAATCCAAATAGTATTAATAAATTCACACAATATGATCCAAACAGAGAGATAAGCTACCAATGCATAGCCACAAACAATACCCAACAGCTAAGGAGTGAAAGGCATGAATTTAAATACTGAATATAATGAGGTGTGCACAGCTTCAGGAGCACTTTTGGCACTGTGAGCTTATTAGTCCAGTCATTTTATGAAAAAAGGTTGAACAAATTGCAACAGAAGCAAACTCAACTGATTTTGTATCCTCAATATGTCCTGAGTAAGGAATTTTGAAAAAGACCCAAATATATTCTATTCATATATTCTATTCGTGAATATAGGGTAAAAATTTTAACCTTTAGATATCACCATGAAAATTACTGAGTTGATTACTTACATCAAGACAAACAAAAAATGTATTACAAGTTTTTTAAAATTGTTTGTTAACATGGACAAACGGTGCATAATCTAATTACGTATGAGCTAATTTGCATAAATACCACAACAGATCTAAACACTGGGTATAGCCAGGAGAAAATGTCTTGTTGAATCTTGTTGACACATAACAGTAAAATACTTAATGTTAAGGTCTGAATGGAACCCATTTAGGCTACCCATGAGCATTAATACATAGAGGCAGGAAGAAGTACTTTAAACCAGCCTTTATTAATTATTATTGCAGAGATGGGGTTCGGGGCTGGGTCCGAATTTTTTATTATTATTTAACATATGAGTTGAACAGTATACCTAATAGTTTTTAAAATAATGATTACAAATGATATGCAAATTATATGAACCTGCTCAAAACATTCACATAAATATATAAATAAAAATAAATACTGGAATGGTGATATATAAAGTTCTCAGTCCAAAAGCACAAATATGTCATGAGAACATGCAAATAGCGCACAAAAACGGCATATATCATGTCCAAAGCTACGACTGTAATCTCTCAGAGTTGGAAAATACATTTTAGCAGTTTTTCTGCAATATTAGCACACCCTCATGTCAGGCTTTTTTGGACTTTGAGTAAACTTTTGTTTACTTGTAATAAACAAATACATTATTTTCATATTTGTTGTACATAATTCAACTGAACTACAGCCAAGGTGGAAATGATGCTGAATAAACATACTCTGTATAAAAGCTTGAGTTACCTTGATTTATTTTCTTGTGCTGAAGAGCACATGTGCCTGAAGTTTAATCTTCAACTAATATGTCCTTTTATTGTATATCCTTTTATATGTCCTCTATTATTTCAATGATTACCAAGTAAATAAAATATTTAAGGTGGATCTATTAAAGTGGATTTTGTTCAGGGAGGTGGAAATGACGGAAAACCTGGGGACAGACTTATTTTATTCCAAAAATAGTTTAAAATTGTGATATACATATGGAATTTCGATGGTATGATATTTTATTTGTCCTTAAGACAAACATGTTAAAAATATTTTTAAATCGATCCTAATATAATTTTTTTACATTCAAAGAGGGCCAGTCTGGGTTGGGGACAAGCATAAAACTGCAAAATCTGCTAATAAACAGAATTGCAAAAACATTTTTAAAAGAAAACAGGGGAAAGATTTGGTAGTTACTAGGATGTTGGAGCATGAACTTCATAATGACAATTTATCTGTGCATTTGTTTGTTTGTTTGTTTGTTTATTTACAAAAAAAGGCCAAGGACACAAAAGTGCCTGTAGGAGAATCACCCCTAAACAGAATGGTCAAATTAACTGCACAAAACTAATGAGGGAAGATGGTGCAAACTGAAAACAAAGTCAGTGTGATGTTTGTAGGACATAGAGCTAATGCAAAGGCTGGAAATCAATTTATCCGTTGCTTTGTCGTATTCATGGAGAACGCGGGTCATTATTGCTTAGCAAAAAAGAGAGAAAAAGCGGTGCAGCCGGCGTTTTCCACGGGTTTTTAGACGCGACATGTGGACGGCTCCTCAGTCGCCAGGTTTGATTTACAAGATGGAAAACGCAACCTTAAAAGCATTATCACTGACACAGTTCAATGATCGTGAACCTGTCATGGGCAGTGGAATTCATTGCGGCAGAAAGGACTGCCAGTCTAAAATTAATTTGTTCTATAAACAACTCACCTCTGTTCTCGCATCGCATGCAGACCTGACGAGCAGGTCGGAAATTTAATGAAGATGGAACCTCTGAGTGATTGGAATGAAGGAAACGGCAGGTGAAGACATCCGAAGAGAAGTCGTCTCATTGTTAGATGAAATTTCTCCTCACCTGGAGCACAAGCTATTGTGGATATAGTTCACCGTGTTGGTGACTTTCCTCACACAGCGAGCGACCCATTCTCCTCACAGCGAGTGACTCACTTTCCTCACACAGCGAGCGACTCATTCTCCTCACAGCGAGTGACTCACTTTCCTCACACAGCGAGCAATTCACTTTCCTCAGCTGGCGACTCACTCTCCTCACACAGCGAGCGACTCACTCACTTTCTTCAGCTGGCGACTCACTCTCCTCACACAGAGAGCGACTCAGTCATGTACATTGGCCTAATATTATAATAGAATCTCCACCCTTTTCAAGTACTGTATTGGTGCAGTAACTACTTCAGTAAAGTGTTAAATTTTTGTGTTGTAAAAGTCATTTATTCTGAACCAATAATCTTAAATTGATTCTCATTGCATTTTTTTAATTTTTTTTTAATTTTACATTTATAAAGGCAATTTTCCCCTAACTGTCATCTTTCAAGTCAAATTCTATACATTTTAAGTCACTATATTGCTTTTACCAATCAAATTGACTAGTATATCACAACAAAAACATTTTTCCCACTGCAGAGAAAACAGAATCTGCAACAGAGGTGGCATTTATAAAAATTTGAATAAACAAGCATAAAAAAACAAATAAAAAAAAAACATTGTTTAACCACTTTAAAATAAACACCCGTAAAGCTTTTGTTGATTTTATAAATTATCTTTAAAATAGAATATTTTAAGTTCTCTTACGAGAGGTTCTCTCGTATTGTGTAAGTTGGTTACGCTACGGGAAAGTCTTCTTTCTTCGAGATCTGAAGCCAAAAATTATCCTTAATTTTGTATTCATTGTCAACGCAGTGCGGCAGCCGGCAGACCAAGGCAGGCTGTACAAGCGTGCTCATTGGCTGCTCGGCGGCAACTGCTTAAGCCTATCAGTGAGCCTCGTGAAACCCAGTGAGCCCAGTGAGGCCTCCACACCCTTCTAACCGTCAAGATGGGTGTGGCCAGAGTGTATATAAGAAGGCTCACAGGCTGAATATCTGATTTTCTTGTCTTCAGCGAAGCTCTTCGCATCGCTGGATCTTGAGAGCCGCCGCCGTTGAAACCAGCGACCAGCAAGCCTAGGACAGCGCCTGAAGAAGCCGGCCACCTTCGCCGCCTTCAGCCATCCGTGCCTGCTACGCTATCCGGCGACATATCCTTTTACTGCTGTGTGTGTTCGCCTACTGCGACACATACTTTCTCTCATTCTAAAAGAGCACGAGGCGTTTTTCTAAAAATGCCTCGTTTTTTCCTGCGGCTTGTGCCGCGCCCCGCTCAGCAACGGAGACCGCCACCTCATCTGCGCTCTCTGCCTGGGCCGCGAGCACGCCGCCACCGCACTCTCTCCGGGCGGCTGCCCCGAGTGCGAAGAACTTTCAATGTCGACCCTGCGGGCTCGACTTGAAGTTTTCGACCAAGCTGTCGTTCCGCCTGTCCCTGCCGGGCCGCGCAAGAAGCGCCGCTCGCAGAGACCTCCGGACACTGATGTGACTGAGGAGCTCGCCGGAACTTCTCCCTCGAGCTTCTCTCTCGCCCTCTCCGCCCCCCCTCCCGGCCGTTCAACCGCCGGCTCTCGCCCGCGCCGCCGCCGCGTCAGGGGATGAGGCGAATGAGATAGATACACTCCCTCTGTTCGAGCCGCGCTACTGCGCCACTCACAAGGGATGGCAGAAGTGGACGGTCTCGGAGCGAGCTTCCTCTCCCTTTGTCGGTCCTGGAGCTCTCTTTACGTTACAAGAAAGCTACGCCGTCCTCGCGCGTCACTCACCGGCGAAAGGAGAACAGAGTGTTTTCGTCCCGCCCTGGCCGGACCTACCTCCATTCCTCACACATTTCTCAGTCCCCTCTTGAGTTCAGGCGACTGGAATTGTTCATATTGCAGTATACGAGCCTACGAGACATGACGCTCTTATATGCTCGCTCTAACCGACAGCTAATGTATTCTCCCCTGTGGCTCAGTGGCAGAATCTTAGGCTTTTGCGCCAGGGATCCGGGTTCGATCCCGGCTCTCGCGGCAGATAAAAATGTATGCTGTTCGCTTCTCCAAGCTCGCGGCAAGCTTTTCTTATTTACAGAAAGCGAACCCGCTCTCCCCATTGTTGGGCCGCGCAGATTGCGCCGTTCACAAGGGATGACAGAGCGGACGGTCACGAGCAACGTTCAGCGCGTGTGCCTCACTCACCGGCAAAAAGAGGAGAGAGAGTGTTTTCGTCCCGCTGTGGCCGGACAAACCGCCAATTCTCACACATTTCTCAGTCCGCTCTTAAGTTCAGACGGCTGGAAATATTACTATTGCAGTAAACGAGCCTGTTTTTATTACACGCACGCCTGCAAACAAACTTGAGGTCGCTCACTTATATGCTCGCGCTAACCAAAAGCTATTGTGTTCTCCCCTGTGGTACAGTGGTAGAATTATAGGCTTTCGCACCAGAGACCCGTGTTCGATCCCGGCTCTCGCAACAGATAAAGTTTATGCTGTTCGCTTCTCCGAGCTCGCGGCCAGCTTTTCTTACATACAGAAAGCGAACCCGCCTCTCGCACCCCTCCTACTCAGGGTGCTCGATTATTATTGAGCCTCTATACACGAGGGAAGAAAAGACGGTTAAGTCCCGCTGCGGTTGGACCACCATCAAAGCTTCACGCTCTGTCAGTCCCCATTGCCATGGCTACTGCAGATGTTTACCTCGCAGCCAACGAGCCGGTATATCTACCCGCTCGCCTGCGCGCAACCACCGTTCTCACGGCGACCCAGAGAAATCTCAAATGAGCATAATGTCTGGTTGCACGGCTCACGCCATATGTGTTTCAAATGCAGTGAATGTGCCCACGTTTCCGTGTTCACCCCTGCACACAAGCACTATAAATCCCGTGTCTCTCACAGAGCCCACTCTCATAAAGCAGGCAGAAGCCGCTCGAGTGTTAAAAGTAGGTCACGTGTCCACCTCCCCGTGCCCACACCTACTCACTGCCCACTCTGTCACACGGCCTCTCACGACCGGTCATGTTTTCAATGTAAGTCCTGTGCCCGCCCTCGAGCGCTCACACATACTAACAAACATTTCGCCCCGACGCCGCCCTCGTGCGTCGCGCCTCACACTGTATGTTCCCCGTCCAAAGCCACTGGGATACTGTGTGTAAAACGTCCAGCTATCGCTGCATGCGAGCCGCCGTATCTAAGCACCAAGAGCGCGTGCGCTGCGCCCGCGCCTCCGTTTCGAGCTCTCGAGCCCGCGACGCGCGGCAATCAGAGCTCGGAGGCCATTCTGCCCCTGGCTGCACACGCGAAAGCGTGGGAAGCTATTCCAGGCGCGTCAGAATGGGTGCTAAGCACAGTAAAACAGGGCTATACTCTGCAGTTCGCTCGCCGCCCTCCGCGCTTTCAAGCGTGTACCGAGACCAGAGTGAATGGGGAAGTAGCACATCTACTTTGAGCAGAAATAGCTACACTTCTGTGCAAAGGGGCTATAGAACCGGTTTTCCCCTTCTATGAGCGAGTCGGGCTTTTACAGCCGTTATTTCCTCGTTCCCAAGAAGGACGGAGCTCTCAGACCAATTTTGGATCTGAGACGTTTGAACAAAACTCTAATGAGAAGACCGTTCAAAATGCTCACAACCAGGCAAATTCTCGTGCAAATTCGCCCGAGGGACTGGTTTATATCTCTCGATCTAAAAGACGCGTACTTTCAGATCCAGATAATACCCCGTCACAGGCCATTCTTGAGATTCGCCTTCGAAGGTCAGGTATATCAGTACACCGTCCTGCCTTTCGGCCTGTCGCTGGCACCCCGTACATTTACGAAGTGCATGGACACGGCTCTCGCTCCCCTGAGGGGTCGGGGAATGCGAATTTTGAACTACTTGGACGATTGGCTAATTCTAGCACAGTCAGAGGTCGAACTCATCGCCCACAGAACAGTGTTTCTAAGCCACCTGGACAGCCTGGGGCTCACGGTCAACTAGACCAAGAGCTCATTAGTGCCCAGTCAATCAACCTCTTTTCTGGGTTTGGATCTGGACACTGTGGCAATGACGGCCCGCCTGTCGACACAGCGCGCGCGCTGCATTCAACGCCTGGCCGCGTCTTTCCTGCCGGGCAGCACCGCACCTCTCAAGACATTTCAGAGGATGCTGGGTTGTATGGCTTCAGCTGCAGCAGTGCTTCAGCTGGGTCTGTTACGTATGCGCCCGCTACAACGCTGGCTGAATGCCCGAGTGCCTCACAGAGCCTGGGCTTCCGGCGGCATTCGAATCAGAGTGACTCAGAGCTGCGTTTCAGCACTGAAGCCCTGGTTAGCGGCCGACTGGTACCAGCGGGGAGTGACAATGGGAGCCATCTCGCACCGCAAAGTTATCTCGACGGACGCTTCCACCTCAGGTTGGGGCACTCTTTTCGAGGGCAAACCGGTCTTTGGCCTGTGGTCAGACCAAGAGAAATGCCTCCACATAAACTGTTTGGAGATGATAGCGGTCGAGAACGCGCTCAAGCGCTTCCTCCCATTTATACAGGATCACCATGTGCTAGTCCGCTCGGACAACATGTCAGTGGTATCCTATGTGAACCGACAGGGCGGCGTCAGATCCAGAAACCTGTGCAAGCTGACAGAACGCCTTCTCGTGTGGGCTCACCGCTCGTTGCGCTCGCTGAGAGCCGCGCACATGCCGGGCCACCTGAATGTCGGTCCAGACAGACTGTCCAGAGACATCATTCCCCCGGGAGAATGGTCCCTGCACCCCCAGACAGTCCAGTTTCTCTGGCGCCTATTCGGCAGAGCGGAGGTCGATCTCTTTGCGTCAAGAGACAACGCTCACTGCCCGAAATTTTTCTCGAAAAGCGAGGATGCGCTGTCCCAGACATGGCCCAGCCTCCCGCTGTACGCTTTTCCCCCGATCTCCCTGTTACCACAGGTCATTGCGAGGATCAGGGAAACGCACCACCCAGTGCTTCTTATAGCCCCTCGTTGGGAGAACCAAACCTGGTACCCAGAGCTGGTGAGGCTGTCGCACTCATCCCCATGGCCGATCCCCGTGAGAAAGGATCTCCTCTCTCAAGCCGGTGGATCGATCTGGCATCCCCATCCAGAACGATGGTCTCTGCATGCATGGGTAATCAACGGATACCCGTTGACCTGCCAGAAGGGGTCGTGAACACGATCACGCAGTCTAGAGCCCCCTCCACGAGACGGCTCTACGCGTCTAAGTGGTCGGTGTTTTCTAAATGGTGCGCTACTAAGAGCTTAGATCCACGTGCATGTGGGGTCCCACGGGTGCTCTCCTTCCTACAAGAGCTGTTGGACAAGGGCAGGTCCCCTTCCACGCTCAAAGTGTATGTGCCTATTGCAGCGTTCGCTGAGACGACACGCGCGGCCAGACATTAGGAAGGAACGAGCTTATTATCCGCTTCCTCAGAGGAGCCAGACGGATGAATCCCCCGCGGCCCCCCTCGGTTCCTATTTGGGATCTGTCCTTGGTCCTGGAGGCCCTGAAGGCTTTTCCCTTTGAACCGCTTGAATCTGTGGATTTAAAGTACCTGTCGCTCAAAACCGTTTTTCTGATAGCTCTGTCTTCAGTAAAACGCGTGGGGGATTTGCACGCGCTATCTGTTAGCCCTGCATGTCTTGAGTTCGGACCGAACGACTCGAAAGTCATTCTCAGACCGAGACACGGTTACATCCCCAAAGCGATTGGAACCCCTTTTAGGGCACAAATTATTTCCCTTTCGGCTCTGCCAGCATCCGATATTGGGGACAGTGATAACCTCCTATGCCCTGTCAGGGCGCTGAGAGTTTAAATCACGCGCTCCGCCGCTTTCAGGCGTTCCGAGCAGCTCTTTGTTTCCTTCGGCGGGCGCACCAAGGGTCTCGCCGCCTCGAAACAGAGCCTGTCCAGGTGGATAGTGGACGCGATTGCAGCAGCTTATGCCTCCAAACACCTGCAGTGCCCTCTGGGTATCAGAGCCCACTCTACTAGAAGCATGGCCTCTTCGTGGGCATGGTCCAGTGGAATTTCTATCCACGATATTTGTATGGCGGCGGGCTGGGCCTCCCCATCGACATTCGTGAGGTTTGATAACCTGGAAGTTCCCGCCTTACAGGCTAAATTGCTGTCAGTATAAGTGACATGTATGCTCTGCCCAGTCGCTCATGTGCAGACTACGTTCGCATGCTGACGATATTTCTGGCATGTTACTTAGGGTGAAGTGTTTTATACTCAGACCGGCTGGTCCGCTCTGTTTCTCATTCCCCGTTACGCGTTGTTTACCGGTGCTGGCCCGCGCTGCTGGCCGTCCGTCTTCCAACCTGCTGCGCGGGGGGTTATTCTCTTCGTAAAAGACCGATGATGTCGCTCTTTTCCTCCCCTAATGTGTGCTTATGTACTGTGTGGGCTCGCGCTGCCGGCCCCACTGTTTTTCACTGATATATAGACCGGCAGCGCCGCTCTATTTTATACACTGAGTGAAGTGCTTTGTACTGTCTTGGCCCGTCTCTTCGACCGGCCACCTGTTCCAGCAGAATGTTTTCCCCGGTCTCCCTGGGTTTCAAGTGCTGGATGCTCGGCGCGCACGGCGTTGACAATGGGTTCCCGTAGCGTAAGCAACTTACGCAATACGAGAGAACCTCTCGTAAGAGAACGTACTCGGTTACCTAATGTAACCTCGGTTCTCTCTAGAAGAGGGAACGAGTATTGCGTAACCTGCCGTGTCGCGCCACGAGCTTTTGCGCTTCAGACTACGAAAACCAGATATTCAGCCTGTGAGCCTTCGTTATATACACTCTGGCCACACCCATCTTGACGGTTAGAAGGGTGTGGAGGGCGCGAAGCGCCCTCATTGGAGGCCACGTTTCACGAGGCTCACTGATAGGCTTAAGCAGTTGCCGCCGAGCAGCCAATGAGCACGCTTGTACAGCCTGCCTTGGTCTGCCGGCTGCCACACTGCGTTGACAATGAATACAAAATTAAGGATAATTTTTGGCTTCAGATCTCGAAGAAAGAAGACTTTCCCGTAGCGTAAGCAACTTACGCAATACTCGTTCCCTCTTCTAGAGAGAACCGAGGTTACATTAGGTAACCGAGTACGTTTTATTGGCTTTTTTATTGTCCAGCAGCAGTCCTTAAACAAATATAAAATACACATAATATACACAAACTATTTTGTAATTTGTAATTATCAGTTAAAGTACCCCTATTATGGACTTTTGAAAATTACCTTTCATGCAGTGTGTAATGTAGCTGTATGTGAATGTAAACAGTCTGCAAAGTTGTAAAGCTGAAAGTGCTTCATAAATAAAGTTTACTCAAAGTTGACTCTGAACCACTCAAATGAGTCTTAGGACTTCAAATCTATTTTCGTCAGGTTCACACATCACAACGTTATGACATTTGCATAATGCTCGCTTACACAGCTTGAGCCCCTAAATATTGACTATTTCACTCAAGTCTTAGTTCCTCCAAGTATACATCTAAGCCAAAACATTGACTTGACATTTGGAGATGGATGTGACGGGTGACTTCTTCCAGTACAACCTCCTGAAGGGATACAGGGGCCTCAGGAACTGCAACAACACAACACCACAATCCATGGCAGGTGAGTCGCTCGCTGTGTGAGGAGAGTGAATCGCCAGCTGAGGAAAGTGAGTCGCTCGCTGTGTGAGGAGAGTGAGTCGCTTGCTGTGTGAGGAGAATGAATCGCTCGCTGTGTGAGGAGAGTGAGTCGCTTGCTGTGTGAGGAGAATGAGTGAAACACATTCCAACCCTGGCGGTCTGACCAAATCAGTGGGGAGACAAAATAATCAGTTGCTTCTATACACTCTGCAGGTGCAATATAATAGCATACAACCAATTATCTGGCTTTCATCAGCCAGTTCCCTTGTGTTGGAAATTAGCATTTTCTATAACTGTAGTCCTCACAAGACTTGTATTTAGAATAACTGTTCCCTTTCGAGGCGGTAACTTCGACATTACGTCGTGTGACGTATATGGGAACTCCTCCCCTTCTCCACTTTTGCTGAAATCTTATGGGCTAATGTCAGCTGGGGACAGCTGGCCAATTGATGCGAATATGCAAATACTGGCAGGTCCGCTGGCAGTATAAATTGCATGGGCGCGACAATTACGTCAGAATCTCTTTCTTCAATCTCTTTCTTAAATCATCGTGCTACAACTCAATCAGTAAACGGAATTCTAGTCATCGTAGGAGGTGCAATCAGAAGATTCTTACCTTTCTTCTCAGCATCCGATGGCTCCTACTTGCCGGATCTGTTCGGGCACTCGGCTAGTGACGCGGCTATTGGCTGACTGTCTGTCTCTTCCGTGGCTCTTCCGTTGGCCCTATTGAACCGCCCGACACCCATCAGTTTTGTGAGCCAGCAAAGAGTAAGCTGGATTCGTGGTTCCTCCAGTCGAGCCGCCATCGGGCTGCATCGAGGAGGGGAACACCGTTTTTCCCGGACGTCCACGAGCACGTGGTGAAGTTGTGGGCTGCTCCCCAGTCGGCACGCACCCACTCCGCTACACAGGCCATGTTTGCCCACGTGGACGAGGTGGAAGCCCACGGATACGTGCGCATGCCCCCCGTTCGGACCGCAGCTTGCCGTCCAAGCCATGCAGATTTACGGCTCACCAGGCAGATAAGGCCTACGGAGCGGCAGGGGAGGCAGCCTCAGCTCTCCATGCCATGACTATACTCCAGGTATTCCAGGCAAAGCTGCTCCAGTCCCTGGATGGTGTCGCCTCTGTGGACGCTGACGTCATCCGGGATCTCCGCTCGGCAACGGACCTCGCGCTGATGGCCACCAAACGCTCCGCGCAGGCCATTGGCCGCTCGATGGGGTTCCTAGTCGTCCTCAATAGGCACCTCAATAGGCCATCACAGTCTCGATCCTGTTCTATTTCGGCTTCTCGCTAGCCTCGGGGTCCTGCTAGACAGCCCGCTGCGGCGCCCCGCACCGAGCCGGACGCTCGTGTCGGCTGGAACAAGCAGTGGCCAGGACCGGGGAAGAAGAGGCAGGGACAGAGAAGGAGCCCACGCCACGAGAAGATCAGTGCGTCTTCCTCGGCATCCAAGCCATCTTCCTGACAGAGCGGGCAAGAGGAAGAGAGAGCGCACCGGAGGCCCCGCCCCCAAGCGCCTTGTTCTGTTGCATCAGGTCCCTCATGTTTCTTCGAGCGACGATTGCAATATGTTTGTGAATGTGGTTCCTGTTCTTGTGAGAAATGCAATAAAAACATGTATCCCTTCACAAAAAGAGCTTTTTCTTCCTCTTACACCTCACTCTGTGTCAACCGCCCTGCCCCAGAGCAGCGCGGAGCCACAGCCCATAACTATAATGGCATCTCGTGGGCTCGAGAATGCCAACACCACGCACAGCCCTCCGCGAGCCGCCCTCCCACCAGAGCTGAGAGCCTGGCGGGGGCGGGGCTCCAGCCTAAACACAGCGCCGTTAGAAACCGTGATGGCCACAGAGCTAACGCGCCCGCTGTGTCACTTTCTGGATGCGTGGAAGGCTATTCCGGGAATTTCGCCATGGGTATTGGGTGTAATTCAGCACGGTTATTCTCTTCAGTTCAGACGCAGACCGCCCCGCTTCCGCTTCGGTGGATTTATAGGACGCATACTTTCATATCCAAATTGTGACGCGCCACAGGCGCTTCCTGAGGTTTGCCTTCAAAGGCACGGCTTATCAGTACTCAGTGCTCCCGTTCGGATTGGCTCTGGCTCCCCGCACCTTTTCGAAGTGTGTAGACACGGCGCTCTCTCCCCTCAGATTAAGCGAAATTCGTATCCTGAATTATCTGGACGACTGGCTGATTCTAGCCCACTCAAGAGATGTGCTAATCGGTCATGTGGAAACGCTGCTTCGCCACTTGGTTACGCTGGGAATGCGTGTAAACATGCAGAAAAGCGTGCTGACACCGAGTCAGTCCATAACATATCTGGGTGTATGTTTGAACTCGGTGATGATGCAAGCCCGTCTCTCCCGAGAGCGCATGGAGTCAATATCTTCGTCCCTGTGCCGTTTCAGACCGGGCAGGTCTGTGTCGCTGAGGGAATTTCAGAGGCTACTGGGACTGATGACAGCAGCTTCTTCAGTGTGCCATCTGGGTCTGCTGCATATGCGACCGCTGCAGTTTTGGCTGAAAACTCGAGTCCCTCCGAGGGCGTGGTCTTCCGGCCACAAGCGCATTACGATTACTCACAGTTGCGTCCGCACTCTGAGACCGTGGAGCAACCTGGAGATGTTCAGCTCAGGAGTCCCTCTGGGTATCGTGACAACGCACCGTGGTCTCGATGGACGCGTCAACCTCAGGCTGGGGAGCAGTGTGCTTGGGCATGCCTGCCTCAGGTCTGTGGTCAGAGTTGCAGAAAAAGTGGCCGTCTGGATTTGAAGGCGGTATCTTTGGCCCTCAAAGCTTTTCGGTCGCAGTTGGAGCAGCAACATGTACTGATTCGAACCGACAACACGTCTGAGGTTTCGTACATAAATCGCCAGGGCTGCGTGCACTCCAGAGCCCTGTTCAAACAGGCAGCGAGTCTCCTGCTGTGGGCAGACCGACACTTTCTCTCCGTAAGAGCGGCGCACATCCCCGGTCTCCTGAACTGTGGAGCGGACATGCTTTCGAGGAATGGGATTCCTCAAGGAGAGTGGAGACTTCACCCCGGATCGGTTCAAATGATTTGGGATCCGTTCGGGAGGGCGGAAGTGGATCTGTTTGCCACGAGCGAGAACACGCACTGTCAGACATTCTTCTCGCTATCTCACTCCCCTCTGGCAGGGGATGCCCTGACATTGCGCTGGCTGGAAACCAGGCTTTACGCGTTCGCTCCGGTGAAGATTCTGCCTACGGTATTATGCAAAATCAGAGAGGAGAAAGCGTCTGTGATCCTTGTGGCCCCAAACTGGCAGAATCAGGACTTTTAATGAGCGGGACACCCTGCATTCACGAGTGCTGAGCACTCTCTCGGAGGCGTGCGCGCCTTCTACCAGGCGTCTCTACGCTTTGATATGGGGAGTTTTCTCGAAATGGTGCCAGGACATCGGTGTCGACCCGGGTAGCTGTTCTGTGTCGGATATTCTGCGCTTCCTTCAGCACAGAATGGATAAGGGGAGTTTGTTGTCCACGCTGAAGGTTTATGTGGCCGCTATTGCCGCCTTTCATTCCCCGGTTGACGGACAGTCGATTGGTAAGCACACACTGGTGATCAGTTTTCTCAGGGGAGCTAGGAGATTATGCCCTTCACGGCCGCCTTCTGTGCCGCCGTGGGATTTAGCCCTGGTTTTGAGGGCCCTGTCTCTACCACTGTTCGAGCCGCTAGCCTCGATCGCGATTAAGGAGCTTTCCCTGAAGACGGCTTTACTCCTCGCTCTCGCTTCAGCGAAGCGCGTTGGTGATCTGCAGGCATTCTCGGTGAGTAACGACTGCATCTGTTTCGGACCGGGCGACTGCAGCGTCACTTTTCGGCCGAGGCTAGGCTACGTCCCGAAGTCCCTCAATACACCGTTCAGAGCACAGGTTGTTTCCCTGCCTGCCTTATCTGCTGAACTGTCAGCCTCCCATGGCGCTGACGTTCAGAGCGCTGTTTGCCCTGTCAGGGCTTTGCGGATGTATATGAATCGCTCGGCTGCCTTTCGTCAAAGCAGAGGCTTGCTCACCAGTGTTGGGCAGTAGCGTCGCTACAAGTAGTGATGTTACTAGCTTAACTACATTTCTCAATAGCGTGGTGGTAGCGTCGCTGTTTTCTGAATCAAATAGCTTTTCAGTAGCGAAGCTCTTTTGTTGATCAAGTAGTGCGGTAGCGTCCACACAAGCTGAAGCTACATTTTCTGAAGCACAAGCTCAAATCGGATGCTAATACAACTGCTAAGGATCACTGATCCTGGATCATTAAGTGACACCACCCACCACCCTACAACGACCTGCCGGTGATGACTTTTTTGTGTTTTACAGCGGTTGGCAATGGCAACCAGCTTTTTGGTGCATTACCGCCACCTTCTGCTCCGGAAAGTGACATCATATACTCTACTTGGGCTGACACGCAAGAAATTTACTTGATGGAAAGATGGCAGAGGGTGAGGACAGATAATGGTTCAAATTTTGTGAAGGCTTTCAATGTCTTTTCAGAAGTTCAAAGAACCATTCAAGACAGAGAAGAGGAGGACGAGGAAGAAGAGGAGGGACACACTGTCTTCATAAATGTCACAGACATTTTTAATAAAACAGAAGAAGACTACAGTCTCCCACTTAATCAGCGATGTGCCTGCCACACCCTCAACCTGGTTGCAACGAGAGACATTGAGGGTGCTTTGACCCAGTCAGAGGCCTTTAAAAAAGTATCAAGATCAACAATTGGCAAATGCCAGGGACTGTGGAACAAGCAACACAGAGGCACACAAGCTTCAGACATTATCAAAGACAAGCTAGGGTGCCAGCTGATAGTTCCCAGTCCAACAAGGTGGAACTCCATTTACCATGCCATGGAGCGCTTGAATACCTGTATCCTGACAAAAGAACAAGACCTCCAGGAGACCTGTGAGAAGCTTCTGGTGACTCGCTTCAAAGCAACAGAACTCACCTTCATACAGGAGTATGTTCAGGTAAATATTACCTTTATTTTAATATGTACTTAAGTTAACCGGTGTTCATGCTGTAATCCATGTGTCTGTCTGAAAATAAAGGCAACCACATACCTCTAACTGAGCTTAGTGTAGGGAATTTTTTTCCCCAGGTTGTTAACTGAATGTTAAACAACTACTACTTATTAGAATGATGATGATTATAAATAAGAAAACTTATATTATTATTACTTTTGAGTAATTGTTATTTATTCCTTGTCTTTTCTGTGCATCTTTAAGGTTATGGCGCCTCTGGCCAAGGCCCTTGACGTACTACAATCAGATAAAATGGCCTACACAGGAGTGTTGGTGCCAACAATCTCAATTCTCCTCAGTAGAATGGAGCAGATGAAGCATGAGGCAAACATGCATCACTGTAACCCACTGGTAGATGCCATCATCATTGGGGTGAAGAGGAGGTTTGGATACATTTTTCAAGATGCAAGGTTGCTCGTAGCATCTGCAGCTCATCCTATGTTCAGATTGGCGTACATCCCCAGTGGAAAAAAGGCTGATGTTGTGTCAAACCTGAAAGCAGAAGTTAACCTGCTTCAAACTCAATACCCAGATGATCACATGCAGACAGATGGCGAGGACCCAACTGATGATGGCGATGAAATAACTGGATACTTCCCATCACTCAGAACAAGAACAGTTCTGAATGAAGTGGACAGCTACTTGCAATCACCCGGAACCAACCTTGTCAATGCATTCCAAAACCTGCCGATGATGAAGAAGATCTTCCTGAAGTACAACACAGGAGTTCCTGCTAGTGCAGCTTGTGAACGACTCTTTAGTGTAGGAAAATAATTCTTCCGACCAAAAAGAAACCGTCTTTCCGATGCAAATTTTGAAAAGCTTCTACAGTATTGTGTCGCGTGAATAAACACCTCTTGTTAAAAAGCTCGGGGTCCAGCCTGGCCACCTCTTGATATGTGGTGGCAGAAACTTGTTTCCATGGAGAGAGAGAGATATCTTTCACACACTCACACACACACACACACACACACACAAACACACACACACAGCAAATGTTATTTAGAGGGCATGTTTTTTTTGTTTGTACTGTTTGGAGCAGGTGGTTTGAGCTGAGTTGAGTTTTAAATTAACTTACAGTTAGTCCTGCAAATGTGTCCAAGTCTAAAGTGTGCATACCCAGGCAAACACATATGCATATGCATACGTACACATACAGATGACACACACTCTGTTATTATGTGGATCACGTTTTTTGTTTGTTTGTTTTTGTTGCCAAATTGGTTGGAACAGTTGTTTAATAAACAATTGAACTGAACAATTATGCTTGCCTATCTGTTTGACTTTTATTGATCACTGAGATAGCATTGATTTGGAATGAAGTTGGTTCAATATAAAACTGTAATTTTAAAAAATAGCTTAGATGTAGTGAACTACTTTTGCCATGTTCCTGTAGCTTAGCTTGCTACATTTTCCAGGGTGGTAGCTTCAGTGTAGTGAAGCTTCATTTAATGTAGAGTAACTGCTAGCTTAGCTCACTACATTTTCCAAGTAGCTTGCCCAACACTGTTGCTCACTGGGTTGTGGACGCTATTACTTTGGCTTGCCAGGGGAAAGATTGTCCCCTTAACATCAAAGCTCATTCGACGAGGGCGATCGCCTCTTCGTGGGCCTGGTCTAGAGGTATGTCTATACACAGGACTTATGTCTTGCTGCTGGCTGGTCTTCTCAGAACACATTCGCCAGGTTTTATAAGTTGGATGTACCCTCTGTAGCATCTCAAGTGCTTTCGGTGAGTTGAGGTTTCTCATGTGTTAAGTTTGCAGTAGTTACCTTTATTGCTAACTCTGTGATTATGACTTATGAGCATTTGTCTCTATGGCAGTAGTCACTGTTGCTAACTCTGTGTTATTCTTATGCAGCTGTCACCGCTATGCCGTCGACACTGTGTTAACTCATGCTATTGTGTTGTGTTTGCCCTGAACATTCAGTGCAGGCAGCCTTCCTATTTCATTGCGTTGGGATATGCAAATTTTGACAAGGTGAAACAGGCGCGCTATTGGCCTATCTCCACCTATCAGATGCAAGTATTCCTAGCTGCGCGGTTATTGGCTGTAGGAACTGTCTGTCTTGAGTGGTGTAGCAAAGAGTATAGAAGTACCAAGAGGCGAAACTCCGTTGCAGTTTTGGCAACAATCGCTAGATGGCGCTGCTGTCGCGCTGTCGCCATTTTGGACTGAACCAACGGCTTTACCGTTAGCACAACTACCGTATACAGCATTAACATTATGTCTGGAAATAATTGGAAACAGTGTTCTGCCATCAACTGCAACAACTACCAGTGTACAACCAATCAACTAGCATTTCATAGATTCCCCAAAGATCCAGAGGGGTAAAGTAGAAAAGGTTTTTATTAACGTTAAAGTGAGTTAACGTCAACGATAGCAGGTGCTGTAATGTTAATGTAAGCTATCCCATAACCGCAGTAACAGTTTGTTAACGTTATGTATTTGGTCGAAATTGAGTCAGGACTCAAAATGGGCTTTTTAAATCGCATATTTTCAGAGATATATGAACACCTGACCTGGCAAATGACCGCTTTATTAATTCATAATTCATTGGAGTGAAATAACTTATGAAAGTGAAACAGAAAAAAAGTTATATAAGTCTGAGTTTATTAAAATGTACATATTTAAAAATATAATTATTTATATTTTATATAAAATATATATATTGCAAAATATATTTTACTCTATAACTGCAAGAAAATGAAAGCAAAAAATCTGAACAAGTTGTGTTCCACATTTTAGGTTGATATCTCAAAAAATTAGCTTTCAGTAAGATTTTATTTGGGCGTAGTACCAAACTTTTTCACTAAACTTACCGAAACAGGCCAATCAGGATGCTCTCTGTCTTACATGTGCTTGCTGAGGCACACATGCACACTAGCACACACACGCAAGGTCTCTCGCTCCCTCACCCTTTCTGCCGTGTGCTCTACACGGTTTGGAGCTGCGCGCTCTTGCTCGCTCGCTCTAGATTCCGGGAGATTTTAGCTAATTTGCGGGCATCAGGGAGCCGCTATCAATATGCGGGAGACTCCCGGAACTTCCGGGAGACTTGGGATGTCTGCTATAGAGATATTAAAAACTAGAAACTACTATTTTGTTCCCTTAACCGCTTTTGAATTGGAACCGGTATCATTCAATTCTGCGTGTTGCGTTCAGTCCAAGATGGCGGAGCTGCAGCTCTGCGCATGGGTGCGTTTGTTGCAATGGAACGTTCTGTTGAGTTTCGCCTCTTGGTACTTCTATACTCTTTGACCTCACTCTCTCACGGCAGGATTTTATACAGTTCCCATATACGTCACATGACGTAATGTCGAAGTTACCGCCTCGAAAGGGAACGTCTTCGGTTACTATCGTAACCTCGGTTCCCTGAGAGGCGGGAACGAGACATTACGTTAGCCGCCGTGCTCACTTGTTTGGCTGTTTAGCGCTCAGCCGTGATTCTGACGTAATTGTCGCGCCCATGCAATTTATCCTGCCCGCGGACCTGCCAGTATTTGCATATTCGCGTCAATTGGCCAGCTGTCCCCAGCTGATGTTAGCCAGGGGGCCAATGTTTCGGAAAACATTGAAGCTTCCCCGGGCGCCACCATTGATTAGCAGACCATCACCTGCTGTTAGCATTCCATTGACTCCCATTCATTTTGGCGTCACTTTGACAGTGAATAACTTTACATCTGAGGCGTTTAAAGACTCCATTTGTCCATTATTTATTTCTAAAGAAACACGAAAATGTATAAAAGGCTCCATTACCTTGTATCTTACGTTATGGCCCCGTAGAAGCAGTTTTTGTAAAAATAGGTTAACGATTGCATCACAACCACGACATAACCATGTTGTTTCATCTGATAAATAACCATGACAATAGTTAGCCTACAATACATTATAATACTTACCTATTTGTGTTTATAACTTTTAAGAGTACAATGCATTATAATTCCAGATGAAGCCTGCATTTATAATGGGTATTCTTAATGCATTTTAATGCACGCATTATGCCTTGAACTTATACACAAGATACACAACACAACATTTAGAGCATGCATGGAAGATGCACAAAATGGATATAATGGTGCCACCATGGCAACATGGCAACTAAACTTAAGAATTCTTAAAGGTCATTAAAAAGGAACATTGGCTTGCCAAGAACCACCCCTCACTCATTCTTGGCAGCCTTATACGTGACATTTGAAAAACATGAATGTGGTTAACCAGACTGTAAAAGAACATATTTGTGTGCACCTCAAACTGTATATAACTGTTTATATTGTATATTTAAATGTATATATTTACTTGTCATTTCCAGGACAAGAACAGAAATAACCAATAAGCTAGACATGAATAAAAATAACATTAGCTGCACATACTTGTGTATAAATGTTTGTTAAAAAGGGGATTGACCTTCTGATTTCTATAGTTTCTTTTTGTATATATAAATATTAAGCTACCTATTAAATCTACATGCCTTTTCCGTTTATTACTACATAGATTTGGTAAACTCTATAGATTCTTACAGTTTTTATGAATAAAACATGATTTGCATTGTAAATGTATTGTTCCTTTGTACTTTTCCACACAAATTGGATTTTACTGAAAGGGAAATGTCTTATAACCACTTCATGATATCTTATGGCTGTTCAAGTCAAGTCACCTTCATTTATATAGCACGTTTAACAATATGAATTGTTTCAAAGCAGCTTTACAGTGATAATAGGAAATTACAGTAACAGAGATTGTTTTGGCTTTACAGCAGCATAAAGTTATTGCGAAGATCATTAGTTATTGACTTAGGGGCCGCTAACATGACACCGTTCTAACAGAAAACCCTCAACGCACTCCGGCCGCTCATCCGCACAAAACAGTGCCTGGTGGCTCGATTACACACTCCCGGAAATAGGTTCCAAGGTGCACTCAAAAAAATGCTGGGTTGTTTCTGTAAACAAATTGTTGGGTTGATTATGCTGGGTCAAAATTATGTGTTGTTTTGGGTACTGTAAACACATTATTGGATTGCTCATGCTGGGTCAAATGAGTTGTAAGGGGGTCATTCACAAACAAACAGCTGGTTGGGTTATTTTGACCCAGCAACTAGTTATTACTTTTTTATTCTTTGCAGAACTTTCTAGATTCTTCACTTCTGACTCAAGGAGCACGCCACTCGGAGGGCAGTGTTATGGTAAGTTAATATGAATGTTTACCTATATTTTTAACAAGTTGTGGTAACAGCAAGCTAATTTCACTGTTCAGCATACGATATGGAAGTGTGAGGGGTAACGTAATTATTCTGTGAAACATTAAATAGCCTATCCGGTTAGATTTTTTTTTCTGACAAATTGCCGCATCGTTAGTTGTAAACCAGCTATATCAGCAGCCTTTTTGAAATATGTCAATTCATCATGTAATTATCGTATTCATTGTGGACTTTGCGTATTTAAAAGTGAGGAAAGCGTTTTGAATGAAATCCATACTAGCGCAACTTATGTTTTAGTCCCTCACAGCACATAAAATCTGCGGGAAATTAGTCTAGGTTACTGTAGCTAGTGAGTTGTGTGTGGAAAGTCTGCTGGCATATTTTATAAATACTCGCCAGAAGAAGCGACTGGGGTAAATTCCAGCACAGTCTGCATGTGTCTTCTGTAATATCTCTGTCGGAACCAGGATAGTTTTTGCCAAAAAAAAAAAAAATGCTTTCAAGAGCTTTATAGTTTTTTTTTTTTTTTTTTTTTTTTTTTGTTTTTTTTAGTAAATGTATGACGTGCAATCTTTACAAACAGTGACTGAGGAAAGGAGAAATACATCAATATCATGTTAAGCATTTTCTTGCCCTGAAAACCCATTTCAAGTTGTTAAGACTTGAGGTACTAAGACTAATCATAGACAGTAAAAGAAATGGACACAGCGACCCCATAGACTTCAATGGAGAAAAGTGAAGTCAATTAGAAGCACTCACTTCCTGATGGCTGAGCGTACTGCACAGACTCAAACTGAGCTTGATGACGTAGATGTGACGTGAGCAACCTGTCTGTCTTCTAGTAGCTGTGCCAAGAGAAATCTGAATCATTCCCTTCCAAAACTTGCAGAGACAGAGAGCGTGAGTAAGAGGTGTCCATGAGCTAGGAGCAGGAGCAACTTTTGCTAAGTATTCTGATTAATAATTTTGTCATTTTGCCTCCACGTCCCCCGATTGCCTGCGAGCTTCTACTCCTGTCTATACGGTAATTTCTCTACTGTGCAACAGAGAGTCGCGTGGTTATGATGCAGTCGTTAGCCTATTTTACAAAAACTGCTTCTACGGGGCCATAACGTAAGATACATGGTAATGGAGCCTTTTATACATTATCATGTTTCTTTAGAAATAAACAATGTACAAATAGAGTCTTTAAACGCCTCAGGTGTAAAGTTATTCGCTGTCAAAGTGACGCCAAAATGAATGGGAGTCAATGGAATGCTAACAGCAGGTGATGGCCTGCTAATCAGTGGCGGCCCCCAGGGAAGCTTCGGTTTCCGGCTGATGGATTACCCCCTTGAGACTAATAGGCTCTATGCACGTCACAGTTCCGGGTTCGATTGTACTATACTATCAACTTCCTGTTCATCTTCCTTTTTATACACAGACAGATATGGCTCTCTTTTATAGTCGTTGTCTTCAGGACTTACCTTGTCTGACGGTAAATGATGTAGACCGACTACAAAAAATCATGTGCCGCTCCAAACAGCAAGCGGGACAAAGGATTTAAAATGTACATCGGCAGCTATATCGACAACTATGAGGGTAAGTAGCTAACATACTCTACTATATTAAAACAGACAGACCAACTATCAATTAAGAAGCCCTTATCCACCATTATGGCCATGTCAGGGGTAAGAAGGTTAATGATCCCTGACTGTTTGAACAACTCCCGGTCACTAATAGACCCTGCATAAAGTCCAGACACAAATGTTATTGCAGATGGAGTTGGTGACACAAATCATTCTGTGCTTTGCCGGTTCAGTCAGTTCCGAGAAGGCCATCAGGTGGTTATAGGTTGCAAATCTGTCAAGAAAGAAACATGCATTGGTTCTCACATGGCATAAAATACTTACACTTAGCTTTATAGTATAGTATAGTAATTTCCAGTTTAGGAAATAAGAATGCTGAACTACAAGTAAGTGATACAACAATTTTGCAATAGCCTACATCATGAGTCATGAAAATTATGCAATTCGGTATGTATGATTAAACTAACTCTGATTGCTGTTGAAGACAACCGCTGCTGTTCATACTTATAATTATGTTAACCTACGTTGTTGTTATTATTTCGGTCGGTGTAGCCTACTTTTAGACTGCCTAGGCTACGTGCAGCTAGCTTATACAACTCCAGTAATATCAACAACGTGGACTAGTGTTTTCAGGACAATGGCAACGCGATTACAAATATCAGAGGCAATATAATATTACCTTGTATAAAAGCGTATGTCCTCATCGGACCCAGCAAATCTCTGGAGACCAAAGCAAAGCGTGATCTTGGTCTGGTCCAACTGCTTCCGTATATCTTCTATCTTCCTTGTCAACTCCTCATTTTCATGTAAAACCATGTCCAGAGCTGCAGCTTCGGGAACTGAACAATAATCGTGTCCTCTCCATGTCAAAGTCCATATCTTGCTCTACGTCCGAGTCAGGATCAGGGGGCAGCGGTCTCTCTTGCCGTTCCCAAACACTCGACCTCAGCGGCTGCACTTGGTAACGGTTCCACTCAAACAGTGTAGGGAAAACACCTTTATTCAGACGTCTCAGACTAGTCCCTTCCATAAAGTCATCAGGTCTGAAATTACCGCTACACACCTTTGTGTTTTTGTTGACTTGGAAGTCATCCCTCCTGATCTTAACAATTTTTTTCTGAGATCCTCTTCCACAGGAAATGAATAAAAACTCACAGCCGAGTTGTATCTTGCCGACACAACGCACAACAGCACACAACAATGTTCTGATCTAGGTCGCATTAGCTTTTGATATCGGAAAACCTTTTTCTCCATAGTTAAGCTGCCAAGATAAAAATAACTAGAAATATAAGAACAACTAGAAATGTTTGTTGTTGTTAAGTTTCGCGCCATACACAAGGTTATTGCGTGGGTTAGCATCAGATCTAATACGGAAGTGGAAACTGTTTGCCCAGTAGAGAGTGTAGCCGGAAACACGTCACAACCCCTGCTGCATAGAGTGTATTTAGCATAGACATAATAGAGAGCAGATGCCCCATTGGCCGCTGGGCGCAAGAAATGCGGCCGCCATCTTGAACCGGTAATACTACTAGTTGCGTAGCAGCAGAAGAAACAAGATGCCGAGCACTGTGCAGCATATTCCTGCTCAAATCGGCGGACTATCGCAAACAGGGCTCGGGGGATTACTTTTCACAAGTAAGATTTAACATTACCATACTATTGGTTGTATTTTGTGAATAGAATATAACCAGAGAGTTGAGATGGAACAAGGATGTTTGATATTACTGTACTGAAATCGTAGCCAGCTAGCTAGGCTATGTTTACTGCACCGGCCGGTGTTCACTTGTGGCCACACAAGCTACACTTTTCTTGTCATGTGAAATTAGCGCAACTTAAAGTAGATTCCTATGTAGTGAACTAGCCTACTGCTGTGTTTGTGTTAGTTAGTTTGCTACATTTGACTGGGTGGTAGCTTTTGTGTAGTGAAGCTTTATTCATGGCAGAGTAACTGATAGCTTAGCTCACAACAATTTCCAAGTAGCTTGCCCAACACTGTGTATTATTCACATGTAATTCACCCTACCAAAATTAATAATAATATAATTAGATATTGTTTCTTCAACTTATTAAAATATCTGACTACTGCCACTATCTGTTTCTGCTTCTATCAGAATATTCTATTAGGCTACTGTTAAGCCCACTGTGAATATTAAAATACACCGAACCATGTGTCCTGTATCATAGCTACATTACATTTGCAGCAAAAGAAACCGTGTGAAAATCAGAGGTATTCAGTGAGGTATGATTAATGAAATGTGCTGACAGCGTCACAGATGAGGTTACAATGTTCTTCCGCTAGACGCATGCAGTTCTGTTTATTAACTGCGAGCGCACCAAAAGTTATGGACTGCAGCTTTAACCAACAAAAGTTAAGGAAAGCTGCAATCTGTAACTTTTTTGGATAAAAATTTACAAAAATCAGTTATTGAGCAAGTACATGAAGATCAGTGCCCTTTCCCAGTGTCCCATTATAACAGTACATTTATAACAATGATTTATAATTTGAGCTGTCGGGTCTGATTTCACTGGAAATTTCTGTCTGTATACAAAGAATATACAGCTATTCTATCGCATGTCAGAGTAGCCTTCTGGTGATGGTGCTGGGTTTGTAGCTTGTTCTTACAGCAGTTATTTAGAATTTAAAAAAAAAAACCCTTAATTATCAAATTAAATTTTAAATGTGAAACCAAACCTGTAAATGAGAAAATGTGAAAACAAAATGTACTGTAAGTAAACAACCATGAACAAAGAACAGAAAAATTTTAACTGAAGAATAACATTTAAGGCGAGACATGGCAGGCAAAAACATTTTTCCGAAACAGCAAAACAACAACATCCGAAATACACATTTAGGTCTTTATTTTACTACACTTTGTTTGTTTGCGTCAGTAGATTTCTCATAAATTCAACAAAAGTTGGCGTTCTAAATCATCCCACTGCTCCGCGATCGCTGCCTGCAACCTGTCATCACATACACCGTTAGAAAGCTAGCAACTAATCGTGAAAGTAAAAGGGGGGATTTAACTCTAAATGTGCAATCTCATTGGCTGATATAAATCTTTAAAGTCCGTTTTCTCAAAATGACTTTTATCTCACACTCCAAGTCTGAAATCTCCACTTCAGTAGCACCTATATACACCAAACTTTCCAGTCTTGTACCTAGTTATATTATGAAGACATTTATGGGACAAAATATATTTTTTTAAGGCTATTGACAGTATATTCTGATTTACAGGATAACAAAAGTATATCCATAAATCCCTCTGTATTTTTTCCCCCCATCTAATATGTGAACATAATTAAAAAATAATTTTGAACCTGGCTTTATCCAATAGCCTACTCAGATTTAGTTTTTTATATGCAAATCAGCGCATATTTAATTAGATAATGTATCATTTGCATATTTAAAATTAAATTACAGAAAACTTGTAATAATTTTTTTTTCTCATATTAATGTAGGTAATCAACTGGGAAAGTTTCATGGTGATATCTGCTAGTTAAAATTTTTACCCTATTCACCTGTAGTGTCTCGCCTTAAAGGTCCCATGACATGCTACTTTTTGTAGGCTTTAATATAGGCCTTAGTGGTCCTTAGTACTGTATCTGAAATCTCTTTCCAAAAATTCAGCCTCGGTGCAGAATTATAGCCACTACAAGCCAGTCCCAGAATGAGCTTCCTTCAGACGGGCCGTTTCGGTGTCTGTAGCTTTAAATACTAATGAGGAGGAGAAAGGCAGCGCAAGGTGGAGGGTGGGTGTGGCCTTGACCATCTTGCGCAATGGTACCATGCATGTTTGTTTATGTTGGATATAGCCTATTGCAATGGCACGAAGACACACAGTCCTTAAAGCATTTCAGTTTGACCCAGAATCTGATCCAGATGTAGAAGCAACGGATGAAGAAGTTGCAACTCAGCGGCTCCAGCAGGACGTTTCCGAATGGTTAGTTTAAAATATTATGTCTGGATACGGTACTTTATTCAGATGGTTTACAGTTATTATCATGTAGCTAACGCGAACCTACTGTTGCCTTTTCATGAGAGATCTGTAACGTCTGTAATTTATCTTATTACAATTACATCAAGCTCTGCGATCTTGAAATGCGGATATCGCACGCGCCATATAACCAACAGGAAAACGGTTATCCAAATAACAAAGAAATGTACAACACTCGCGTTACAGTATGTGTAACTTGATGCTGTCTACCTTTACATTAGCGCAAGTAGCTGCATAGCTAATGTGACAGCCACATTCTACGTGTAAGAAGCTAGGTAACCATAAACAGTAAAGCAACACACTTATATATCATTTGTTGACTTACTTGTCCGAGGTGTGTAGCTGTGTGTACCCTTCGGTGTTCATTTGTACATCCAATTATTGAGCAATTATTATGCTTTGCTCGCTCAAAGCCATGATATCGCTCGTGGACAAACTAAAATCACGCGCGCGCGCGTTCTACTTCCTAGCTCATTTTCTCATGGGCGAGAAATATTATCTGGGCGGGCAAAGCAGAGAAAGAGGAGGAAACATTTCTCCTTATAACGTCATAAGGAGGAGATTCAAGATCAGCCTCCATTTTCTCAAAGGCAGAGAAAAATAGCAAAAGCTCGATTTACACCGATTAAAATTTCTAGAAACTTTGGGACCATATACAGGCTAGGGGAACTCACATTAATGTTAAAAAACCTCAGAAAGTGGAAATTTCATGTCATGGGACCTTTAAATGAGAAAACTAAAGACCTTTATCACAGCACGCGTCATCACATGCGGCTCTGATTAGTAGTGTAAAGGAATTTCCGCCTGGATTGTTGTCAATGGACAGGCGCCAGTTCTGAGAAGAAAATTACTATAATTACTATTTATTACTATAAGTCAGTTTGCAAATATTGAATGTAAATAGATATTTTGTTTGTTTTTCACATTTGGTCATATTTGGTAATGTTTTTAATAATTGTTTTTTGATACTTCCACAAAAAAAGCTTTACTTGCATGTCAGTTATATTGCCACAATCTAAGTGATTGTGTGTAATCAACAGGTGGGGACCAACATGGTTGAATATTTACAAAATGAGATGACTGGAGCATTGCTGCACATTCTGTGCCTCAGGGATGAGACGAGGGGGACATATCAGACCTTTGCCATTGTTCCAGGCCACACCATCGAGACTGAGTCTTTGCTGGAGGCTGTTAATCTTTGTTTCAAAGCTTTTGTTTTGTTTTTGATGTTAAATACACAAAGCAGTGTCTCCCCACCTGGGAGTTTCTCCAGACTCCAGCATGTCATGTATCAAATTAATGGAAAAGAGTCCTCCACTGTAAAATTTGTGGACAACAGTTGTTTCAGGCCCACATGATATTTAGTCTCATTTTAAATGTTTTAAATGTTGCTGTTCTTAATAAATCAACACATCTTAATAAATGAAATCGTAATCGTATAAGAGTTCAAATTAGTTGCTTAATGACTTTTTAAGGTGCATTGTGTAATATTTAGGAGGAACCGTTGACAGAAATGCAATATCATATACATAACTATGTTTTCAGTGGTGTATGACTACTTAATGAACCATTATGTTTTTATTACCTTAGAATGAGCCATTTCTATCTACATACACCACGGGTTAAATGAGATTTAAATCACATATACAGTGGCCTCTCTGGTTTATTGTATTACAGAGACAATAATTGTTTTACATTTGTAATATAACAAATATGTTTTACTAATTTTATTAAGGCAATGAGACAGGAAATAACCCAGCACATGAGTAACACTTAACCCAGCAAGAGGGTTAATTTCACCCACTGGTCGTGTCGAATGACCCAGAAATATGGGTTAAATGGTTGTGATGAAACAGAGATGGATACAAATGCAAGTAAAAGGCGTTTATTAATGCTGGTCAGATGAACACACAGGTCGGGGAGACAAACACTCAGGTGGAGATGTGATGCAGGGACTTTGATGGGCAACTCGGAGATGGCGTGCGGCGATCGGCGTGCTCAGGAACCAGGAACAATAAACAATCCAGACAGAGTGAAGAACAACTACGAGTATCCACAATGACGAGTAATCCACACGAGGAGACGAGAGAGAGCCACACGGGAACAGGACACGACACCGGGGAAGCCACAACGATCTGACAACATGAGATGAAGATTACTGAACATATAAAGGGAACGGGGATTGATTACAGCTGGCACAGATAATCAACACGGGATTGGGTAACCACGCCCACACAGACACACACACACAAACACACCAGAATGAGACAGCGGATTCATGAACCGTGACAATGGTAAACCGTTTTATCTGTACAGAGGTAAAGGGAAGGAAAGGAGACCTTCACAGGGGAGAGCCTAGTTGACACTTCAGGACTGCATTATCATTGCGTCCAGACCCAGTTCCTTCATCAGATCTGGATACAGCCTGGATCCGGCGGACTGCGGTAAACCTCGGGATAAACAGAGAGACTAATATTAACATAGACGCCATCCTTCTTATGATGTAACAAGTACATCAGGATTTATGGGAAGTGTTCCTGGTTCCGGCTGACCCAAACTATGCAGCCTAACATTTAATTATAGAAGTCTATAATGTGTTATGTGTATACTAGGGCTGCGTATCATCAGCATAACAGCGAAAACTAATTCCATGCTTCCTAATGATATCTCCTAAGGGTAGCATGTACAGAGTGAACAGCAACGGTCCTAGTACTGAGCCTTGTGGTACGCCATACTGAACTTTTGATCGATAAGACATTCTCTTAATTTGCTGCTACCTGTACAAACTGATAATGGTCAGATAAGTATGATTTAAACCATGCTAATGCAATTCCACTAATGTCAACATAATTTTCGACTCTATTTAAAAGAATGTTGTGGTCGATAGTATCAAATGCAGCACTAAGATCGAGTAACACTAATAGAGAGATACAACCATGATCGGTTGATAAGAGCAAATTATTTGTGACTCTAATTAGAGCTGTCTCAGTACTATGATATGATCTAAATCCTGACTTGAAATCCTCGCAGATATAATTTCTTTCTAAAAAGGAACATAGTTGTGAGGATACTGCCTTTTCTAGTATCTTAGACAGAAAAGGTAGATTCGAGATCGGCCTGTAATTGACTAATTCTGTAGGATCAGGTTGCGGTGTTTTAACAAGTGGTTTAATCATAGCCAGCTTAAAAGTTTTTGGTACGTATACTAATGACAAAGATGAAATGATGATAATAAGAAGAGGATCTTTGACCTCTGGAAGCATCTCTTTCAATAGCTTATTCGGTACAGGGTCTAACATACATGTTGTCGATTAGATGATTTAACAAGTTTAGTAAATTCTTCCTCTCCTATAGCAATGAATGAATCAAAATTTTCCTTAGGGAGACTACAATGCACTGCCTGATGCGATACTGTAGTAGACGGTTGCATAGTTATAATTTTCTCCCTAATATTATCAATCTTGTAAGTAAAGAAGTTACTGCTGTGCTGCTTGGAAACTTCTGGGCTTGAAGCTTTGTTTTTCGTTAGTTTAGGGTTTTGTTTATTTTCTTCTAATTGGGTTGAAAAATAAGCAGATCTTGCAGTTTTTAAGGCCTCTATGTATGCAATCATGCCCTCTTTCCATGAAATGCGAAATACCTCTAGTTTTGTTTTCTTCTAGTTGTGCTCCATTTTTTTGGCTGCTCTCTTTAGGGCCTGAGTGTGCTCATTGTACCATGGCGTTTCACTATTTCCTTTAATCTTCTTTAAGTGTAACGGTAGCCTGGCTAACGTCAGACCTCTTTCTCATTGAGACGTGGTCTGGGAACCACATGTACATTTTCTCGTATTTGAGGTGGGGTTTACGAATGCCCAGAGCCGTTTATTGGGCGCTACGAATGTCTATCAAATGCGCCTGTACGTAGCTCATAGCCGATCGTTTCAATTATACCAGATGACGTATGTAGAGCGACAGAAATTCGACGAGGAAGAAGACGATGGGTCAGAGATTTATATGTACACCAGAGTCCTGCACGGGTCCGATTTTGTAAATCCGCACCCATCCATACCAGCAGTGCTTAAAACCGCACCCGACCCGTTTTCCGACAGCAGCACTAATTAAAATCTGCACCCGACCCGCTTAAAATAGAACCGACACCCGACCCGCACCCGAAATAAAATCAGTTTAGACTATCACATTATAGACACACTTACACAAATGTTTATTGCCAGGTCATACAGAAGTTATTACACAACTATTAACACAAGGACAACTTCAGCCGAAGCTGTCAAAAGGCCGGTACATGAAGAACATGGCTAACGTTACCACAAAACTGAGTAACCTTAACATTTTACCAATCGAACAGACGCGGCTACAACATTATGCCATGCAATTTCGTCTAGCCTACATCTGACAATTTTGGGTTCAAACACGCCCTGCACACCACACATACTTAACAGTGTTAAATTTGAAAAATACTGTTCGAGAACTGCTTGGTTTGTTATTACCACAGTTTCTGCGTGCTTCCTCGGCGATGAAGTTCCACTTTTGCGGCTATCCAACACGAAAATGCATGCAGCAAATAAGCCTTTCACAATATTTTCTTCAGATAACTCCAAATTTCTCCCACACACTGGCCTTGATATTTGATGACGTATTGTCGACAACTTTACAATCTCCACTAGCTATTCTTTTATTCAACTCCTCAGCATCTATCTCGACGACTGCAAGCAGATCGTGCGCGCGGTTATGATGCATTTTTAAAAGTGAAAGTAGCCTAGGTAACAGAGCCTAGGTTATAGATCCTGTGAGGGCGTGGCGCGTGGGCACAAATAAACTGATGTGGATTTTAAATTATTTTATCAACATGAAATACAGGCATATTTTTGTAGATGTGTTCCTAAAAATATGCATATATTTATACGTTTGCATGTGATTGTTTTAAACCCGTGTTTAGACCCGTGTTTCCCCCGTGTCCGACCCGACCCGCACCCGCATCTGACACAGTTGGATATTTTTCACCCGTTTGAGCAAAATTTGCGGTACCCGAACCCGTGCCTGACTCTAGTGTACATGATGGCGTTCAGCGACTATTGCCGTTTGTGCTGCATCGAACTTCGCGTCTGCTGCCATGTTGGATCCATAGATATAAACAAACTGCTTCGGTGTGTCGCATAGACGTCGTCATTGGTTCCCTTTTTGAGGGGAAAATCTGGTCCATGGTGTCCAGGCTGCCTAGCAGCATTAATAAAATCGCGCTGCGCTCAAGGCAGCATGGGGAAACCCAGGCTAGCGCAACAGACCAACTGTGTCTAAATTTCTGTCGCAATATTGAGTCCTTCTAAGCTATCTGGGATGTGATGAAACTGATCAGGAAGATTATTAATAAAGCAATCTTTAGTGGCAGAAGTGATAGGTCTAACATATTTGTAACACAGAGTCAGCTTTGCAGCCTTGGCTAAATTAAGTATACACAAGATAATGATCTGAAATGTCATCGCTCTGCTGCAGAATTTCTATGGCATCAACACTGATTCCATGTGATAATATTAGATCTAGAGTATGATTACGACAATGAGTGGGTCCTGACATGTGTTGTCTAACTCCAATAGAGTTCAGAATGTCTTTAAATCCCAATCCCAATGCCTCTTACTATCCTCAACTAAAGTTTGGATGCGTGTTTCTAGTTCTGATCTTCTAATCTTCTCCGTCAGCCTGACTATCTCCCTGCATTTATCACATGTAAATCCTGTGCTGACAGAGAAGGCTATGCTATACCAACACAGTCTCACTCCCTTCTCGTCAAATGTCTGACGCATGGTCAAGGAACCCTGGTGTCAAGTTTCAACTAAAGAGATGTACCCTTGACGTTGTTTTTCGACACAGGGGTCCGTCAGATAGACATTCATGTTAATCCCTCATCGTCGGATATAGACGAAAGGAAATCAACTGTCCATCAACGGTGATGCCGTTACTTAATGTGACGCTGATGCCATCACTTTATGCGACTATTGACTGTATAAATAAGTATGCGACGATCCCAAGGGCCATTGCGCTTCTCAACTCCAAACGTAAGTACTACATGATTACCTGAATTTAGCACGTTTACATATAAAAGATGACCGAATTATGTCAATAAGTTGTCGTTGTGTTTGTTTGCACAGTTTGAAGTGCCCTGTATCACTTTCATTGGACAGAGACTAAATGACCGACATATTATAACTGGTTGTTGTTACATGGTTGTTAACTACATAATGTGCAGTTTGCTACACAGAAGACCAGCTAATAGAGGCCATTTGCTACTAGTTAGCTAACGCAAATTAAGTGTGTCGCAATGTGATTAGGTAGGCATAATGAGACATACCGTAACACCGTGTCCTAACTACACGCGACGCTGCGTCACGTGATAAAAGGTATCTTTTCCATGTTAATCAGAGTTTTTGTCCTAACCAGGAGCGACGGCGACATGCGACATTTCTAATTTAGAAACGGTTCCTATTTCTGCGACGTCGCGGCTGACAGATCCGCCCACACAGAGATCTCATTGGATGGAAGTTCTGCTTGTCATGAATATTTAATCATCAAACATGGACGACGAGAAACTGATTGTCGAAGTTCAAAGGCATTCAGTTCTCTACGATAAATCCCACAAATTCCACAAAGACATCAGGAAAAAGGATTCCGTCTGGAGAAGCATAGCTGAAGCATTGAATACACATGGTAAGTTAAGTTTAGACTTTCATCTACAGCTAATGAATGAATGAATGAATGAATGTAGCATTTAGCTATATAGTACTAATGAAGCATCAACCTGTGTAAAACAAATTCCGCTTTATTTTCAATGTAAAGTAGAGTGAATAGGCATGACGATTTGTGTCCCTGTATCCAGGGGTGTCACTCCAGACAATCTACTGAAATACTCACCTGTGGCACATAGCATACACTGTCCTCAGTGCAGCTTCTCTAGTTAGCAACCCTATTCGTGGAGAAGCAAACGTACTCGGTTACTAACGTAACCTCGGTTCTCTCTAGAAGAGGGAACGAGTACTGCGTTGAAAACGCTAGGGGAAAAACTCTTTTTCACGAAATACTGAAGCAAAAAATTATCCTTTAATTTTTGAAATAATGTAAAGCGCATTGCAGCAGCACGCAGCCATGGTGTCACGGATTGGATGAATGTGAGACGAGGATTCAAATGCAGAGGAATTTATTAGTGACATGCAGGTACGGTACAAACACAAAAACTCAGGAACTCCAGGAAACAAGAAACACGGACAACGAACCAGCACAAGACTACAAACACAAGGAGGCTAAATAGGGGAACAAACAAAGGAGGGTAACGAGACAAACAGGTGGGACAATTTAACCAATAATCAGATAACAAGATGGGAGGGGCTAGACAATAGACACGAGCACATGGCCCAAAATAACAAAACACCCATGTGCATAACAAGACAGGACAGGCATGTGACATTACCCCCTCCCTACGGAGCGGCTACCAGACGCTCCATAAGACCAGGGCGGGCCGGGAGAGACAGACCAGGGCGGGCCGGGAGGGACAGACCAGGGCGGGAAGGGAGGGACAGACCAGGGTGGGACAAGGGGAATGGACAGTTCAGAAGGCCAGGGAGACACACAATGTTCGGGAGTCCAGGGCAGAGCAGACAGTCCATCTGGCGGCCAGGGCGGAGACGACAGTCCCTCGGGCGGCCAGGGCGGAGACTTTCCCTCGGGCGGCCAGGGTGGAGACTCTCCCTCGGGCGGCCAGGGCGGAGACTCTCCCTCGGGCGGCCAGGGCGGAGACTCTCCCTCGGGCGGCCAGGGTGGAGACGACCCCTCGGGCGGCCAGGGCGGAGACGACCCCTCGGGCGGCCAGGGAACAGGCACCGGCTCAGACACCACCGGTTCAGGAACAGATACCACCGGTTCAGAAACCACCGGCTCAGACACCACCGGTTCAGGAACAGATACCACCGGTTCAGACACCACCGGCTCAGGAACAGACACCACCGGCTCAGGAACAGACACCACCGGCTCAGGAACAGATACCACCGGTTCAGACACCACCGGCTCAGGAACAGACACCACCGGCTCAGGAACTGGAACTGGCACCACCGGCTCAGGCACTGGAACTGGCACCACCGGCTCAGGCACTGGAACTGGCACCAACGGCTCAGAAACTGGAACTGGCACCACCGGCTCAGGCACTGGAACTGGCACCACCGACTCAGGCACTGGAACTGGCACCACCGGAACTGGCACTGGAACTGGCACCACCGGCTCAGGCACTGGAACTGGCACCAACGGCGCCGGAACTGGAACAGACACCACCGGCTCAGGCTCAGGAACAGACACCACCGGCTCAGGCTCAGGAACAGACACCACCGGCTCAGGCTCAGGAACAGACACCACCGGCTCAGGCTCAGGAACAGGCTTGACGGCGGCCATCTTGTCACGGGACACAGGCTCGGCAGGCGTGACGTGAACAGGCTCGGCGGCGGCCATCTTGTCCGAAGACACAGGCTCGGCAGGCGTGACGTGAACAGGCTCGGCGGCGGCCATCTTGTCCGAAGACACAGGCTCGGCAGGCGTGACGTGAACAGGCTCGGCGGCGGCCATCTTGTCCGAAGACACAGGCTCGGCAGGCGTGACGTGAACAGGCTCGGCGGCGGCTATCTTGTCCGAAGACATAGGCTCAGGAACAGTCTCTGTCTGGGCAGACGTGACGTGAACAGTCTCTGTCTGGGCAGACGTGACGTGAACAGTCTCTGGCTGGGCAGACGTGACGTGAACAGTCTCTGGCTGGGCAGACGTGACGTGAACAGTCTCCGGCTGGGCAGACGTGACGTGAACAGTCTCCGGCTGGGCAGACGTGACGTGAACAGTCTCCGGCTGGGCAGACGTGACGTGAACAGTCTCCGGCTGGGCAGATGTGACGTGAACAGTTCTGGGAAACTCTAGGATCTTGTATAGTTTTTCGAAGTAATCCAACAGAGTCTCAGCTGCTCTGTCTATCTCAGACTGCACAGGGATCTCCGAGACTGGGACCACTGGAACTGGGATCACCGGAACTGGGACCACCGGAACTGGGACCACCGGAACTGGGACCACCGGAACTGGCATGGAGGAAGTCTTCCTTCTCCTCCTCCGTTTCGGGACCACCGGACTCGGGACCACCGGAACTGGAACCACCGGACTCGGGATCACCGGAACTGGGACCACCGGAACAGTCACGGAGGGGTTCCTCCTTCCTCTCCTCCGTTTCGGGACCAGCGGTGAAGGCTTGCCTCTCTGCTGACCGTCATCTGCCATGGTCCTCTCCTCCTCCATAGTCCTTTGAGCGCATCTGGCGAAATATTCAAACGAGGAAATTGAAGATCCCTTATCCTCGCCAGCAAAAATTTCACTCCGCTGAATCCACATATTAGGCTGGTTCGTTCTGTCACGGATTGGATGAATGTGAGACGAGGATTCAAATGCAGAGGAATTTATTAGTGACATGCAGGTACGGTACAAACACAAAAACTCAGGAACTCCAGGAAACAAGAAACACGGACAACGAACCAGCACAAGACTACAAACACAAGGAGGCTAAATAGGGGAACAAACAAAGGAGGGTAACGAGACAAACAGGTGGGACAATTTAACCAATAATCAGATAACAAGATGGGAGGGGCTAGACAATAGACACGAGCACATGGCCCAAAATAACAAAACACCCATGTGCATAACAAGACAGGACAGGCATGTGACACATGGGCGAGACGGCTCGCTCGCTCATTGGCTGCTCTGCGGCAACTGCATAAGCCTATCGCATAAGCTTCGCGCCCTCCTTGCCACTTCCCGCCGAAACGGGCGTGGCTTAGTCCTATAAAAGGAGCTCGAAAAGGCTGATTCACTGATTTTATTCATCGCCGAAGCGAACCAGAGTGAACCGTACGCACGGCCAGAAAACGCAGTACTCGTTCCCTCTTCTAGAGAGAACCGAGGTTACGTTAGTAACCGAGTACGTTCTCTTACGAGAGGTCTCTCGTACTGCGTTGAAAACGCTAGGGGAACCAGTGCAAAACGCCGTGCGTACTGTGATTAATCACCCATAAACCTGGAAACCCAGGATTTATCAAGCATAAATCACTAGAGGGACTCACAGAGAGTCCTGGAACAGGAAGGGAACCCTTCTGCCCCTATATGGTGACATCCACTAACGCAGTAACATGACATCACATAGACAAGGCGGGGAGCCTGAACTAATGTGGGAATTTGTGGGTCTTACGCAATACTGCCCATATGATAGCCGGCAGCGCACTGCGCTCGCGTCCTCAGAGTCCTAATCATACCACTGATTTGATTATACCGACAATATCTTAGCCTGTAGAGCGGGAACCTCTAGGTTATAAAACCTAATAAATGTAGACGGCGAGGCCCAGCCTGCCGCCATACATATGTCTTGTAAGGAAATCCCACTAGACCAAGCCCACGATGAGGCAACGCCTCTCGTGGAATGCGCTCTGACACCCAACGGGCACTGAAGACCCTTGGCAGTGTAAGCTAGCGCTATAGCATCGACTATCCATCTGGACAGGCTTTGTTTCGAAACAGCCATTCCCTTGGAACGTCCACTGAACGAGACAAATAGCTGCTCAGTCTGTCTAAAGACAGAAGAGCGAGACACATAAGCTCTCAGGGTCCTTACAGGGCAGAGAAAACTTGAGTCCCCTTCCTCGTCTGACACCGGCAGGGCAGACAGGGAGATAACCTGAGCCCGAAACGGTGTGTTGAGGGATTTTGGCACATAACCATGCCTAGGTTTGAGTATGAATCTCGAGTCACCTGGCCAAAACTCTAAGCACGCTGCGCTCACCGAGAGCGCGTGCAGGTCACCTACGCGCTTAACTGAAGCAAGAGACCAACAGAAACACTGTTTTTAATGACAGATGTTTGAGGCTAGCCGTTTGGATGGGCTCGAAAGGGGGACCTTTCATGGCCTCCAAAACTGTAGAGAGGTCCCACATAGGGACTGAAGGAGGTCTGGGAGGATTCAGCCTCCTAGCTCCCCTGAGGAAGCGGATGACTAGATCGTTCCTCCCTAATGACTGACCGAGCGTTGTTTCAGAAAACGCTGTGATAGCCGCCACATAGACTTTGAGCATGGAAGGGGCTCTGCCCTTATCCAACAGCTCCTGTAGGAAGGAGAGAACCTCCGTCACCTCACAATCGAGGGGTGAAAGACCCCGAGCTGTGCCCCAGCTGGAGAATACTGACCACTTTGAGACGTAAAGCCGTCTAGTTGACGGTGCTCTAGCCTGAGTGATAGTGTTTAGCACCCCTACTGAGAGATCAGCGGGTACCCGTTGAGCGCCCACACGTGGAGGGACCACAATTCCGGGTGAGGATGCCAAATTGAACCCCTGGCCTGCGAGAGGAGGTCCCTCCTCAATGGCACTGGCCACGGGGCAGTGTCTGCTAGCTGCATCAGGACTGGGAACCACGGCTGGTTCATCCAGAGCGGCGCTACGAGCAGCACTGAGCATTTCGTTTCCCTGATCCGTTCTAACACCTGAGGCAGGAGGGAGACGGGGGGAAAAGCGTAGAGCGGACAGCGCGGCCACGTTCGGGACAGCGCGCTCTCGCTCTTGGAAAAGAACGCGGGGCAGTGAGCGTTTTCGTGGGACGCGAACAGGTCCACCTCCGCTCTGCCGAATCTCTCCCACAACAGCTGGACTGTTTGCGGGTGTAGAGACCATTCGCTTCAGCGAACTCTTCGTCCAGTTGACTCTGAGACCAAGATTCTCGAGGTGATCGAGTAAAATGGCCCTGTGCTCCACGAGCTCTGATCGCGATTGAGCTAGAATCAGCCAGTCGTCCAAATAGTTCAGCACTCGCATGCCTCTGAGTCTGAGAGGTGCGAGCGCTGCGTCCATGCACTTCGTAAATGTACGAGGTGCCAGGGATAAGCCGAACGGCAGGACTGTATACTGGTATGCCTGGCCCTCGAAGGCGAACCTCAAGTATCGCCTGTGACGTGACGCTATCTGTATTTGAAAATACGCGTCCTTCAGATCTATCGACATGAACCAGTCTCCTCTGCGAATTTATGCGAGGATTTTCCTGGTCGTGAGCATTCTGAAACTGCGTTTCATTAATGCTTTGTTCAGCTGTCTTAGATCCAGTATGGGTCTGAAACCCCCGTCTTTCTTGGGAACCAGAAAATATCTGCTGTACAGCCCCTCTTCGCTTTGAGCTTGAGACACAGGCTCTATAGCCCCTTTGCTCATCAGTTTTGATATTTCGGCGCGAAGTAGGTGTGCTACTTCTGAATTCACCGTAGTCTCGACGCGCGCTGTGAAGAAAACTGTAGCGAGTAGCCTCTCTTTATAATGCCTAGCACCCATTCCGAAACCCCTGGAAGCGCTGCCCATGCGTCCGCATGGATGGCTAAGGGCTGGATGCGAAGCGCGCTCTGTTCGTCGGGCGACAGAGGTGCTTCGGTGTGCTGCAACATAGGCGGGATGCCTGTGACATTCGAGGCAGGGGGCGCGCTGATCACAGCGGGCAGAACGCTCGTCCTCAACCCGACTACGGTGCTTAACCGCGTGAGGGAGGGCTGAGCGGGTCCCAAAGGACTCATGGTGTCTGTGAGTAAGTGTGGGCGCGGGGAAGCGGGCACATTTACTGCTTTGGACGCGCTGTCTGCCTGGGCAGAGCGAGCGCGCACAGGTTTCATTTTTACAGAAAATCTGTGACATGTGTGACATAGTGTTTGTGGGCACTGGGAAGTGGGCACGTTTACTATGTTGTTTGCGCGATCGACCTGAGTCGATTTTATGGGCGCGCGCCCTGTGTGAAGGGCTGTGCTTGTGTGTAGGGATGGGCACAGAGCAGTGGGCATCAGCACTACATTTATTGCACCATCGGCCGTGGCCGGGATACCAGAAAATACACTCTTTACAGGATTTATCTGGGTAGCCGTAAAAACGGCTTTTGTGTGCAGGCAAGCGGGCAACTGTACGGGCTTGCGCGTTGCAGAAGACGCTGAGACAGTCGCAATTCCTGGAACTGAAACAGCGGCGCGCTTGGGTGAGAGTCCGGCCGCAGCGGGACTCACACACCGGCGCTTTCCTAGGCATGCTAGGATGTTTTCGGGGCTTCCGGTTTCACTGCAATCCTCGGCCGCGGCCCACGCGGAGCGGGGCGACGGTTGGCAGAGCGAGAGCGGGGCCTAGAGCTGCGTTGCTGTCGGTGTTGCGATGAAGCAGCAGGAGGGGGAGGCTGTGGCTGAGAGCTCCGTTGGGCCGGTTTAGCACGACTCGCTGAAGAGCTAGAGCGCTTCGGAAGGAAGTGCTTAAAGGCTTGAGACGCTTTCTGGACCTCGGCGAATCTCTCTACGAACTCGTTGACAGAGGATCCGAAGAGGCCAGCAGAAGATAGTGGGGCGTCGAGGAACGCGGTGCGCTCAGACTCAGCCATATCCGAGAGCGTTAGCCACAGGTGTCTCTCAGCTACAGTGGCGGAAGCCATACACCGTCCCATGGCCTGTGCAGCGGACTTAGTAGCGCGGAGAGAGAGATCCGAAGCGCTTCTTAAGTCCAAGAGGCAGATCGCATCAGGTCCCATCTCGTCCAGCTTACGGAGGAGATCTCCCTGAAAGATCTGCAGTGTAGCCATGGTGTGTAGCGCAGACGCAGCCTGCCCGGTGGCGGAAAAGATTCGCGCGACAGCGTCGACGTCATGCGGCAGGCTTTGGATGGCAACACCAGTTTCGTCCGCCGTCCAGCAGAGGGCGGGCAAAGATTGGTCGCTATCGCCTGTTCCACCGGCGGAAGCGAATGGTAGCCTCTGTTTTTAGCATCGTCTAGTGTAGCGAATGCTGGTGAGACAGACGAACGTGTTCGGGCTGAAAAGGGAGCGCTCCAAGCCTTCGCAACTTCTTCATGAAGCTCAGGAAGAAAGGGGGCAGGCTTGGATTCCGGAGAAGTGCGCTCACCAGGGAGAAAGCTACCATCCAGTCGAGTCCGAGAAGGGGGCTCCGGAGCGGAACACTCAAGGCCGAGGCTCGCCGCGGCCAGCGAGAGTACGCGCATCAGCTCCCTCTCGATGTTAGCTCTTCTGTTAGGTGTACGGGCAGGAAGCACGAGATCCACAGAGCTCGCCCAGTCTTCACTGCCCGAGGCTAACAGAGAGCACGAGTCATCATCCCCCGACATGGCTTTAGAATCAGCTTCCTCTGCTGAGGCGGCGGCAGACAGCGGTCGCTGAGCATCAGGAAGTGATCCAGGCGAAACCGGTGAAGCAGGCGGGCGAACCGGCGAGCTTAGTCGGGCTGGAGAAGGCTCCGGGACCCGCTGAGAGCGGCGCTTCTTACGGCGCGGCAGTGCAGCGGGAGATGCAGGCTCGGAGAATACTGCCAGGCGAGTCCTCAGAGTCACCATAGGCATAAGCTCGCAGTGAGGGCAGCCGCCGTCAGCGAGCGCGAGCGCTGCATGGTCTTCACCCAGGCAGGAGACACAGATGACATGACGGTCTCCCTCGCTGAGTGGGGCTCGGCACGAGCCGCATTTAGAAGGCATCTTGAGAAAGACGCGAGCTCTTTTACGAGTGTGTGTCGCAGGGCGAACACACACACACACAGAGAATATACAGAAAAAGGATATGGGCGCCGGAAAGCGCAGCAGGAACGGCAGTCGAAGGCGGCGTGGGCCAGCAGCTTCCGTAAGTGACTCGTCCCGCTGAAGTGCTTCTCAGACGACGCGTTGCTTCTTCTCGTGATCCAACGATGCGTGAGCTTCGCTGAAGAGATGAAAAATCAGTGAATCAGCCTTTTCGAGCTCCTTTTATAGGACTAAGCCACGCCCGTTTCGGCGGGAAGTGGCAAGGAGGGCGCGAAGCGCCCTCATTGGCCTGACGTCACCATAGGCCTCGCTCGATAGGCTTATGCAGTTGCCGCAGAGCAGCCAATGAGCGAGCGAGCCGTCTCGCCCATGGCTGCGTGCTGCTGCAATGCGCTTTACATTATTTCAAAAATTAAAGGATAATTTTTTGCTTCAGTATTTCATGAAAAAGAGTTTTTCCCTTAGCGTTTTCAACGCAGTACGAGAGACCTCTCGTAAGAGAACCAACAGCCCACATTTTTAACATCTCTCTGTACTGACCTATATTTTATATTTATATATGTAATGCAATGTTAATAGTTATTAATGATTTGAACAAACATATGGTAGTTTACCATGGCGTGTAGGTCAATATTTTTTTTTATTATGTTCTGTGTAATGCATAGCATATTATGTTTTCCCATGCTGATTCAAATCATAAGCTAGTGGTAGAAATATATCCAAAATGTGCATGGATAAAAGACAGTACAAAACAGTTCAGCAGAAATTAAACCATTTTATTCTGAACTGGAGAAATTAAATAAAGATACCACAAGAGTAAATCATGGAAGTTTACAGCAATCAGATTTGCATCAATTCCAAGTGTTTGATACAACACATTTTTAGAGCGGCTCCAAGAATTACATTTGGATGTTTTCAAATTTATTGATCAGAAACATGCATTCCTGCCTGAGAGCTGAAGTAATCCGCAAACTTCTCTCGCACATTTGATGCTTCCAGGCTTCCTCTGTTGGGGCGTTCAGTCAGCCCCCTCAAGGACACAACTTCAGATGCCTCTCTGAGCCAGTGTTCTGCTTCACCTGGGTGTGTCAGCATGTTGTGCAGAATGCATGTCACAACAATCATGGTGTCTGTGGTCTCGGGCATCAAGTTAATGTCTCTGTGGAAAATTCGCCAGCGTGAGGATAGAATGCCGAATGACTTTTCCACTGTCATTCGGGCTCTGCTGAGGCGGTAATTGAAATTTGCCTTTCTTCTCTCTAGATTCTTCCCTGGGTAGGGTCTCATTAAGTAGGGCTTGAGAGGGAATGCGATATCTCCAACCATCACGTAGGGAAGTCTTCCCAGGTCCTCAGCACCAGGCAAACACTTCTCCTCAGGAACACTCAGTGTCTTCTCCTTCATTCCTCTGCCTAGTGTGGAGTTGCTGTAGACCCCTTGCTTTTTCCAAAATCACCAACCTGGATTGCGATGAATGTATAGTTGGCGTCAACAAGGGCAAGGAGAACTATTGAGAAAGAGCCTTTAGAATTGTAAAAAAGGCTTCCAGATTTTGGCGGAGCAGTGATGTAGATGTGTTTCCCATCTAGTGCCCCAATGCAGTTGGGAAAATTCCACCGATCTTCAAAGGACAAAGCTATGCCCTCCCACATTCCCTTTGTGGGCTTTGGGAGATAGACTGGCAACATTTGTTCTTCAATGGCCCTACATGTCTCCTTGATACAGTCGGAAACTGTCTGGACTCCGAGACGGTAGCAGTACGCCAGACTGTGCATCGAGTCTCCTGTTGCCAAATACCTGTAAATAAAAAAACACATTGTTAGAGTTTGTGAATAATGCATCTGTGTTTGTTTTACAGATTATGAAACACTAAAGTCCAAGTGGAAAAATCTACGAGACACATTTGTGAGAATCACAAGCAGACCACGCCCACCGAGTGGTTCAGAGGCAACTACACAAAAGGAATGGAAATACTATCACTGTATGACATTCCTTTTGCCATATATTCAGCCAAGAATGTAGGATTCTTTGTTATCAAACTACAACATTCTGTCATATATTAGTTCAAACATTGCATTTTTATAATTTAATTTAGGGTATTTTATTATTTGTTTTCCTCAGGACAAGGAGCAACTTGGATGACTACAGTCACACCAATGAATTTGCATGTGAAGAACAAGATGATGATGGAGAAAATAAAGACAGAAAACATTCAACAGATGAAGGAGAAAGAGGAAGTGAGAGAGAGTACACCATGACATGAGACGAGCAAGAAAATGCAACATCGAGACCTAGAAGAGGAGGTCAGATAAAGAAGAGGAGGTCAGCTGGACACCTCAGAGCTGTACAAATTTCTTCAGCAGCCAATGCCTCATGAAGATCCTGATGAACTTTTTTGGCACCCGAGATGAGGAAAATAACGGTAAATAAAGGGCAATTAAAAGTCAAATTAATGTCACTCATTGTCAACTGGGAGGAGGAGCAGCATCAAATGCCCAGGCCTATGTCTACTAATCAATTTCACAGATAGACTCCGCCCACACGCTGATTGGCTGTGATTTTTGATTGATGTGTGGCGTCTCCCAGTCGCATCGCGTCGCGTCTAGTGTGGACAGACACACTGCCTGTCGCTGGAATTTTATCGCGTCGCGTGTAATTAGGACACGGTGTTAGCTGTAATGTATGTCTGCGTTGGGATTCTTCTTGTGGTTGTGTGTCGTTGCTCTTTGCCCCCTGTTCTGTGCCCATTTATACACATGCTAGTCAGTGTAACTTATAACTGTGCTAATGAAAGCATGAACATGAAAATAAAAAAGCACATTAACAAATTAAATCAGTGTTAATTAAAAGCTAGTGTTCTAAACTAGCCTACTATGACTGCTGAGGGAAGTTTTTGATTAAAATGATCACAGGGGAAAAAGGAAATAATCCAGTTAAAGATTCCAGTTACTTTTGTATTAATCCTTGTTAATACAAAAGTATAATTAATAACATAAATTAAATGTGAAATTTAAATGAACCAATTCAAATTGAAAACAAATATTCTCTGTTTATGTAATCCGTATGAACCCAACAAGAGGTATAGAGGCAATGTAGATGTTTATAATGTGTATGAGCGGTTAAGGAAAAGGCATAAGACTGAAAATCTCACTCTACTTGATTAATTAAAATAAAAAAAATGGAAAAAACACGTCTGTGCAGGAGGAGGATAAAGTGAGGCTACGGCATGCATGCTAACATTGGTTATAATAGTCATTTTATATGCCAGAGGTCCTGGACATCTTGTTCAGATACATGGCATCATGGATTCGATCAAATTCCAACAGATAAAAAATCAAAACCTGACAACCTCTGCTAGAAATCATATAACGGGCCATGTTTGGATCTTCCAACAGGACAGTGATCCAAAAACAAACATCAAAATCAAAACAAAAATGTGTAACTGAGCACAAAACTAAGCATCTGCAATGGCCATCCCAGTCCCAGACCTGAACCCTATAGAAAATGAGTGGGCTGAACTGAAGAGAAGCGCCAACATTGATCTGGGAATCTGAAGGATCTGGAGAGATTCTGTATGGAGGAATGGTCTCTGATCTCTTGTCAGGTGTTCTCCAAACTCATCAGGCATTATAGGAGAAGACTCAGAGCTGTTATCTTGGAAAAAGGAGGTTGCAAAAAGTATTTAATAAAAGGGGGCAAATAATTGTTCCCAACGTGTTTTGGAGAAAAACATTTATTTCATAATGTGATTTTTCCCCCACTTTCAATTCTTTTACTTCAATGAAAGGTTAGATTTTTGCTATTTTTAAAAAAATAAAATATCAAAAGGATTAACAATGCAGATTTATTTTTTATAGCCATCTTTGATCATATTTACCAAGGGGGCAAATAATTCTGACCAGCACTGTAGATCCAAAAGCAAAACATGTGAAATAACTATGAAAGGGAGTGGAAATGGCTAATGAGTGGTCCACTGCAGCCCCCTTTGGGTTATACTGGTAATTTCATGTCATTAGCATTTGTTTTCCACCAGGAGACTGAAATCATCAACTAAAGCACATTTTCCATGTTATATACATTCATTAAAAAGTATTGTATAATAAATCTTCTTTAACGTTAATTTTACTGCACAACTCTAGAGTTAAATAATAATAGTTTAAAATATTACATGTTAAAAAAAGTTATTGATTATATATATATATATATATATATATATATATATATATATATATATATATATATATATATATATGAAGAGTTCAGATGCAAAAGCCTCTAAGTGCCATCTGAAATTTTCTTCTAGAATGATCATTTTTATCAAGCTCGTATATTTAAGTTCAGTAATTTCACTTAAATGACAATTAATAGGTAATTTCCAGCTATCGGGGGAGAAGAGCCTTGGTGAGAGAGGTAAAGAAGAACCTAAAGATCACTGTGGCTGAGCTCCAGAGATGCAGTCGGGAGATGGGAGAAAGTTGTAGCAAGTCAACCATCACTGCAGCCATCCACCAGTCGGGGCTTTATGGCAGAGTGGCCCGACGGAAGCCTCTCCTCAGTGCAAGACACACAAAAGCCCGCATGGAGTTTGCTAAAAAACACCTGAAGGACTCCAAGATGGTGATAAATAAGATTCTCTGGTCTGATGAGACCAAGATAGAACTTTTGGCCTTAATTCTAAGCGGTATGTGTGGAGAAAACCAGGCACTGCTCATCACCTGTCCAGTACAGTCTCAACAGTGAAGCATGGTGGTGGCAGCATCATGCTGTGGGGGTGTTTTTCAGCTGCAGGGACAGGACGACTGGTTGCAATCGAGGGAAAGATGAATGCGGCCAAGTACAGGGATATCCTGGACGAAAACCTTCTCCAGAGTGCTCTGGACCTCAGACTGGGCCGAAGGTTCACCTTCCAACAAGACAATGACCCTAAGCACACAGCTAAAATAACGAAGGAGTGGCTTCACAACAACTCCGTGACTGTTCTTGAATGGCCCAGCCAGAGCCCTGACTTAAACCCAATTGAGCATCTCTGGAGAGACCTGAAAATGGCTGTCCACCAACGTTTACCATCCAACCTGACAGAAGTGGAGAGGATCTGCAAGGAGGAATGACAGAGGATACCCAAATCCAGGTGTGAAAAACTTGTTGCATCTTTCCCGAAAAGACTCATGGCTGTATTAGATCAAAAGGGTGCTTCTACTAAATATTGAGCAAAGGGTCTGAAGACCATGTGATATTTCAGTTTTTCTTTTTTAATAAATGTGCAAAAATGTCAACAATTCTGTTTTTCTGTCAATATGGGGTGCTGTGTGTACAATGAGGAAAAAAAATTAACTTAAATGATTTTAGCAAATGGCTGCAATATAACAAAGAGTGAAAAATTGAAGGGGGTCTGAATACTTTCCGTACCCACTGTATATATTACCCCTGTATGAGTTTGCATCGCTGCATTTAAACTGCTTATTACTATTAGTGTGAATGACAGAGAAACATCATGTGGAGTTATTTCTCTCTACTACTAAATAATGACCCAGCAGGTGATATTGACATACTTATTAACCTTAGAGTAAAAGCATATATATAAAATTCTGTGTGTTGTGGTTGTAAAGAGACAGTTCTATGTGTAAATAAACTCAATTCTGGTCAAGATAAAAAAGACAGAAATGGCAGTTGTGAGCGGGATGGCCAAGCTTTTGTCAATGGTGGCCATGTTGTAACACCAAATGCAGCCTTGGTAAACATAAAACTTCTTTCAACACAATAAAAAAATCTTACCAATCTCAAACTTTGAACAGTAGTGCACATTATGCTATATATCATATACAGACCCCATTTATTGTGTACTTGTTTATACTTATGTAAACTGTTTGCTTTAGTCCAATAGTAAAGAATAATGGTCCTCAATGAATGAGATGTTCTGCCTGTTCTCTGCGTCTCCTCAGTCTCATTTTCCTGATGCTCTGCTGGTACCAGGAGAGACATACACACATACTGTACAACATGCTTCACATTCTCATTGGTGTGAAACTACATGAGCAGGTGAATTTTACTTTTACATTATACAGCTGCATTTTTCCCCGAGAGAACGTTACACATATTACTACTAAGACCATGACATTGTATTTCAATAATTAATGTTTTAATAGAGGAGATTCCCCCAGCATACTCTAAATTGTCCTATATAAATTATATTAATCTCACAAAATATAATTTCTGTAAAATGATTGTTTGAAATTTTCAAAATACTTTTTTTTAAATTACAACCAAACCTTAAAATATGAATGTCATGTAATAGAAAAAGATATAGAAATAATAGAAAATATTTAATTTGATCATAACACTTTTTTTTGAGGTATCTGAGTGAATAATAGTTACCCAAAAACGTAGACGTGTACATTTGCACAAATTATATCAATACAATATAATGAAACAAATGTTATTTAACAAGTTCCACAAATAATTGAGGAAAAAAACTGTTTATCCACAGATCTAATATGACGTTTTATTTTTAAATACATTTGATAATGCATCTTTTGGCAAAATATGACAGATTTCATCATCACATCAAAGTTGATCATTCAAAACACCATTATGTCTTTTAATTTGACAATACATACTCACATATACCTCATGCCATACATTTAAAATTCATGCACAGGCCTGCTGTTAGTGCTTATGTCAGTAATATTGCATTAAAGCAGTCCAATATGGACTCCGGCATTCATGGGCTGTTTGTGTGAAATCACACAATGTCAAAGTACATTCATTTATTTAATGAAAGATGAAAGATGAAAGAATGATTTCATTTTCGTATTAAGTGCCTCCACACAGTTCAACAAAATGGCATAAGGCGTTTGTTAGGTGAACATCCCACTTTCATCAAATTGTGAACAGTATGTGGATGTGTAAACAGACAATCTGTGTATTGGATGAATGTGTGTTACTGTGTCGAGATGAGTGACACTATCGTGTGTATGATGCGAGATCCTCGAGGACAGCTGATCAAATCAATGCTGGGATTTTTGATCTTCTCCTCTAAGAGCTGATCCAGCTCCCAGCGCAGCTCTTTCACCAACTCAGCAACCTACATAAAGAGTTTCTGATGAAATACTAGAGTTGTATACTACTAGCATAGCATAACATACTAGAGTAAGTCTGTTTTACCTCATGAGACGCAGCAGCAAATTTGATCCATCCATCATCAAGTGAGATAATGAACTCTCCACGCTGCAGGTCCACGCTCACTCGCCCCCCACCGAACAGCACCATGGGATATACACACACCATGCTACAGTCACGGATAAACACGCGACTGGTCTTCACTTTCTCGTGGTACACCAGGTATGGGCTGTCATAGTGACGCACCTACAAAGAGTGAAACTTCTCAGATCTGACAGCACATGAGGGAACTTACACTTGATTTAAGACAACTGAATTGTTTTATATTTAATTAAAGATCATATTTAATAATAAAATCAATTATATATAATTATGAAATATTATCAAAAAATATATTGAATGTATGTAAATGTATAAATATATTATGTTAAAACATGCGCACCGATATACATATATACATGCACACACACACACACACACACATATATATATATATATATATATATATATATATATATATATATATATATATATATATATACATACATACATACACACACACACACACACACATAAACATATACACATATATATATATTAGGGATGCCACAATTTTCAATATAATATTGAACCGTTCGGTACGACATCCACGGTTCAATACGCGCTTGTGAATTGCGGTTTTTCCGGTTTTCGGTTTAAATAATTTATGTGCGTTTTATTTCTCTCCGAATTGACTGTTTGTGTGTGCCTGTAAGTCTACAAGCTGATAAGGAAATTCCCCGCGAGTAAATATTCAATCACTATGCTCTAAATTTAGGGGGCGCTTAACCATCATTCCACACTTTAACATGGCGAGCGGCGGTGAAGTGAGGCTACAGTACGAGGAAGCGCTGGCGTCTTTCAAATCCGTGGTCTGGGGACATTTCGGTTTTGCCGTTGAATATAGTGCCGAGGAAGAAAAAATGGTAAACAATAAAAATAACTGTGTGCAAGCATTGTTTTACACGTGTAGCCTACTCAAACAGAAACACTTCCAACATGACTGCACATCTGCGGCGCCATCACCCAGCAATATCACTGTCTGAAGGCACACGTTTATTTGAAATGGTCAATTTAAAGGGGTCGCACACCGGACGCGCAGCGCCACGTCTTTTAAATTCGAACACATTATTCTCTATGAGTGTACGTAGCGCTACACACACCGTCAGCGCCTTTACGGTGCTGATCCACTTGTCCGTGCGACACTTCTGTCGCGCCGCGCTCCACTATATTCCTATGGGTGACGTCAAGCGACCTTGTCGCACCCGCAAAGCATTCCGGGAAGGCAGCGCTTCATTTGAAAAAATGCTGCGCGTCAAAAAGCTGGCCGATGCCCATCTTTATGCAAATGAAGTCCGTTAAACGCGACGCGTCTATCCAATAAAAGTAGAGCATATGGAGACGGAGGGAAGTCTTTCGCAGGTCCTCTGTTCTAATACGCTACATTTCCCGCTCGGTCAAAACCACGCCCATAGCGGTAAACGCCCATCAACGTACCAATGTGGGGAGGGGTCGCGACACCACGCAAAAGTCGTGTTGGACAAGTGGATCAGCACCGTTAGGCGTCTGTCTGCGGCGCCCAGCAACGGCTCAGGACCGTGTTCAAAATCCTGCCGCGCCACAGAGCGCCATCTACATAGTTTTACATTAAATGTACATTTATTTGTCTCAAATCGTCATTAATGTATATACTGACTTCACTCTGTGCTGCAGTATAGGCTACATTTAGTTTTACATTCATTCACGGAAATCAGCTGCTTGAATGAAAATTGCTGATGTTATCGGATTTTCAGGTGATATTGTCAATTCATTAAGTTAACGGACGCTCTGAGGTAAAGTGTTCAGACTGCAGACTTAGCAACGATTGTATTTAATTGTACAGTACAATCATAACATAGTACAGGCATTATCTTAATTTCATAATGTCCTTAAACATAACAATATTGCTGGCCATAAACTGAGAAAGTGCGCGTCCGGTGTGCGATACCTCGAGTTGTCCTAGACTGACTCCCTTTATGTTTACTAACATGTAGGCCTATGTTTACTTTCAAAATTTAGGAATTTATGTGTTCCCCAGTTTGTACATGGGCTACCAGCAGCTGTGAGATGTCAGTGTTAATTGTATATTATACAATACACTAGGAACTAGTGGACTTTGCTTAGCTTTTAAGTAAAATAAAGGAGTATTGCAATAAATCGTTTTTATTTTTTTCTTCTTAACCTCTTACTGTTCCTATTGCCTAAGCACAGAATAACAAAAAAACACTCTTATGTGTCAAGCCATCAGAACCGAACCGAAAACCCTGGTTAAAAAACCGAGGTATGTATTGAACCGTGGGCTAACTGTATTGTTGCATCCCTAATATATATATACACATACATATATACATACATACATACATATATATATACTGCCATTCAAAAGTTTGGGATTGGTAAGATTTTTTATGTTATTAAAATAAGTCTCTTGTGCTTATCAAGGATGCATTTATTTAATTAAAAATAGAAGAAAAAACAGCAATATTGTGAAATATTACAATTTAAAATGAAAATGTATTCAAAGAGAAAACCGTTACGTATAATTTGTTCCTGTAATGGCAAAGCTGAATTTTCGGCATCATTAATCCAGTCTTTAGTGTCACATGATTCTTTAGAAATCATTCTAATATGCTGATTTGCTGCTCAAGTAAACATTTATTATTATCAATGATGAAAATAGCTGTGTAAAAATGAGTTTCCAGGCATGTTGTTGTCTCAACAGACAGGAAATGCCATGAGTCTGCGGAATTTGCATAGCGCAGCTCCGCCCCACCGCGTGGGTATAAAAGGAGGGACGCTGGCAATCTTGCATTATGTTTTCCTGCTGAGGAGCCGAGACTGAACTCAGGCGGTTCCAGCGGTACAGCGGAAGTGGCAGGGAGACATAATGGGAGACTCCTCAGGGAACATACATACGTAACCGAGATGTTCCCTTTCGTTCAGTCACTCCGAGTTACGTCAGTGACTGACGAATGGGGTTCCCCGTCTAATCACGCCACCTCGACTGTCTTCCAGTACTCTGCGTAAGTCTGAGATCCCTGTCGTGAGACTAGCACGGACGAAGGACTCCTACTTAATACAGGAATACCAAGGTACACTGGGAAGCATATCTCAGTGGAAATATGCAACACAATGCCTGCCCGAAGGGAGGACTTACAGAATACACATATGACCCGCGGGCGGGCTGCATATGGAGAACACTGGGGTATCCAGCCCGCAGGGTGGAATCTTTCAACCCCAGGGGTGGCAAGATGGCTTGCCAACATAACAGACAAAGAGCTGGTCTGAGGTCCTGAAACACTGCGTTCTGTCTACGTAAGCACGTACTGGATAGAGAAGTGGCAAGGCTGGGTCTGTCTCCTCCAAGGACAGCGCTTGCAGGTTCACCACCTGGTCTCGAAAGGCAGTGGTGGGAACCTTGGGCACGTATCCAGGCCGGGGTCTCAGGATCATGTGAGAATTAGCTGGCCCGAATTCTAGGCACGCTTCGTTAACCGAAAATGCCTGCAGGTCCCCAACACTCTTAATGGAGGCCAATGCAACCAGGAGCGCTGTCTTCATAGACAGGAACTTAAGCTCAACTGATTGCAAAGGCTCAAAGGCAGCTCTCTGCAAGGCAGATAAAACCACTGCGAGGTCCCAAGAGGGTACAAGAGGAGAGCGAGGAGGACGAAGAGGTTCCACTTCAACTCATAGCCGTGTCGAGTTGACAAGGCCCTAGCAGAAGTGATGGTAGCCACCACCTGAAGTGGTAGGGTACTAAAACCTGCCTTGTCCCATCCAGAAGCCACACATATAGGTAGTACTAGTTCAGAGAACCAGGTCCGGGTGGGCCAGAGAGGCACAACCAAAATGACCTGCTCCTCATCCTCCCTGATCTTGCACAGTAAGGCTCACTGGGGGAAACGCATACTTGCGGAGGCCCCGCGGCCAGCTGTACGCCAGTGCATTCGTGCCGAGCGTACCCTCGGTCAGGGAGTAAAACAGGTGGCAATGGGAAGAGTTGTGGGAGGCAAACAGATCTACCTGTGTGTCTGTTCCCAAATCAGCTGAACCGACTGGGGATTGAGTCTCCATTCTCCCGGAAGTGGCTGAAACCGTGAGAGCTTGCCGGCTTCACGGTTCAGGATATATTTGGTGAATGGCTTGAAGGGACCTCAGATGCTTCTGACTCCATAAGAGGAGATGGCAGGCGAGTTGCGACATACGGCGGGAACGTAGACCACCTTATCGGTTGGTTTACGCTACTGTGGCCGTGTTGTCTGAACGGACTAGTACGTGTTGGTCCTCGAGCAATGCCCGGAGGCGGTGCAGAGCCAAGCGTACTGCCAGCAACTCGAGGCAATTGACATGCCAAAGGCGCTGGGGTCCTGTCCAGGAGCCCGTGGCAGCATGTTGCTTGCATATGGCACCCCAGCCCGTGGTGGAGGCATCTGTTGAGACAACAACATGCCTGGAAACTCATTCTAAGGGTACTCGGGCCCGTAGAAAGGAGAGGTTCGACCAAGGGGTGAAGGTCTGATTGCAGGCCCGAGTAACTGGTACTCGGAGCGTGCCTGGTTGCCATGCCCATCTCGGGACTCGATCGCGAAGCCAGTGCTGAAGCGGTCTCATATGAAGCAGTCCGAGCGGGGCTGCCGCTGTGGATGTCATATGCCCCAGGAGCCTCTGAAAAAAACTTCAGTAGAACCGCACTCTTGCTCTGGAATTGACTCAGGCAAGTCAGCAGTGACTGCACGCGCGCGCTCGCTCGTAAGCTGTGTGCACATGGCAACCGAGTCTACCATACCGAGAAAAGAGATCCTCTGCACGGGGGAGAGTTTGCTCTTTTCATGAACCGAAGGCCCAAACGGGCGAGGTGCCAGAGCACCAGATGCCTGTGTTCGCAAACCTGGTCTCGAGAGGTGTCTTTCCTGGACCACGCATGTGGACATCACCTGACCCAGGGAGCGTGCAGTCACCTTCGTCACCCGTAGTGCGAGGTCTACGCAGCTCTTCCATGAGCCATTGATCAGCCCTACCCTTGTGCATGTGAGTGAGCACCCTGGCCTGGTAGACCTGAAGGATGGCCATAGCATGCAGTGAGGCGGCAGCCTGCCCCACAGCTCTATAGGTCTCTGCCACCAGAGTAGACAAAAACCTACAGGTTTTGGAGGGGTGCTTAGGGTCACCACGCCAGGTGGAGGCGCTGTGGGGACACAGTTGTGTTGCCACAGAACACTCCACGGGGTGAACCCCAGTGTACCCTTTGGCCGCGGCCTCAACAAGGGCAGAGAAGGCGGAAGAGGCCGGTGAGCAGTCACGAAAAGACAAAGGAGACTTCCACGATCTCATGACCTCTTCATGCACTTCCGGGAAGAAAGGAATTGAGGGCGGGTGCCAACGGGTGTCAGCACGCGCCGCCCCCAAAAACCAATCATCAAGCCTTGAGCGGGACATGGCGGAGGGTTCCACACAAGCCTGATGCTCGCGGCTGCCCGGGAAAGCATGGCAGTCAGTTCTGGATCAGACTCGGGCAATGCTGGCACCCCCGAAGGATGCAGCACAGCCGAGTCTTCATCTCCAGATGACTCAAGCCCACCTTGTGATGCGGCGATAGACATGATTTCATCTGCCGGGGTGCCGAATGAAACGCTGGGCCCGCCGGCGACCTCCGGTTGAGACTGGTCAGCGACCTCATCCGGAAACCTCACGGGTTGCAATGTGGAAGAGGGGGGTGTGGCCCGAGGAGAATTCGTCGGGTTGTTCCATTCCAATCTGTCTACCGCACCCAGAAATCGTTCGTTTTGTAAGAACTCAAAGGTGATAGGCCTTCGAAGGTGATAGGTCAGAGTGACTGAACGAAAGGGAACAGCATTTATCTGAAATAGAATATTTTGTAATTCATCAAGAACTTAATACTTTAATTCAGCAAGGATGCATTATATTGATCAATAGTGACAGTAAAGACATTTATAATGTTACAAAAGATTCTATTTCAAATAAATGCTATTATTTTGAACTTTCTATTCATCAAAGAACCCTGAAAAAAATGAGCAGCAAATCAGTATATTGGAATGATTTCTGAAGGATCATGTGACTGAAGACTGAAGTAATGATGCTGAAAATTCAGCTTTGCCATCACATGAATAAATTACATTTTAAAATATATTCAAATAAAAAAACAGTTATATTAAATTGTAATAATATTTCAAAACATTACTGTTTGTTTTGTATTTTTAATCAAATAAATGCAGCCTTAATGCAGCATAAGAGTCTTCTTTTTAAAACATTTTTAAAAACGTCCCAAACTCTTGAACGGCAGTGTATACACACACACACAAACATATATTGTGTAGTGTACAATATTGCATATTATTTATAAATAATATTACTAATAATGTTGCAGCCTAACAGTGCTTACTTTTCACAATTCAATCAAGTCCTGATGGACAAAATCCTGCCCTGAATATTAGTTTTCCCTAGTAAATACATAATTTTAGATGCGAATGTAGATGTGTGATGTGTGATAGTTACGGAGAAGTTGACAGATGAAGGGTGGATGTGGACGGCTCCGTCACTCTTGGTCATAAAGCGCAGTTCTTCTGCTTTGGGCTGCATCTTCACAGCCCCTTTACTAGTGAGCTTATACTTCCCCTGAGGAGATCTCACCTAAACACAACACGGCACACTTTACACACGTTCACGTTCAACATCATATATACCAGTCTAGACTCATTTTGCGACACTGACCTGGACAACATTAGGGTAGAGGGCTGCACACAACATGGCAGACATCAACTTTGTGTTATCAGAGTTCAGGTTGGCCTGTTAGGGACAGAAAACCAGTTAAAAGGTTAAAGGAACAGGTCACATGCTGTGGGTACTTTACTATTGAGTTCATAAATAATTTCTGCTACTTAACATGTTTTTTTATCAAAAACAAGACAACTGGATGTGCTATGGGGTGTAAGCTCATGTGTAGCCACTGGTGCTCATTATGAGAGGTAAATATCAGATGAAACAGCAAAATATTCCAAGACACTCACTCACATGCCAACATTTGTAGCGCGTATGCCATCCAATAATCGCAAAAAGCTTTGTGCTTTGTTACCTTTAATATGAAGCAAAGTCTCAACTTTAAAATTTAAACAATAAATGTAATTTTGGCGCACATGAACTGATCATCCCATCTCCTCTTTACTAGGCTACTAGTTACAGCAAAAAATAAACATGGGTGAACATCAGAAGGTATGTCGAAAAATACATTACAACTTACCGAAATTAATCCTGTTTCATGTACTAATCGCTCAATCAGTGTTTCAACCAGGTAAAAACGTTGATAAAACAGCTTGTAGGCTATATAATCACTTAACGTTACATGTATCTCAAGAAAGCTATTCAATGTCTACAAAAAAAAAACAACCTCTACAGAAGAGCACTAAATAAATGCACTGTATTAGGCTATAAATTCATTATATTTGTACTTAACCTGATCTCTTCATTATTTAACGTATGTTTGACTTATTTATATAATAATTATAATAATTTATATTTTACATTTATATTTCACCAACAAACTGGAGTAGAAACAAAAAGTTGATATAAAAACTGCCTTATGTGTAATTTAAATGTTTTTATAACTCCTTTTCAGCTATTTGTTGATTTATAAATAAGTTTGTTTAATTCATTGATTATTAATTTAATGTTTATTTTCGGTTTCGGTTTTCGTCCAAGTGCACCTAAAATGGGCATAGACTGAAGTGGAAAGGATTCTTTGATGAACAGTTTGAAGAACAGCATTTATTTGAAATAGAAATCTTTTTAACATTATAAATGTATTTTATTTTGTTTTGATCAATTTAATGTGTCCTTGCTGATACTGAATACTGCCTCCAGGAGTGTAATAATTTAAACATATTATTATTCTGAATATTTCTTAATAAAAACATTTACGTAGATTTGCACAAGTTGCACAACAGTATAAAAATAGAAAAAAAGTAAAACATTTAAGATCTTTAGGTTTACACGTTACACCACCTTTCGAACAGTCTAAAAAACGGCGCTCAACAATCTCGCATATCACTGATGTAAAAAAAACAACACACACTATCCAGATGAAATATAGGATACAACATCTTAAATATTTTACCTGCCTTTATTTTTGAAAATAGCATCATTTCCAAACTGATATTAATCAGAGACAATCACAAGAATGTTCTTAACGCAAATGCACCATTTAATTTAATTTTGTCTTTTATTTGAACAAATATATAATACTAATTTATCACTAACTACATCTAATACCAGCTGTCTCAGACCAGTAAAAAAATGTATAAATAATTAAATAAATATTTCATTTAAGAAAAATATAAAAATATTTTACATTCATTTTACATTTAAAAAATGTTCAATTCAAAGCTATGTCCCTACTACTTGTCAACAAGATATTTATGAAAACATAAATATCCATATTTACCCAGCACTCAAAAATCACTGTTACCTCATAGCCTGTGGCCTCCAGCACCCCATCACCTCCCTTTGAGCTCATTTTTTCAATGACCCTGGCTTTCAGTCCATCCTTCACAAAGCCAATGTCAGACAGGAGCTCGGCAAACTGCCTTTTAAGACACGCTATCTCCTGAGAGAACACACACAAAACAGAAAAGTTATCCAAGCGTGCCAAAATGACTGGCATCTCCGCTGAGCTGATCAGAGATCAGTCTCTCACCTGTAAGCCCCGGATGGAGAGGAAGTTCTCTCTGCAGTATTGGTAGCCAGCCCTAGAGCCACTCTGTGCTGCCTTACACCAACCCTGAACACAACACGAGTCTTCATGATTATATCAAACAGCACATTTCATCAGCAAGTACTGAATAATCAACTAGGCACAGATCTTCATCAGTACTTTCTCAGAAATGAATAAATAAAGACATTCTGACTGATATGATAATCAGAGGTATTGGAAGACTGATTATTTTTTAATTATTGGCTGATAAAATGTCTGCTGCACTAATTAGAAGAAGCTTTGCTGGCGTCAAATTAAAAAAATTCTGACAGCCTTGTAAATGGAAAATAAACAATATAATTAACAATATTATATAATTTCAATATATTAAAATATAAAAAATATTTCAGTGAATTTTAAGTAAATAATGTGTAAAATTACAGTTAATTTATTTACCTCAATTAAATTTGCTATTGTATCTATCAGAATAAAAAAAACATATTGCTAGAGCACTATATTAATTATTACAATCTATATACACTACCGTTCAAAAGTTCGGGGCCAGTAAGATGTTTTTGAAAGAAGAATCTTACATTTACCAGGGTAGCATTTATTTCATTTAAAATCTAGTACAGTAAAAAAATACTGTATAACCAGAAATATTATTACAATTTAAATTAAATGTTTGCTATGTTCTATAATTTAACAGTCACATGATCCTTCAGAAATTATTCTAATATGCTGATTTGGTGCTCAAGAAACATTTCTTATTATCAATCTTGAAAAAAGTTGTGCTGCTTAAATTATTTTTTTTATTCTTTGATGAAAAGAATATTCTAAAGAACAGCATTTATTCGAAATATTTTTTATAACATTATAAATGTCTTTACGATAAAAAAACACAATTTAATCAATCTGATCAATTTAATGCATCCTTGCTGAACAACTCTTGCTGACCCTAAACTTTTGAATGGTATATATATATACAGTGCTATGCATAAGTTTAGACACCCATGCTAAAGTTGACTAAAAAGAGGAATAAAAAATCATCTTTTGGAAATTGAACTTAATGCCTTAATAAAAAAATTTGGAAAAATCCAACCTTTAAGGACACCAATTTTCTTTGTGAATGAATAATGTATCGTAAATAAATAAATGTTCTTCCTTAAAATACAGGGTGCATAACTCTGGACACCCCTATGTTAAATTCCCATAGAGGCAGTAAGATTTTTATTTTTAAAGGCCAGTTACTTCATGGATCCAGGATACTATGCATCCTGATAAAGTTCCCTTGGCCTTTGGAATTAAAATAGCCCCACATCATCACATAGCCTTCACCATACCTAGAGACTGGCATGGTTTTATTTCAGTTAGCCTAATAGCTGGTTTGATTTGCATTGAGAGATGATCTTATGGAAAGTACTCCATGCCAATCTCTAGGTATGGTGAAGGCTATGTGATGATGTGGGGCTATTTTAATTCCAAAGGCCAAGGGAACTTTATCAGGATGCATAGTATCCTGGATCCATGAAGTAACTGGCCTTTAAAAATAAAAATCTTCCTGCCTCTATGGGGATTTAACATAGGGGTGTCCAGACTTATGCACCCTGTATTTTATTTATTTACGATACATTATTCATTCACAAAGAAAATTGGTGTCCTTAAAGGTAGTATTTTTCCTAATTTTTTTAATTAAGGCATTAAGTTCAATTTCCAAAAGATGATTTTTTATTCCTCTTTTTAGTCAACTTTAGCATGGGTGTCTAAACTTATGCATAGCACTGTATATATATACAGTGAGGAAAATAAGTATTTGAACACCCTGCTATTTTGCAAGTTCTCCCACTTGGAAATCATGGAGGGGTCTGAAATTGTCATCGTAGGTGCATGTCCACTGTGAGAGACATAATCTAAAAAAAAAATCCAGAAATCGCAATATATGATTTTTTTAACTATTTATTTGTATGATACAGCTGCAAATAAGTATTTGAACACCTGTCTATCAACTAGAATTCTGACCCTCAAAGACCTGTTAGTCTGCCTTTAAAATGTCCACCTCCACTCCATTTATTATCCTAAATTAGATGCACCTGTTTGAGGTCGTTAGCTGCATAAAGACACCTGTCCACCCCATACAATCAGTAAGAATCCAACTACTAACATGGCCAAGACCAAAGAGCTGTCCAAAGACACTAGAGACAAAATTGTACACCTCCACAAGGCTGGAAAGGGCTACGTGGAAATTGCCAAGCAGCTTGGTGAAAAAAGGTCCACTGTTGGAGCAATCATTAGAAAATGGAAGAAGCTAAACATGACTGTCAATCTCCCTCGGACTGGGGCTCCATGCAAGATCTCACCTCGTGGGGTCTCAATGATCCTAAGAAAGGTGAAAAAAATCAGCCCAGAACTACATGGGAGGAGCTGGTCAATGACCTGAAAAGAGCTGGGACCACCGTTTCCAAGGTTACTGTTGGTAATACACTAAGACGTCATGGTTTGAAATCATGCATGGCAGGGAAGGTTCCCCTACTTAAACCAGCACATGTCAAGGCCCGTCTTAAGTTTGCCAATGACCATTTGGATGATCCAGAGGAGTCATGGGAGAAAGTCATGTGGTCAGATGAGACCAAAATAGAACTTTTTGGTCATAATTCCACTAAACGTGTTTGGAGGAAGAAGAATGATGAGTACCATCCCAAGAACACCATCCCTACTGTGAAGCATGGGGGTTGTAGCATCATGCTTTGGGGGTGTTTTTCTGCACATGGGACAGGGCGACTGCACTGTATTAAGGAGAGGATGACCAGGGCCATGTATTGCGAGATTTTGGGGAACAACCTCCTTCCCTCAGTTAGAGCATTGAAGATGGGTCTTCCAACATGACAATGACCTGAAGCACACAGCCAGGATAACCAAGGAGTGGCTCTGTAAGAAGCATATCAAGGTTCTGGCGTGGCCTAGCCAGTCTCCAGACATAAACCCAATAGAGAATCTTTGGAGGGAGCTCAAACTCCGTGTTTCTCAGCGACAGCCCAGAAACCTGACTGATCTAGAGAAGATCTGTGTGGAAGAGTGGGCCAAAATCCCTCCTGCAGTGTGTGCAAACCTGATGAAAAACTACAGGAAACGTTTGACCTCTGTAATTGCAAACAAATGCTACTGTACCAAATATTAACATTGATTTTCTCAGGTGTTCAAATACTTATTTGCAGCTGTATCATACAAATAAATAGTTAAACAATCATACATTGTGATTTCTGGATTTTTTTTTTTTTAGATTATGTCTCTCACAGTGAACATGCACCTACGATGACAATTTCAGACCCCTCCATGATTTCTAAGTGGGAGAACTTGCAAAATAGCAGGGTGTTCAAATACTTATTTTCCTCACTGTATATATATATATATATATATATATATATATATATAGAGAGAGAGAGAGAGAGAGAGAGAGAGAGAGAGAGATTTTTGGGGGGGTTTTGTTTATATTACACAATATATGCACTGATTGTGTGTGAGGGTGGAATCAGCAGTTGCAGAAGTCTGTGGATGTATTTAAAGGTGCAGTGTGTGATTTTTAGCGGCATCTAGTGGTGAGATTTGCGAATTGCAAACAAACAGTCACTCATGGCCCATCCCTCAAATTGCAAACGCGGTGGCCGACGTAGGATCAGAAGATGTCGTCGTCTGAGTCAGCAGAGAGTAGCAAGTCAAGCAATGAGGTTTCTTTATATTATTTTTTATATTAAATTATATTATATTTACTTAATTATTCAGTAAAACCACATGTTATTGCGATTTCTTTTTTACTTGTTCATCATTGTGTTAGTCTTTTTTTCACTGACTTTACCATAGCCTGTTTCCATGCTAGTTAGTATAAGATAAGAGCTATGGATAAGAGCATCAAAGCAGCTAGGTAAGGGGAAATAGCTAACGTTACGATGTCCGAGGCGTCGTTCAGACAGCATGTTTTTCTCCACGTTTGCAGAGTCAGGGACAACCTGAGTATTCTGCTGCTTCTCATTCAAGTTAGTGACGAAACGCGCTATGTAGCGCTGTTTGTTCGCTGTCGGCTACGGTAGAAACATGACGTCACGATATGTCGACCTTCATAGAAGGGGGGTGCCCGCGGTTATGTAGATATAAATGACTCATTCTAAGGTAATAAAAACATAACGGTTCATTAAGTAAGGTCTTTATACACCACTGAAAACATAGTTATGGATCTTATATTGCATTTCTGTCCATAGATCCTCAGAAATATCACACATTGCACCTTTAAACAAGGCCACATATGATTCTGTAAAATAAAATTATCTAATATTTTTTTAAGAAAAAAAAACAAGCAAGTGGTATTGTGTATATATCATAATGAATTGTGTATCTGTAGTCATTCATTTAATCAGAGCCTGTACTGACCTTGTACGCCTGCAGCAAAGCTAGATGGTCACTGTTCGCCAAAGAGAAACCCAACTTCTTCTCATTAGCTTCCTCTCGTTTATCCCAAGGTGACACCTGTGAGCGTGGTCATCAAGAGAGCATGGATCTCAGGTAACATGGTACTGCACTGGAGTATCATCATCTAATACATGTGTGTAGTGACTTACGAATGGACTCTTGAAGGCCAGGCTGGCGGCGATGGTGAGAGCAGGGTCCAGGCAGCGGAAGATGGCTCCCAGAAGCATGAGTTTACCGATGCGGACGTCCACGGGCAGACAGGCCAAATGCCAGCCCAGTGGAGTAAGAGACTCCTCATCCGTCAGGGCGCCCAGAGCACACAGGCGCTGTTTAGCGGCCTCCAGACTGCCTTCTGTGGGCGGCTCGATCAGCTGGGAGAAGACTGAGTCCAGAGGACGCTCCGAAAAAACATCCAGCACCTTAACCCTGAGAGAGAAGAGCAGAAACGGGGTCAAGTTTAATCTATTAAAGGGAGTTTAAATTAAAAATTCTGTCATCAGTTACTCACTCTCATGTTGTACCGACAATCACAAATGAAAATATTTTGCACGAAATCCGAGTGATTTCTGTCCCTCCATTGAAAGTCTATTTACCAATATATCTGATGGTTCAAAACAAATCAAAGAGATCGTAAAAGTATATCCTTATGAATCAAGCGGTTTAATCCAAGTCTTCTGAATAGACATGATCACTTCATTTGATGAACAGATTTTATTTTATTCACTAATAAACATTGATCAGAGAACACACAGAGCACTCAATATGGTAAACGGAGGCTCACCGTACTTGATACGCAAGAACAAAACTCACTGGTTCTTGAGGAAACTCAAACGTGCAGGTGTGACGTGCGAATAAACCTCATTCGTTCTCGTGGATCCAGCAAGCACACTTGACCTTTCATTTGCCATATTTGAGAGCTCTGTGTACATTCGCTGATCAATGTTCATATGTGAATAATAAATTAAATCTGGTCATATAAAGCGATCATGTCTCTTTAGAAGACTTGGATTTAACTACTCGATTCATAAGGATTTATTTTACAATCTCTTTATACATTTGAAGCATCAGTTTTGGGTGAATAGACTTTTAATGGAGGGACAGAAATCAGATTTCATTAAAAAAATACCTTGATTTTTGTTCTGAAGATAAATAAAAATCTTATGGGTTTGGTGGGACGGTAAATTATGACAGAATTTTCATTTTTGGGTCAACTAACCCTTTAAGATCTAAACCAATAATACTTAGGTTTCAAATCAGGTTTACACAAAACAAATAATAAGTTGAATATATATATATATACATTCACAATGCAAGTCCTTGAAGGTACAGGAGAGCTACATTGCATCTATATAACATATAACGTACAATCTACAGTTCCTGTTAAGATGCTCAGGTCATCGTTTAGCTATAGAAACAGATAGATGGAGTAATACACCAATGGCAGAGAGAATCTGTAACTATTGTAAGCTAACCTTGAATACCTCTGTGATTGAAGATAAGAAGCAATTCCTGTATGACTGTTCTTTATACAGTGAGGAAAATAAGTATTTGAACACCCTGCTATTTTGCAAGTTCTCCCACTTGGAAATCATGGAGGGGTCTGAAATTGTCATCGTAGGTGCACGTCCACTGTGAGAGACATAATCTAAAAAAAAAAATCCAGAAATCACAATATATGATTTTTTAAATATTTATTTGTATGATACAGCTGCAAATAAGTATTTGAACACCTGTCTATCAGTTAGAATTCTGACCCTCAAAGACCTGTTAGTCTGCCTTTAAAATGTCCACCTCCACTCCATTTATTATCCTAAATTAGATGCACCTGTTTGAGGTCGTTAGCTGCATAAAGACACCTGTCCACCCCATACAATCAGTAAGAATCCAACTACTAACATGGCCAAGACCAAAGAGCTGTCCAAAGACACTAGAGACAAAATTGTACACCTCCACAAGCCTGAAAAGGGCTACGGGGAAATTGCCAAGCAGCTTGGTGAAAAAAGGTCCACTGTTGGAGCAATCATTAGAAAATGGAAGAAGCTAAACATGACTGTCAATCTCCCTCGGACTGGGGCTCCATGCAAGATCTCACCTCGTGGGGTCTCAATGATCCTAAGAAAGGTGAGAAATCAGCCCAGAACTACACGGGAGGAGCTGGTCAATGACCTGAAAAGAGCTGGGACCACCATTTCCAAGGTTACTGTTGGTAATACACTAAGACGTCATGGTTTGAAATCATGCATGGCACGGAAGGTTCATGTCAAGGCCCGTCTTAAGTTTGCCAATGACCATTTGGATGATCCAGAGGAGTCATGGGAGAAAGTCATGTGGTCAGATGAGACCAAAATAGAACTTTTGGTTATAATTCCACTAAACGTGTTTGGAGGAAGAAGAATGATGAGTACCATCCCAAGAACACCATCCCTACTGTGATGCATGGGGGTGGTAGCATCATGCTTTGGGGGTGTTTTTCTGCACATGGGACAGGGCGACTGCACTGTATTAAGGAGAGGATGACCGGGGCCATGTATTGCGAGATTTTGGGGAACAACCTCCTTCCCTCAGTTAGAGCATTGAAGATGGGTCGAGGCTGGGTCTTCCAACATGACAATGACCCAAAGCACACAGCCAGGATAAGCAAGGAGTGGTTCTGTAAGAAGCATATCAAGGTTCTAGTGTGGCCTAGCCAGTCTCCAGACCTAAACCCAATAGAGAATCTTTGGAGGGAGCTCAAACTCCGTGTTTCTCAGCGACAGCCCAGAAACCTGACTGATCTAGAGAAGATCTGTGTGGAGGAGTGGGCCAAAATCCCTCCTGCAGTGTGTGCAAACCTGGTCAAGAACTACAGGAAACGTATGATTGAAACGTATGACGTTTTCTCAGGTGTTCAAATACTTATTTGCAGCTGTATCATACAAATAAATAGTTAAAAAATCATATATTGTGATTTCTGGATTTTTTTTTTTAGATTATGTCTCTCACAGTGGACATGCACCTACGATGACAATTTCAGACCCCTCCATGATTTCTAAGTGGGAGAACTTGCAAAATAGCAGGGTGTTCAAATACTTATTTTCCTCACTGTATGTGGATCTGCGTAAAAAATATTTGGGTGATCTCACACTTGTTGGTGATGTTTGTATTGATGTGTCACAGGTCTGTGAGTCGAAGTATGCATGGAGATCGGCATTGTATATATACCATGGAATGAAGAAAGAGCATCTGTCATGCTATTGTGATTTTGTGGAACTATGGGCCGAAAGGCCATGTATTCCTGAAATTAATTTGAAACTGAAATCAGGTTTACTTGGAAAACCATGCTGTTGAAAACCATGAAAGTGACGTGACGTGGCATGAACTTGTCCTCTGCATTTAACCCATCCAAGTTAGGGCACACACATTAGGAGCAGTGAGTAGTGAACACACACACACACACACACACACACACACAACATGCACACACACAACACACACACACACGGAACAGTGGACAACCATTTTGCTGCGGTGCCCGGAGAGCAATTAGGGGTTAGGTGCCTTTCTCAAGGCCACCTCATACATGGGTGTTGAGGGTGGAAGAGAGCGCTGTTCATTCACACCCCCATCTACATCACCTACCATTTTCCTGCCGGCATTGAGAATCGAACCCCACAACCTTCGGGTCACAAGTCTGACTCTCAAAACATTAGGTCACGACCACCCAATGTGAAGTCGGTTACCTTAGACAGAGCTGCTCCAGAGGAACTCTCTGGATCTCAGGCAGCTGCTGTTGGCTCAGGTGGTGTGTGAAGCGGTGGCCAGTAAACAGATGGAAGCAGACGCCTGACGCCACACGACCGGCACGGCCTTTTCTCTGAAGAGCGTTGGCACAAGACTCCCAAACGTCCTCTAGACTCTCCATACTGCGACTGGCATCGTACCTAACACACACGCGCAAATTTATGAATGCATCCAAATCCACAAAGAACAATCAATGTTATCCAGGAAAAATAAACATCTAGTTATTTTTTACAGGGTTTCACAAATACAAGTTTCGGCACCAATATGCAGTCAAACCTCTTCTCTTTCATCCGGCCAGAGTCTATGACATACACTACATCATCAATGGTGACAGAAGTTTCAGCAATGTTGGTGGAGATGATGATTTTGGTCACACCCTCAGGTGGCCGGGTAAAGACCGCCTGCTGCTCCTCATTGGACAGGGACGAGTGTAGAGGATACACTACACACCTAGAAATTTTAGACACACACATAACTAAATATCATCATCTGATTCTTACAGGTGAATCTGGCAAACAGTTGTCCAAAAATCAAAAGAACTGTTTTATTATTTTTTATTTGTTTTATTTATTGTTCAAAAGTTTGGGGTTGGTTTCAATTTTATGTGGCATTTATTTTATCAAAAATACAGTAAAAACAGTTATATTGTGAAATATTATTATAACATGATCTGATGCTCAAGAAACATGTATTATTGTTGTTGTAAAAAAACAAACAGTTGGAAACAGTTACTTAATATTTTTGTGGAAACTGATAATTTTTTTTTACAGGATTATTTGACACATAGAAAGTTCAAAAGAACAGCATTTCTGTGAAATAGAAATCTTTTGTAACATTATACATTTCTTTACGGTCACTTGTGACCAATTTAATGCATACTTGCTGAATAAAAGTATGAATTTGTTAAATAATAATAAATAAAAAAACGAAACTTCTCCAAACTTCCGAACATTAGCGTATAATAATAATAATAATAATAATAATAATAATATGATATAGTAATTATGTTAATAATCATTTGTTTTTCATGTTTCCCATTATTCTCAATGGTGATTCTCAGTAAACTCTCAGCATACATTACAGATAAAGTAGTACAAATACTACCATCATGGATAAAAACTTTACAATTTATTTTTAATATTTTTTTTACATTTTTGCATCATAGTAATGAGAGGACAAGGTCAGAGGAGTGTCACAGTGCAAATAGATTAAACATGTCCAGGACATGTTCTTTATAAATTCACTCATAAAGACTACTTAAAAAAAAAAAGCTCATTTACATGAACAATAACTGAACTCCTGGCCCCAATAGAAAAATATACCTGTTTGTTCGTCTATTATTGAACATCCTATTAGACTGCAGCTGTTCATATAATTGCTTTATTTCAGCCAGTCCTGGTAGGAAGACCAAAACAGCCCCTGTGCATTCACACATACACAAAAAAAAAGAGTCAATCAAAGTGAATTTTAACCTTGATAAGGAAGCTGTAATTATTTTAAGCAGGCATGTAGTGCAGGGGTTTATTTACCTGGTGGGTAGCTGTGGTCTCCATCAACAATCCACTCCAACAGACTCTCCACCAGGTCCATGTTGATTTTGTCAAGATCCATAGCAGCCAACGTTTTCACTACAGACTTTGAGTAATCTTAACAAAAGAAGCACAATGATATTTTACTCACTAGGGTTCAGTGTGTTATATCAGATTACACAGAGAACTAATATAAAGAATACATTTAACAAGCAGGTTGAACTTTTTACCATCACAATCACTAGGATTTTCTTTTTCCCCGAAAATGCTAGTTAATGTTATTGCATTGGACTAAAATGTACTGACTTTGGTCACAGAGAGCTTCCCAAAATGTAGAGGGTTTTTTTCCCACCTTGTTACACTTGATGACCGTCCTACAAACAAATAGCTTATAAATATCTTGTTATATTATTGCCAAATACTGGATTTAATTTGATTGATTCAAACTGAATGGATTCTATGGGCTGAAATATGTGCCACCAGAAACTGAATTTGAATCATTTATATTTGAATTTGAAATGCTAAACTTGAATAATTGCATTGGAAAACTGAATTTGAATCACATAATCTGAAATTGTATTGTTTAATTTGAATAATTGCATTGAAAAACTAAATCTGAATTGTATAATTTGAAATTGAATTTATTTGTTTGGAACTTAAGTCCAATACAATTTGATCCTCACTGAAAATTCAACTCTCTATATATCCTCACATTCAGTTCTCACAATTCAGATTCAGATCACCAAATTCAATTTCAAGTTACTGTGACAGACATCCGGGTAGTTGGAGGATGAAGGAAGAGCAATCGAGCACAGATCGATATCGATAGATAGAGTTCAGTGTCGCAGGATCATCACTCAGCACTAATATGCCAGACTGTTGTGCTGCTTATGGATGTTAGAACGAAAGAAATGGAAAAAAATACAAATAAAAGCAAGGGATAACATTTCACAGGTGAGAATGAAACCTGTGGCCTCTCTCTCTCCGTGGCCCGCGGCAGCGTCTCTTCTCCCGGCAGGAACACAGCTTCACCTCGCTGCTGCACCGGTCCCCGCTGATCCAGATGGGACCGGCCAAAGACATAGTGTTGATCGGGAGCAGAGCATGTGAGCGGAGTGGAGCGGTGAGAATCTCCGCTCATCGCTCACGGAACTGTTCACCCCTCCGCTCCCCCCGCTCAAAGCTACATCAGGCCGCTCCGCTCATTATCGCTCAGCGCTCAACGAGGTTTGCTTCGCGCTCCACTCAAATCGCCCCCCGCTCGCTCCAAAAAAGGAAAAAAATCTACATGTATATCACTTTTAGCTTAGACCACAGCCTTACCTCCTAAAGAACTAACAAGTAACAACAACATTTTTCAAATAGAAATGTTTTATTTCAAATTACAGGCCTATGTAAGAAGGAATATAGCCTACACAAAAAGTCCTGTAAAATTAAACGAATAAATGGGCCTAATAATATAAATAAAAATTATATAAACAAAAATATGATACATTTTTAAAAAGTAAATTAACTATAAGGCCAGAATTTTGATAAGTGAACTTTTGCGCAACGCGCACGATTAAAATTTAAATTGGCTTCCATACACACAAATAGCTGTAAAATTAAACGAATAAATGGGCCTAATAATATAAATATTATTACGGACGACACAAATTCGGCTAAATAAAACGAACCATTAGGTCTACTTGAATGAAAAAACTAATTTGTTTGAATATTACGCTATATTTAATTTACACTTTGTTACAAGTTACCTTATTCAATTTGCTAACCTTTTGTTTTCTTTCCAGCGTGTTCGCGTAGCTCACGTTCATGTTTTCGAGAGATGTGTCTTTTGAGATTCCAAAATGAATCTTTGTTGAATGAAACGATGTCTCCACATTCGTTTTCTTGTACCACATTATGATTGTTAGTTAGTTAGTTATATTAATAGTACACCTGACCTGTATGACTTCTCATTTTCCTTTTTGAAGTAGCCTACTTTTTGAACTCCATTATTGAGCCGAGTTTTGACTGAAAATAGTCTGAAGCTGTGCCAAGGTGGAGTTTATAGCATTATACAAAGAGTTACAGTAGACTAAACCAGATGATAGAAACATGAATCACATGAAAACATGAATTAAGGAAAGGCTTTACTTTGATCAGCAGACAGAGCTTGCTTATCAAGTTTCAAATCACTGTCTAGCAGTACACCCAGATTCTTGAGACAAGTCTTAACTGAAGATGTGAGGTGATGTAATTGTGGATAAAGCATCAATCTACCATCGGGAGGACCAAAAAAGATTTTAATTTGACCGCCTAAGTGAGTGTACAGTCTTATTTAACCATGGCTCATTTTTCTCTTTAAGGCATTTAGGTTTTAATGGTACAACAGAATCTAAAAAAACAGACAGGTAGAACTAAAAAGAATAAAATGTTCATCCAAATCTATATTTAGGGCTCTCTAATAGTTCAGTGGTACTAATATCTTTATACATCTGAGAAAACTTAGCACAGTTTGATGTTCTCTGGTATTAAATTCTATGTAGAGAGCTGGGGCCTCATTTATAACCGTCGCGTACGCACAAAACAGGCCCTGAAAGAGGCGTACGCCACTTCCGACGCATAAGTTGTGATTTATAAAAACAAACTTGACGGGAAAATTTGCGCACCTGCATGCAAACTCTGACCCATATGTACGAACGTTTTGGAGATGGAGCAGTTTGGCGACACCGATGGTGAGCTGGAGTTAAATGTCTTTTTGGTCAAAAATTAAACATATACAGAAAGATAATACAAATATAATTTCACTCACCAAGCCTGTCACTTGAAGCAAATATCCACCCCTTCTTAAATGTCCGCGCCAGCGAGCGCGTTGGGCCGTTTAGTGAAACTGACGCAAATAACAGTTTAAATAAATAAAATAATGATTTAAACTATGTTTTACTTCTGATATAAACATTTAGATTAAATATGCCATTCAAATTAATGGAGAACACTTAAACATGAAATCATTACTGAGAAGTTACAACATTTTTTTATTCAAATTCAATCAATAGAAATATTTGTTGTGGATGCAATGCTTTTGAACACTTTTCCTCTGGCGTGCTGTGTTTTAATGTTTTAACCACAGAGATAATTGCTTATCAAGATAATACAAGATTGTCTGAGAAAATAGTTTCGTGCAAATAATGCCCAATCTGTTTCCATTAAAAATATAAATCAATTAAAAATACAATTCAGCCAGTGGAAAAGATTAAATGTATTTTACACTATTTGATGTGTATTCAAAAACAAGACAAGGATAGGCAAGTACATGATTTTTATTAATGTAATGTGTCTTGTACCGTTAAACGTTATCACGTGGATGAATAATCAATGCAAATGATATGCAGATGAGGATATGCATAGTAAAACTAGGCGTTGTAAGCTCCATATATGGATATTTCGGGGTGGAGACGCATGTGCGCACAATCTTCCGCTGACTGGGATTTATAAAGTGAATTCTGTGCAGGTTCTGGCGTACGAACGGTTTTATAAGTCTGAATATTTTTTTGCGTACGTCATTTTTGGCTTTCAGGCGCACGTACACTTTTAGTAAGGTTCCTACGCACAGTTTTATAAATGAGACCCCAGGACTGTAAATAAATGGCAAAACAAAGTAATTTGCATTACTTACTTGAAAATGTAACTTAGACATTTCATTGTAAATTTAAAAGTAATGTGTTACTTTATTCATTACTTGAAAAAAGTAATCCGATTACGTAACTAACTTGTCATGTGCCCAACATTGTTTAAAACCAAGTCTAGCGTGTGGCCCTGTAAATGAGTAGGGCTGTCTACCCATTGGGCGATGTCAAATGATTACACCAGATATAACATTTATTTTGATTACAAATCATTACCACAGCAAATGTGAATATTAAATAAGGTAAAGAATTTTAACAGCACAAGGGTTGAAAAAAAAAAGGTAAAAAAAAAATAAAAAAAATTCTAGTGTACTTACTGGAATATCGAACAGTGAGCTCCTGTTGACCGAGCTGCTGATCAGGGATAGAGTCTTTGATCGAATCCTTTTTCATCAAGGAGGTAAAGGACCAGCCACAACCATCATCATCAAAGTCTTCAACAGGAGCCCGGCCCTTCCCAGCGGCGCCACCCTGACCGGGGGGACGATTCTGCTTTGAGGAGCGTCGGTATGGACTACCATCTTCAATTACATATCTTCACAACAAATAAACGAAACGTGTGTTGTAAAGACTGTATTTTTATTATTGTGTGAAGAAGTATGTAGAAGAATAATCATAGACTAAGCAATATGTATTGTATGCCAATACCTGGTCTTAGCGATGGCGTCTTCAAGGAAGAACTGCTCCACTGGGAATGTGCGTCCTTTAGATAGGAAAGTCAATTTGAAAAAGCAAGTAAGAAATGTGTGATAGGTTACATCCTTATAAACTACAGAGTTTACATATTTTATAGCAGTACCAGTGTAATGGGAGTACCTGGTATATGGATGCTGGGGCAGTTGTTGAAGTACTGTGAGAAGAGCTCAGCATTTAGGGTTGCACTCATCATAATTATTTTCAGATCAGTCCTTTTTACAATCAGATCCTTCAGAACCAGCAACAGGAAGTCACTGCAAGACAGGAATCATTTTACTGTCAGACTCACATCATGTGAATGTGTTTTTAAGTGCATGTGTGCTTTCCACAGACCTCTCTTCTGTCCGTTCATGGACCTCATCCACGATCACATGTGTGATGCCACGGAGCTCAGAGTCACCTTCTAGCCTCCGCAAAAGGACACCAGTGGTGCAGAACATCAGCCGTGTGCTAGAGGACTGGATACAAGAAAACACATACAATAACATTAGGAAGACCAGGAATTTTTTTATAGAAATTAAAAATCCAGCAAGGATGTATTAAGCTGATCAAAAGTCAAGTCACCTTTATTTATATAGCGCTTTTTACAATACAGATTGTATCAAAGCAGCTTCACAGTGATAACATGAAAATAATACAACAAAGTTTGTTTCTAGAAGAAAATTGCGTCATCGTTCACCTTAAGTAAGGCAGATCAAAAATATTGTTGAATATTAAATGTCCCCAACTAAGCAAGCCAAAAGCAACAGTGGCAAGGAACCAAAACTCCATCAGGTGACAGAATGGAGAAAAAAACCTTGGGAGAACCCAGGCTCAGTCAAGGGCCAGTTCTCCTCTGGCCAACGAACGAACAGCATATGATTATGATCCAAGCAGCATTACAGGTCAGAAGTCAGATTGGATCAGAACATTCAGAATATTTATCCAGTTCCATCTGGTTGGAAGTTGTAGTCATCACGCCGGTATGGAGACGAGTGACAGTAAAGTCATTTGCAACGTTACAAAGGATTTCTATTTTAAATAAATGCTGATCTTTTGAACTTTCTGTTCATTAGAGAATCCTGAAGAAATTGTATTTCTGTTTTCAACATAAATAGGAAATGTTTCTTGGGCATATTAGAATGACTTCTGAAGGATCATGGGACACTGAAGACTAAAGTAATGGCTGCTATGTAAAGTAAATTTACATTAAGTAAATTACATTTTAAAATATATAAAAATAGAAAACAGTTATTTTAAATTGTAATAACATATTACAATAATTGTAAAAACAATATTACAGTTTTTAAATCTTTCAAAAACATTAAAGAATCTTATGGACCCCAAACTTTTGAATGGTAGTGTATATATTTTGAGATTTCAGCCTTTTTACTATCTACAATATACATCTTGGTATTTATGCATTTGCCTTGAATGATTTTATTCAATGAATGAAACCATAATGAGGAGGACCAAATGTTATTGCAACCAATTTAATTGCAAGTGTTCAATGCAGGATCTAAAATATAGTAGAAAATACATTATTGGCATGTTAGCACTTAACACCAAACCTAAAGATACAAATCAAACCAAAAACACTTTTTGATGATGTATATTTTGCTGCGGAACTTACCAAACTTTCAAAACAATGCTATTTGCTGGGCTAAATGTGTTTGTTGTATGTGCGTACATTTGATGATATTTTTACCAGACGAGAACTCGTGAAGAGCTTAAAAATGTGTTAAGGGGTCAAAACTGAACCAGGAATTCCTCCATTGCACACAAACGAAGATCTGCTGCAAGAAGATGGCGGTTCTGACGCCTGTACCGAACTGTAATGGCCAACATAGCTTCTAGGTAGGCCGTAGGTAGGCTTGAGCATTCTGTCCTTATTAGGGTCACATTTTGTGACATCATGGCCTGTTTTGGTAATTTTAGATGTACAGTATTCAGGCCATGTCACATTCATATTTCAGTCGAACCGCACCAGCAGTGGCGTAGGTTTGATTTTGAAATTGGTGGGGACGGGGACATCAATATAAATATATTTTAAGTTTTGATCAAAATTATTGCTAAGGATATATCAGTGTCACTGGATATTGGTAGGGACACGTCCCTAGCGTCCCTACTAAATTCTACGCCCCTGCGCACCAGAGTTTGCTTGGAAGTGGGCCGAGACCCATGAAAAGGCTTGTTTGGTGCGCACCAAGGCTGCGTTCACACTTATTCAAATGAACTGCACTACAGAGCAATCGCACCAGAGTTCCTTTTAATTTAACCAAACCTGCCAAGTGTGAACACACCTAGTAATAATCAACAAATTAAATCACTTATTTATGTGCATTTTCAAACAATTATGGGAGCAGCAATTTAACAAATGATGATCAAATGACGAAGAAAATCTTTAAAAATATATTGTAAATATTTTTGTATCACTCAGTCTCAAGTAGAACCAGTAAATGTGGTTGGTATGTAAAAACTGTGTTACCCTGACGGTCTCCAGCCGGATCTGGTAGCCTGTAGAGTGACCCAGGGCCTCTGCTCGTTCCTGGGCCACTCGGGTCGCCACAGTGATTGCAGAGATTCGGCGTGGCTGAGTGCACATAATGTTGGCCACTCTATCCGGCCGCCCAGTCTGGAGGAAATTATCCAGGATAAACTGAGGAATCTGAGTGGTTTTCCCACACCTAAAGTTACATTAATTCAGACATGAAGAGATGTCAAGAACAACAAAGAAAAAGAATATCAATAACGCAGATCATAGTCCTACCCAGTCATCCCACTGATGACGAGAACCTGGTTCTTATCCAAACACTCCAGTATGACATCTTTCTTCTGCCATGCAGGAAGCTTCTGCCTCTGCTCCTGCATCGATGTATACCGCCTCGAAGACTGACGGAGAGAACACACACGGATCAGTTAACCCAAATGATGATACTGGAAAATCGATTTCAAACTTTCTTGTGTAACAGAAAATGTGATAATTTGAACAATACTTGCTGCTCTCTTCTATATAATGGGGACAGGGTGTTGCAAGCTCCAAAATGACACAAAAAAATTCACTCCAAAAGTACTTTATAATGAGGTTTGGTCACAAGACACGCCGGAACCAATGAAATTTGGAATTTACATAATACCAGAAGCAATGTGTTAGAGGCAGCATATTGGATTTAAAACCTATGCCGAGTCCCAGTTTGCTTACTATCCGTCCTAAATAGTATTCGAAAGTAGAATTAGAGTGTCCCAAATCATGGTATGTTGAAATGAGTATACCAAAGATACCCAGATGGTCTCCTTTTTCTGGTTAGAATCTGAAGTGCAGATCCATGCTCACTCTAACAGCTAATATTGCCCTCAACCCATTGCGTGTTGGACAAGAATTCGATAAGAACTACACTTTTTTTTTTTTTTTTAAACAACAAACAAGGCAGGTGTGGAAGTCCAATGGTTAAGTAGAGAGGTTTAGATAAAGGGGTTTGAGTGATTAATAATCAGTATCTAACCTGATGAATAGATATTTATTCAATGTTATCCACATTATATTTCATCTGTAACAGCATTGTGAACTTTTGTAAGAATACGTTTGGTCATTAACGTTAAAATGCATCATTATGCAAATTGAAAAACACATGAGGAGAGTTAAAAACCCCACGACTGGCAGATCAACGCGCTACTACATTTCTCTCCAAAACGGTATGAAATTAAATTAAATTGAATGTATGAGGATTTTAACTGTGACAAGATGATTGACAGGGCAGTTTAAACGGCGACAGGATGCATGTAACTAAGAGACAGAGCTTTCCTTTTAAGGAACAATTCCGACAAAATTATGTCCCAAAGCTTGCCTACTTCTGCTACACACTCAAAAGTATGCACTTTTTCTTCACAAAAAGAGTAGGTATAGTATAAGTAGGCGAATTGGGATGCAGGCCTACAGTGGAGCACAAGATTTTCAGTGAATAAAACTTAAATTTAAGTCTGTATGATACGCAAAACTATCATATGATTTCCAAACATTTGGGACTTTCCATTGGTCATTAGGACTATTTGTATGAATTTTTATGATCCATGAAAGAAAGTTGAGTCCTAAAACCCAGAAACAAGTTGCCATTTTTGTCCTGAAGTCAGTGGGTGTTTGGTCTGTGGATAACACAAGCTCAAAATATTTAAACGCTTTATTCAAATTACATAAAATACATCAGTAATACCACAATTGTGGTATTTTTAAAACCTTTTAGGTGTCTTGAAAAAGGTGGTTGCTTTGTTAAGTGGTTAAATGGGACTCCAGAGGTTGTCAGGGACATTAAATGTCATCAACCCTCTCTTGCAAACTATTCAAACTCAAACTTTCCAACTTGTAGATTAAAGATTGAAAGAATTGTGTGAAGCTTAGTGGTTGTGAAGCTGAAGTCATGCGACCATGGTGTAGTTTGTTTATAGCCAAACTTTTTTGCTTGTGCCAAATGTTTTAGGCTCCATATTTGTATTAATAAGTCAAGATTATCTTCAATCTACAAAACGTGTAAGAATAATAAACTTTTGTTGGTCACAGAGCTTATTTTCTGCAATAAAGACAGCGAATATTAATAATTTACTACACCAAAAACATTCAGACCCATCCAAGCCAATGAGGGCAGGGTATGTCTTGCCCAGTCGTCAGGTGTGTTACCTGTTTCCTCATGAACTCTCTGCAGAGTTTCTTGTTCTCTTGCTGTATTTGCTCAGTTTTGATCTCGGCCTTCTTCACCATCCTCTTCCTCAAGTTTACATAGCTTTCGTTTTCCACTGGAATGCACTCCTCAACATCTTCATAATCATCCTCGTCTTGTTCTTCATCAATATCCGCTCTTAGGAATGAAGCATCTAATTGAACACACAGCGAGTGAATTTTCATTTTTGGAAGAAGTATGGTTACTTTTAATAATGAAGTTAGTGACAAATAATGACAAAGTTTTGAGACGTCCAATCCCTCACCTTCCTTTTGATTCAGTCTGTGGTTTGTGCTCGCGGTGGTCTTGATTGAATGATCTCTAGTTGCTGAACCATTCGTAATGCTGTCGACGATGTTCCGACTGCTCCGATTCCTTGCCGGAGTGACAGTGGGTGGAGCCAGCACTGGGGGTGGAGAACTGTACTTGTGATGAGCAGCTGACAGCAGTTCTCTGACAGGTCCGTCCTCCTCCAGGCAGGAAATGAGCGTGTAGACCACCGGCTCACCTTCCTGCGCAGCACTGAGTGACTGACCGAACAAGTACTCTGTGACATTGAGGCGGCCCGGCCCTGAGAGCGATTCATCTGTGCTACTGAAGGCCACGAGAGGAGGTTGAAAAGGATAAAAACTACCTGGTTGGAAACGAATTTCCAGCTGGTAAACGGGAGCTTCTGTGCTGCTAAACCCTGGTTGAGTTCCTTTACAAAAATCTCTGGAAGAGCTCGATTCATGAGTTTGGTGCTTGAAATTGCAGCGGTTGCCAAACTTACAACCAGCCCCCTTTAGGAAAAACTTGCAAATCTGACCGGACCCCGACTGCTTTTTACAATTCGCAGATTCTGAAATTTTCATCCGGCTAATATCCAACCATAGCAAATCAAGCTGAATAGTCCAAACACGACTGCTGATGCGCTCACAGAACCGCTCTCCGTAGATCGCGGTCAAAGCGAAGGCCTCTTCCTGTCGCAAAGCTACACATTCCTCCAGTGAAGGGAGGTCGGGCCTCTGGGGGCTGAGGGCGCTAGAGCCAAAACGTTCAGTGAACATCTGGGATAGGAGGTGCTCTAATGTCGTTCCAACCTCACCACGTCCACTTTCTTCTCCAGCCTGCAAAGCTTGTCTACTGCGCTCACGGTCAAACCCATACCTGAAACATGGGAATCCTGAGTTACTAATATATTGAGTGAACAATCAGATTCAGTACTTATAAAAGTAATCTGTAAAAAAAAAAAAAAAAAAGTACACTACCATTCAGACATAATCTATTTGCAAGTTATGTTATAATACACTTTAACCCTCTGGTGCTCTTTAGTCATTTTTGACTGAAAATCTTTTTCTTTTTTTTTTTTACTTCATCGGTATGGTATGAAGGTTTTGGCACTTGCTATGTGCACAAACACAAAGGTTAAGGTTAAATAGTCCTAAAAAAAAGAGTCACACTTGTGTTCCTCGCGGTCAAAATTGACTACAATGGAAATGAATGGGAGATGAATTTCCTCTAGAGAACACAGCTTGTTTAGATTAATGGCTTTCATTTTCTTGCAGTTTTAAAACGTGTTTTTGAACAAATATATTAAATTGAAAATAGTATTTTTGTGCATTTTTCATAAGAATAAACATACAATTTTGTAATTTTAAGATCACTTTTAAACTGTTAATGGTTTAACATTGCATTTTATGCAGGTTAACTGAGAAATACCATACAATTTATAGTTATTACAATTAAAACTATGAATTATTATATAATTTATGGTAATAAATAATATTAATTGATGGTAATAACAATAAAAAGACATTCCCAGATGTCCCCATGTGACATCACATATGATTACATTTTATATAAATAATTTAGTTTCTTCTCATTTGTATTATCAGCATTGTACATTAGGGTGTTTTGGGTTACATTTTATGTTACTTTTTACACTTATTGCATAAAAACAATATACAGTGAAAGTCTGTAAATGGTTTACTATTATACGTAACATTATAACATTTATATGTAATTAAAATACTGTCAAATGTATGGTTATTGAAAGTAAAAACTATGAATTACCATATGGTGTTTTATTTAAATAATTTTGGTTCTTCTCATTTTTCTTATCAGTAATGTACATTAGGGTGTCTTTGTTTGTATGCCACTGTGCACTGTCTATACATGAGTATTGGCCATGTTTTATGGACAGGCCACTTACAATGAGCTCTAATTCATCATGTGGCTTCCAATTGCACCACCTGTATTATCATGGTGGTTTTCAGTACATTTTAAGGTAAAAAGCAGATTTAGGTAGTTGATTGATGTATTAACGTTATATCAAATAATGAAATACACGGTTATAATTTGTATGATAGGCAGGCACCAATATGCCATCCCGTAATACCTCAAACAATATCTCTGTATTTTTTTACAGTGAATTTCTGACAACCAAAGCTGCTGTTTGTACTGTAAATTTAACAGAATTTTTTGTAGTGTACCATTACTACAATAATCTTGAAATATAATGAGTGATGTCTGTTTGTACCTGCAAAGAGTGCCCAGAGCAAACAGGGAGATCACCGGGTCTGGCTTTGCTTTCTTCTCCTGGACCGAATCCTCCATCCAGTCCTCATTCTCTGCATATTCCACTCCATCATCATGGGTAACCCAGAACTGACCTTCGTCACGATGGTCCAACTCATCATACTCTTCTTCCTTTTCTTCCTCCTCCTCACCACCTTCATAATCAGAGCTGCTATATGACAAAAATAGATTATTCAACATTGAACAACCAATGTAAACCAATATAAACTACTACTTAGATTGCAAAAGAGGGGTTTAGAAGTAAAAATCCCATTCATTTTCCAATTATATAAGGTTTCAAGACCTTTGATGTGGTTTTATAAAGTCAATACTTTGATGTATGTATAGATGCAAACTACAGATTCATAGTATATACAATAGGTACCTTTAGCATTTAAAAGAGCAAGTTTGTTACAGAGAATTTGTCATTCAGACTTATAAAGTTTACAAACTGATTGTAATATCGATAATTTCTTTCACATTCAATGTTCTTTTTCAAACAGTTTTGCAGAAAGTCTTTCCAAAATGTCTGTACAAATTGACAATACAAAAACAAATGAGAATGACATCAAGACTCCTCAATAAGTACATCACTTGCAATGCTTCATGGGATGAGTAGTTCATTCCCTCATAAGAGAATATACTGTAAATACACAATCTAAAGTACTGCTATTATTAATCTGATATGCTATTATTACTGTGTAATGTTGTGATTCATCTTGAAGTTGGTTGGACTGGTTTGGTTTGTGTTTTAAAACTAGACATACTTGATACTTACAGAAACAAGGCCTCTGAAAAAGTGGATGCCTCTATAGAAACAAACACAAGTTCACCTGTTTGATGAGTGATAGTCCTGGTTCTGAAGTTCCCGCAGCAGTTCTTTGACCTGTAGTTTGTTCTCTGACGTCATGTGTATCTTCTGCAGGGGTAGTTGCACTTGCTCAGGTCTAAATCTGGATCTCTTCTCCTCCTCATCATCATGTCTTCTGGGCAGTCCCTGAGATCTTCCTCTGCTAGTTCCTCCATGAGCTCCATGAGCTCCACGAGCTCCACGAGCCCCACGGACACCTCCACCTCTTGAACCTCTAGATGAGGGAGGCTTGAATGACTGACTGGGACCAAAATCCAGACTGAAATCATCTCCATCATCCCAGCCTCCAGTGGCAGCTTTCCTGCTTCCACCACCTCCTCCTCCTCCTCCTCCAACACAACCACCACCACCTCTGCCACCACCTCTTCCACCTCCTCTTCCACCACCTCTGGGTTTATTGAACCGTCCTCCACCCCGGTTGGGTTTACTCCTCCTTCCACTCATTATTTCAGCTCCCTTTTAGTGTAGCTGCTATTTCCTTTCAATCATACATGCGTCAGTACACGTATCCTGAAAAGCAACAATTGCTTCAGTAAACAAGCAAATATACTGATTTCACACATACACACACACAAATATATATTTGCTTAATTATATTTACCCGTTGACATTTTATTTGTAAAGATTACAAGCATAAACCGACCATTTAAGTGTGGAAACACAGTGACGTTAGTCAGACATAAGTTCAGGACGTACAACTAGTTGTAACAGTTACATACTACAGGGCTACCACATATTGTGACTACAGTCAGTTAAAGAAAATAATTATGTGACAATGAAAGCCAACTCACAAATCATTCTGATCATCAATATGAAGTTTCGCGAATCTCTGGCTGTACATGAATAGGATGCATGCATCTGGAAATCCAGATTGAAACCTGCAGCAAGCCAAAGAGCTTAAACAGGAAAAATGCTACATTTTTCAAAATAAAAGTCTTGTTTGCCACAAAATAAAAGCTTCAGCTCTTTGGCGAACATTATTATTATTACGTGTGTGTGTGTGTGTGTGTGTGTGTGTGTGTGTGTGTGTGTGTTTGTTTTATTACAAAATAGCCTTTCCTATAGTACTGAAAATAGCTTTAAGCTGTTGAATTTACGTGTATCACGATTGATAATGTTTAACTAATTTGTGCCCAAATTTTTATGAATGGTTTCATGCATATAGTCGTGTTTATAGTGTCCTATGTGAACATGTTCTGCATTTATTTTCCCCAGGTTTTTTTTCTTTTTTTGAAAATCGTATTTGAATGTGCGGCAACTATAGTTGTCGATGGGCAAATATGTTGTATGCACCCCCTCAATGTCAAATATTAATAGGAGGAGGACATTTGACATCTATCTCAAAATAACTGCTTTCAACAGATTCATAAACAAATGAATTTTGTTCGTGGGAACGTCATATTAAGTCGTGGCCACGAGATAATTTTGTTGAGGTAGGCTAACGACATCATGTCGTGGCCACGCGATGTGAAAACTGTCAAAAACCATAAAATGTCAAAACCATAACGCCATTTATCAAAAAGCACACCCATTTCATTAAACTATAACACTATTCCCTGTTTTGACACATGAGTCAGATTTGTTGAGCTGTCACTGCAAAACTCTACACATAAATCCCTTCATTTCTCATTGCTTAGACCATGTTGTCATTTAGAAAGCACTAGCATTCAATATTGTTCACTCAAGTCAGCACAGCTTCAGCTCAGTTAGCACACAATTATCCAGGTGGAAACACTAAGAGTCAAAATTTAACACACATCAATCAGAACCTTCAATAGATATATAAAAGGGCCCAAATCAGTTTATTGCGTTTTGGAACAATGGATCCAGAAAGACATGAAGGAAGAGGGATAAGAATGAGGAGGAGGAAGGGCAAGGACAAGAAGACAAGCAGTCTCAGATGAAATTCAAGCCACTCTAGTTGCCCATGTGTTAGTCAATGGTATGACTATGAGGGAGGCTGGGCTACGAGTATGGCCAAATTTGAGTCGCTTTACCGTCGCCTCGAGAACCTTCAGGGAGGTGTGGTGGCAAACAAAATTCTATCACTGAATAAGAGACAAACATTTCCAATAGTCTTTGATGAGGTTTATTTTCTTGCAAGAAAAGGCCAGCAGTCATACAGTCACACAGAGTGGCTGCAGAGTATGACAGTGAAGGGAGGGCATCCTTTCTCCTTTATAGTCTTGACTCCCAGAATGTTATCTTTCTAGGCAAATGATGGTATTTTAACCATATGTGGAACATTCTTAGACGTATCCATCATATTGTATCCTTGAGTGGAGGCCCTCCTGTCACGTCCCAACACTCTTTACCATTCCAATACAATTCAAATTCATATTAGAATATGGTTTGTGTGTGCTCTTTTACTGTCATATTGGTCACACACATCTTACTGTAAGTAAATATAAATAAAAAAAAATTAGAGGAGAGAATAAAAAAAAGAGTAAAAAAAAAAAGAGTAAAACAGGAAAAAAAAATATTTGTGTGTGTGTGTTTTCTGTGTATGAATAAAAATGTGCCAATGTATCCACTGGTTGTGTCTTTTGTGTTCATCATGTGAAAAGGTTTGTGAGGGGGGGAACCACAAGCAACATAACTTACCAGTTTTGGAAATGTTGTTCTGAATTTATTGCACCAGTGTCTTAGACTATGTTGTAGTGTGTGTGATTTTGAGTGCTTGTGTGTCCAGTCTGAGGTCAAAGTTTGGTTTTTCAGCAAGAGTGAATGGTTTTGAGTGTAGAGCTTCATTTTGACCTGAAAATAGGATGTTTGGGGAATTGGGTGAGACGTTATGGATTTGTGTTTATAGTTTTGAGAATACGAGGCATAGTTTCAAGAAATGTGTTTAAGCAATCGAGAAAAACTGTAATATGACGTTCCCACGAGATATTATGACGTTCCCACGACTTAATATCACGTTCCCACGAGTTTTAATGTTGTGGCCACGACAAAAATAAGTGAACCGAACATGTCCCCTCCCGGTCACCGTAGTTTTGTCAATCAATAATGTTATATTATGATTAGAATCAAATTAATTTTGTCAAAGGACAAAATTCATCCTCTAAATCAGAAACAACACAGAACACACATATACAGAAATTAAGTGGCACACTTTAAATTTGTAGAATTATATGAAAAACAGATGTTTGAAATTATATATATATACATATATTTATTTATATATATTTTGTGGAGTAAAAATGTCCAAATGTTGACTAAAAACATTAATAAACTTATTAATGTAAAATTACATTTGTTTAAAAAAACAAAACAATTATTTTGTTACAAAATTACATTTTGTTGCCTGCAAGATATGTACTTACAAGGCATTTGCCCACCGGCAGCTATAGTTGCCATTTGGACTTTTGACTATGAGACTTGAGTATACAAAAAAACTGTAAGATTTGTTTTGTTTGGATGATTCTAGAGACCTACATGATTATGTAGATCATGTAGATACATATATATATGTCAACAAAAAATACTTATTAGTAACATGAAAATGACCTTTCTTTGGGAGGGCTTGCCTTCGCCATGCTTCCTGGAAGTAGGGGTAGGAAGTTGACAGCCTCATGTGACAGGAAGGAAGTGAATACCTATTTATTTATTTATTTTATTTTTTTTGAATTCTTTTATTTGGTTGTTTGCTTGCATGTCATTGAGACATAAAACATGGATAACATCTAGAAAAATACTTACAAAAGGAAAATGAACAACCACCTGTATACACTGTGGCAACTATAGTTGTCGGTGGGCTTAAGGACAAAATCAATCAATACAATACAATCAATGGGTTCAGTGGTCTATTAAAATAATTTTACCATATTACAAATGAGAACAGAGAATTCTGTATCTTGCTTAGGCCTAAATGCTAGCTTTCAGTGTCCCAACATACTGGCAAAGGAAAACACCGCGCTGCAGATGACTGCACTATTTGTAATGGTCCAATTACGCGAGATAGAGAGCTTTAGAGAGATTAAAAGCTCTGTCACAGAGAAGAGGTTGTTGAGTTAATTCTTTTCAGTCCAACAAATCCGGTGAATAGGTTGTGAGTCATTCAGCATTTCACAGTATTCTGGGTGTTTGTTCTCTGAATTCTTAAGACATTTATAGTTAATTGACTTGACCCTCAGAACTAAGCAGTATAATTTAAGTAGACCTATTAAAGTTTCTCTTTTTTTTCTAGAGTGTTTTTCTATTCTTTATTTAGGGATAGCCTATTCCAAAAGAAAAAAAAAGTCTGTTTAAACAGAGGCAGCAACTAAGCAAGTATAAAGGCTGTAACACCTCAGTGCAAAATAAATAATAAAACTATTCTAACAGCTATAAAAGTGATGATACTGTATATGTCTGAATATCGTTTGCTGTGTTTATGGTTCATCACGGTTACAGATCTAACTTTTCGTCAGTGTCACCAATAGCTTTCTAACATGCCTGATTCTGTCACAAGGCTTGTAGTTATAGTAATATAGAAGTATTTTATTTAAAAAGTATGAGATTTAGATTTACCATCTATTTTCTTCTAAAAGCTTTTGTATATTAAAGTTTATATGGCATATCAGACCAAAAATAAGGACGCATTAATATCAGCAGGTGCAGATATGGGACCCTCGGCATGCATATAGAATATCGCACAAATGTGGGGATTTTGGAACTGACTGACCCTGATAGCACACGTACATCACCGAGACGTCTATTTGATGTCTGCATTTACATCTGCAAGATGTATTTTTTAGAGCGTTTGCTCATCTGCAAAATGTCTCCAAGACGCTTCTTGTCAGATGTTAAAGAGACATTTAGAAATTGTCTTTAAGATGGTAATGACCTAGATAGAATTTATGCAAAAATACTTTTTCTAAGATGTTTATCAGATGTTTGTACACAACAGATGTTTTCCAGATTTAGCGATCCTTCGCAGAAATCTTAGAGATTTACTTGTACTGCCTGTCTTTTTTTCAAATAAGATTAGTGTCCTAGATGAGGTGAAACCAGGATAAATTCATGTTCAGTCTGAGCGTACGGATGATTATGTTTTTATTATGATTTGTGAGTGCTTTTCTCTGCTGAGAGGGAACGATTTTGGCTCTAAACAAGACTAAGATTTCGTGTGGACAGAAGGGGGAGCTAGTTGACCATAGAAAGCTGATTGTAGTGGCCAGGCTGGGTACATGGACTTATGAAAGATTTAAGATAGTGATGGATAGGACTTTTTTTTTTTTTTGGGATGACTGTTGTCTTTCAGTTGGTGGGTAGCCACACTCCATAACCACCCTCTGATTTTAGAGTTAATTACTTAAAATGCTATTTATCATCATGCAAAAAAGCTAAAACAGAAAGCACTAGCTTTTGTGTCAGGTTGTGAAAGGTATACCTTATAGATAGCATTCCCTTGTGAAAAAGACGTGTGCTTGCCTTGATTGTATTGAATGTGCACTTGTAGTGTACTTCAAATCTTAAAAGTAGGCCATATTTTTTAAAACTGTACTTAGTTGCAAACTAATAATGTGTGTGTGTGTGTGTGTGTGTGTGTGTGTGTAGTCCTACTTATGGAAGTCAAAAAAGCACACTTACTTAACTAACACTAATTTGCACTTCATTTAATTTTTGCAACATGCAATTAAGTGTCCAGAAACATTAGTTGAGAGCTTTTCTTTTAAAGTACATTATTTCCACAATAGGTACTCTTTTTATCTACTTCTTTAACTTGCCTTTCACAAGGGTATAAGTCAAAAGTAAGATTAGGAATAAATAGATAGCGAGCTTGTGTCAGGATTGTGTGGGAATGCTTTGTAAATGATGACCACTCAACAGTGAGGATAGCAGAGGCGGTGAGAGTGGGTCGAGAGGCAAGGTCAAAAGTATAGATTGCGGAAGTGCTGATTCTGGAACGGAAGTCTTAGCTGATTTTATGTACGTCAGAAGAAAAGTAACAGAAAAGTATGTGGAATGTCCAGTGGATTTTTTTTCCTTCCATTTCCTTCATACTAAACATAATTTCTTTCTGTTTCTGTGTAGTGAAAGAAACAGGGTGCTAGGACATCATGGAGGACACTGTGGTAGGCTATCTGCAGACATGCTGGAGGAACCAATGGAAAAGAGTGAACTTAAGAGGGTCCAGAACTTTCTGCTGAATATGATGGAGGATGGTGTGAGGAAGAGGGGGTGGTGAGTGAGAGTAACAGAGAGGGGATACTGTCCACTTGTGTCTGTCCTTTAAACGGGACAACTACTTATGTAACAACCACTAGACAAAATGGGAAGAGAGCCATTTTCTCATACATTTAGACAAATAGTGTAGTTTATTTTATCTATGTAGTTCTTTCTTTTCTCCTTGCAACTCCTTGAGCTATCTGTTTCATTTTCTTTCCTTGCGGATATCCTCCCTCTCTGTGGTCCTCTGTTTTTATACTGATAGAGTGTGACCTTTTGGCTTTCGTCACTTATATTTGGCCTCTTCCTGACACACAGGCCTGGTCATTGGCGAAAAAAGACGTGTAGGCGAACTTATGTAATTTAATGTATTTTGTCAAACTTTGGACCTGACACAGAATACAGAAAAACACAAATAAATGGGAAACGTTTTTGTAACTTTTTAACTAAACTAAACTAAAATGTATAGAATAAAATACACGCACAACCATTTAAACATTTGGGGTCAGTAAGATTTAAAAAAAAAAAATTATACTTTTATTCAGCAATGATTTATTAAATTGATCAAAATTGACAGCAAAAACATCCATAATGTTAAAAATATATATATATATATATATATATATATATATATATATATATTTCAAATAAATGACTTTTGAACTTTATATTCATCAAAGAACCTTACAATTTATTACAGTTTCCACAAATATATTCCACAAAAAGTATCATGGTTCCCACAAAAACAGCACAACTGTCCTCCACATTAATTGGAAATGTTTCTCAAAGAGACCAAAATCAATAATGGCTCATGGAAATTCAGCTTTATCATTACTGGAATAAATTACAATCACATCAACACAAAAATCACAATATTACAACACTATCTCACGACCAATTCGTACGAATTTGTACGAATGATAAAAAGTTGGCTAATTCGTACGAATTTGTACGACCTCACTCGTACGAATTTGTACGATTTGTCTAAACCCACGTGATGGGTAGGTTTAGGGGCGGGGTCAGGGGTAGGTTATTCGTATGAATTCCTATGAATTGGGCAATTCGTAAAATATGTACGATTTTGCAAAAATTAGCCACCTCGTAGAATTTGTACGTTTTCCCGTGAGATCTGGTTGAATATTACTGTTTTTACTGTATTTTTGTATTAAATAAATGCAGTCTTGGTGAGCATTATGGATGGATGGATGGATGGATGGATGGATGGATGGATGGATGGATGGATGGATGGATGGATGGATGGATGGATGGATGGATGGATGGATGGATGGATGGATGGATGGATGGATGGATGGATGGATGGATAGATAGTAATGCACCCCTGTAACATAGAGAGGAAATGAATTGTGACATCATTGTAGACATTAATTAAAAGCCCTATGCTCCATCTGTCAGTGCTTCACCCCTCCACGCCATCATTAGAAGTAGCAATTAAATTACTGACGCCTCGCTTGTTTCAAACTGGAAAACTCTCAGAGGATACACTGCCTCTCATTGAGGATGAGGACAGAGCCGCCCACAGGCTGTCGGGTTTTCTGGGACACTAAGCACTGCAGGTCTGGGACAGTGTGGACTTGGCGGAGACAAGGTGATGCTGGGGGACATAAGACAATCCCATAAGCCATCTGAAACACATCAGGGAGGATATAGCAATGCAAGATTAGCATTTATACAGAAGAGGATCCTGATTGGCTGTTAGCATGTGGTCACACAGCTGAGAGATGTTTACTGTAACAAGAGTCACTCTTGCACATGTCAAAGTCCTGCTGATTTAATCATATTCTGTTGACAAAAAGAAGGTCAAGTTTGCTTAAACGAGAGAAATAGCATTGGAACATGAATAAATGTGAAGGTTTGAGTATTTAGTTGTTTTTGAATGTGATTTGGGCAACTATCCATCACTATTCTTGAGCAAACAGAACAGAGTGAAACGTGCAGTTTCGCTGAATCAAAGCTTTACTGTTTACTTATTTGAGGAAAGTAGGCCTATGCATTGCTGTTTTCAAGGTTCCTGTAAATCAAAACAGAAAAGCATGAACCGTATCAAATTCTTAGCTGTAAGTCACTTTGCAGAGGTTTATAGTCCAGGGGTCAGAAAGTAAAAGTTCTGCCATGTGTTTAGTCCACCCATGAACTCAGCCAACTGATTTCACTAATAATCCTGGCTGAAAAACTGTGCTAAATAGCAAATCCAAGTGATTAAAACAAAATACTGAGCAGGACTTTTACTTTCTGAACCTGGACTTTACTCCTCTGTCACTTTGTTTGCAATAAATCGTTGCAGCATGTATGTGGGCATCAAGGAGATCTATAATACCTGAAGGAAGTTGTCCGTTAGCATCCCGTTCATCTCAGTGGCAGCTGGTTGCTGCACATCATTTGAAAGCTAAAACGCATGTGACTCACTTTAGAGCCACATGTAAATTACTTCATGATGGTTCTGATTGGCTGATAGCTCCACAAGAACACATCACGCAGTCCTTCACTAGTGACTGTTTACCATGGATGCATGCCAAATCACATAGGCTACTCTCGGAGTAGGAATAAGCATATTTCACAATGTTCTATAGTATGAATGTGTGTTGTATGAATGTAATCCGGACGTACTACATTCGGCATGTTGTCATGTTAACAATCCATCGTATGCACACTTCAGAATCTCGCCGCAAGTAGTAGGTCATCCGGGCCTTTTTCGCCTACTCTTTTATGAATATTGTAGATTTGTACATACGCTTTTCACATGTTTTTCAGCTACTAAGTGATCTCAGATGCAGCCCTTGAAATCATTCAAGGATATATTCATGTTCATGTGAATGACCTTTAACCTGGGAAATGCAAAGAGGACATCACTGATAGTTGTTAGTGACCACAGAGGTTTATTTCTTCATAATACAGCCAAAAGTATGCTGGGGTTAGAAATAATAGACCAGTGTTTCCCAACCTTTTTTCAGTCAAGGCACCCTTTGAAAATGTAAAAAAAAAACTGTGGCACCCTACGCTAGTGTTGTCACGATACTACTTTGATACGATACCTTGAAATGTATCGATTTTCAATCCCAAAGGGAAGAAACGCCGTATATAGGCCTACTGTCATTAACATTGTCTATTTTTTTCTTCTGAAGAGACTTTACATGATGACATAGGCTTTTATTCATATGTAAACATTGCTCAATTACCATTGCAAATCTCACCTAAATGTTTGCTCACTCAGTGTATTTGTGTTTCTCTTATGAGAGGTTCTCTCGTATTGCGTAAGTAGCTTACGCTTCGGGAAAGTTCTCTTTCTTCGAGATCTGAAGCCAAAAAATTATCCTTAATTTTGCATTTATTGTCAACGCAGTGCAGCAGCAGGCAGACCAAAGCAAGCTGTATAAGCGTGCTCATTGGCTGCCAGGCGGCAACTGCTTAAGCCTATCAGTGAGCCCGGTGTGACTTCGCGCCCTCCACACCCTTCTAACCGTCAAGAAGGGTGTGGCCAGTGTGTATATATTGCGGGCTCACAGGCTGAACTCTGATTTTCTTGTCTTCAGCGAAGCTCTTCGCATCGCTGGATCTTGAGAAGCCGCCGCCGTTGAAACCAGCGACCAGCAAGCCTAGGACAGCGCCTGAGGAAGCCGGCCACCTTCGCCGCCTTCAGCCATCCGTGCCTGCTACGCTATCCAGCGACATATCCTTTTTCTCTGCATTTTCTGTGTTGTGTGTGTGCTCGCCCTGCGACACGCACTTTTTCTAAAAGAGCGCGAGGCGTTTTTGTCAAAATGCCTCGTTTTTCCTGCGGTTCGTGCCGCGCCCCGCTCAGCAACGGAGACCGCCATCTCATCTGCGCTCTCTGCCTGGGCCGCGATCACGCCGCCGCCGCACTCTCTACGGGCGGCTGCCCCGAGTGCGAAGAACTCTCAATGTCGACCCTGCGGGCTCGACTTGAGGTTTTCGACCAGACTGTCGCTCCGCATGTCCATGTTGGGCCGCACAAGAAAAAGCGCCGCTCGAGTCAGCACAAGTCCGTTACCAGTCTGTGTTCCAGCACCGCAGTCTGTAGTCAGCACAAGCCTGTTACCAGTCTGTGTTCCAGCACCGCAGTTTGTAGTCAGCACAAGCCTGTTACCAGTCTGTAGACCAGCCCAGTGGCCTGCAGTCAGCACAAACCAGCTTTCAGTCTGTGTCCCAGATCAGTGGCCTGCAGTCAGCGCAAACCAGTTCTCATTCTTTGTGCCAGATCAGCGGCCTGCAGTCAGTACAATCTCGTTACCAGTCTGTGTTCCAGTTCAGTGGCTTGCAGTCAGCCTAATCTCGTTACCAGTCTGTGTTCCAGCCCAGCAGTCTGCAGTCAGCACAAGCCCGTTACCAGTCTGTGGACCAGCCCAATGGTCTGCAGTCAGCACAAACCAGCTCTCAGTCTGTGTCCCAGCTCAGCGGCCTGCAGTCAGCTTAATCCCGTTACCAGTCTGTGTCCCAGCCCAGCAGTCTGCAGTCAGCACAAGCCCGTTACCAGTCTGTGTTCCAACACCGCAGTCTGTAGTCAGCACAAACCAGCTCTCAGTCGGTGTCCCAGATCAGCAGTCTGCAGTCAGCACAAGCCTGTTATTAGTTTCTGGACCAGCCCAGTGGTCTGCAGTCAGCACAATCTCGTTACCAGTCTGTGTCCCAGCCCAGCAGTCTGCAACCAGCACAAGCCCGTTACCAGTCTGTGTCCCAGCCCAGTGGTCTGCAGTCAGCATAAACCAGCTCTCAGTCTGTGTTTCAGATCAGTGGCCTGCAGTCAGCACAAGCCTGTTACCAGTCTGCAGTCAGCACAAGCCCGTTACCAGTCTGTGTTCCAGCACCGCAGTCTGTAGTCAGCACAAGTCCGTTACCAGTCTGTGTTCCAGCACCGCAGTCTGTAGTCAGCACAAGCCTGTTACCAGTCTGTGTTCCAGCACCGCAGTCTGTAGTCAGCACAAGCCTGTTACCAGTCTGTAGACCAGCCCAGTGGCCTGCAGTCAGCACAAACCAGCTCTCAGTCTGTGTCCCAGATCAGCGGCCTGCAGTCAGCGCAAACCAGTTCTCATTCTTTGTGCCAGATCAGCGGCCTGCAGTCAGTACAATCTCGTTACCAGTCTGTGTTCCAGTTCAGTGGCTTGCAGTCAGCCTAATCTCGTTACCAGTCTGTGTTCCAGCCCAGCAGTCAGCACAAGCCCGTTACCAGTCTGTGGACCAGCCCAATGGTCTGCAGTCAGCACAAACCAGCTTTCAGTCTGTGTCCCAGCTCAGCGGCCTGCAGTCAGCTTAATCCCGTTACCAGTCTGTGTCCCAGCCCAGCAGTCTGCAGTCAGCACAAGCCCGTTACCAGTCTGTGGACCAGCCCAATGGTCTACAGTCAACACAAGCCCGTTACCAGTCTGTGTTTCAGCCCAGTAGTTTGCAGTAAGCACAAGCCCGTTACCAGTCTGTGGACTAGCCCAGCATTCTGCAGTTAGCACAGTCTCATTTCCAGCCTGTGTCCCGGCCCGTCAGTCTGTAGTCAGCACGAGCCCATTACCAGTTTGTGGACCAGATCATTGGCCCGTAGTCAGCACAATCCCGTTACCAGTCTGTGTCCCGGCCCAGCGGCCTGCAGTCAGCACAAGCTCGTTACCAGTCTGTGGACCAGCCTAGCAGTCTGCAGTCAGCACAAGCCCGTTACCAGTCTGTGGACCAGCCCAGTGGCCTGCAGTCAGCACAATCCCGTTACCAGTCTGTGGAAAATCTTACTAAATCTTACTAAAACATGGTGAAAGGTTATGGTAGGACAACAGTTAAATGCACTGATTATGATTTGAATGTAAAATAGTGTATGTACTTAAAAAATATATCACTTCTATATAAAATAAAAATAAAATAAAGTTGTCCTCCGAAGAGGGGGGGTGGAGGTGGGAAAAAAAAAGAAAAAAAAAAGAAAAAGCGCCGCTCGCAGCGACCACCGGAGACAGATGCGGCGTTCAGAAGCTTGCCGGAACCTCTCCCTCGAGCTTCTCTCTCGCCCTCTCCGCCCCCCCTCCCGGCCGCTCAACCGCCGGCTCTCGCCCGCGCCGCCGCTGTTTCAGGGGACGAGGCGGATGAGTCTGATGGACGCGCCGCTGACAGCTGCTCTATCCTGGCGTCTGACTGTGAGGACTGGTCCACCGCCTCCTCTACAGTCCAGGATTCTGGCCGTTCTCGAGCGGGCGAGGACGCGGAGCTTTTGCGCCTCCTTACCCGGGCTGTTGAGCAGTTAGGCCTCGAGTGGTCTCCTCCTAAGGAGCCAGCACCAAACAGGCTCGACGGCTGCTTTCTCCATCGCCGCCGCCGATCGCCAGCTTCCAGAACCACGCCTTTCCTGCCTGAGCTCCACAGTGAGCTCTCTAAGTCGTGGAATGCACCGGTTTCCGCGAGGGTCTCTTCACACGCTTCATCGACGCTCTCACAGGTTGACGGCGCCGCTGAGAAGGGGTATAATGCCATTCCCCCTGTGGAAGAGGCGGTAGCAGCGCACCTTTGCCCGCCTTCTCGTTGGCGCTCAAAGGCTGCCCTCCCGTCTAAGGCCTGCAGGACCACATCAGCCCTTGTCGGCCGCGCTTTCTCCGCCGCCGGTCAAGCTGCTTCTGTTCTTCACTCCATGGCCGTGCTGCAGATTCTCCAGGCTAATCTCCTCCGTGATATGGACGAGAAAGGTCTGGAATCTGCTTCCATTACGGATCTAAGAAGCGCGACGGACCTTTCCCTTCGCGCTACGAAATCCGCTGCCCAGGCCATCGGACGGTGCATGGCTTCTCTGACCGTTACAGAGAGGCATCTCTGGTTGACGCTCGCCGACATGAGAGAGTCTGAGCGCGCGGTGTTTCTCAACGCCCCCCTCTCTCCCACCGGCCTGTTCGGCCCAGCGGTTAGCGGGATCGTTGACCGTTTCTCGGAGGTACAGAAGACTACACAGGCGATGAATCTCTTCCTGCCTCGACGCTCTAGCTCTGCTGCACACCGTCCTCGCGACCAGCCTGCGCAAAGTTCCACTCAGCGTCCAGCTCGACCTCCGTCATCGCAGCGACGACAGGGCGGCCGCCCTAGATCACGCTCTTCCAGCCGTAACAGACCGCCTCCTCCCCGGGGACCCCGGCAGAGGATTATGGTGAAACCGGAGCCCGCTAAGACCTCCTAGCCCGAGGAAAGAAGCGACGGCTGTGTCCCGCTGCGGCCGGACCACCGTCAAAGCTTCATGTCCTGCCAGTCCCCGTTGCCACGGTTACTGCGGACACTCATTTCGCAGCCAACGAGCCGGTAATCTCACCCAACTGCTGTTTTCACGGCGACCCAGAGAAATCTCAAAGAGAGCATTATGTCTGGTTGCACGGCTCACGCCGCATGTGTTTCAAATGCAGTGAATGTGGCCACGTTTCTGTGTTCAACCCTGCACACAAGCACTATAAATCCCGTGTCTCTCACAGAGCCCACTCTCATAAAGCGAGTAGAATCCGCTCGATGCTGTGCCCGCTCCCCTGCGCTCACACATACTAACGAACATTTCGCCCCCGACGCCGCCCTCGCGCGTCGCGCCTCACGCTGTGTGTTCCCCGTCCAAAGCCACCGGGACACCACGTGTAAAACGGCCAGTTATCGCTGCGTGCGATCCGCCGTGTCTAAGCACAGAGAGCGCGCGCGCTACACCCGCCCCTCCGTTTCGAGCTCTCGAGCCCGCGATATGCGGCGACCAGAGCCAGGAGGCCATCCTGCCCCTGGCTGCACACGCAGAAGCGTGGGAGGCTATCCCAGGTGCATCAGAATGGGTGCTAAACACAATAAAACAGGGCCATACTCTGCAGTTCGCTCGCCGCCCCCCGCGCTTTCAGGCGCGTACCGAGACGAGAGTGAATGGGGAAGTAGCACATCTGCTTCAAGCAGAAATAGCGACACTTCTGTGCAAAGGGGCTATAGAACCGGTTCCCCCTTCTATGAGCGAGTCGGGCTTTTACAGCCGTTATTTCCTCGTTCCCAAGAAGGACGGAGCTCTCAGACCGATTTTGGATCTGAGATATTTGAACAAAGCTCTCATGCGAAGACCGTTCAAGATGCTCACAACCAGGCAGATCCTCGCGCAAATTCGCCCGAGGGACTGGTTTATCTCTCTCGATCTGAAAGACGCATACTTTCAGATCCAGATAATACCCCGTCACAGGCCATTCTTGAGATTCGCCTTTGACGGTCAGGTATATCAATAAACCGTCCTACCATTCGGCCTGTCTCTAGCACCCCGTACATTCACGAAGTGCATGGACACGGCTCTCGCTCACCTGAGAGGTCAGGGAATGCGGATTTTGAATTATTTGGACGATTGGCTGATTCTAGCACAGTCAGAGGCCGAGCTCATCGCTCACAGAACAGTGCTCCTCAGCCACCTGGAAAGCTTGGGGCTTACGGTCAACTGGACCAAGAGCTCATTGGTGCCCAGTCGTTCAACCTCCTTTCTGGGTTTGGAACTGGACTCTGTGGCAATGACGGCCCGTCTGTCGACACAGCGTGCGCGCTGCATTCGACGCCTGGCCGCTTCCTTTCGGTCGGGCAGCACCGCTCCTCTAAAGACATTTCAGAGGATGCTGGGTTGCATGGCCTCAGCTGCAGCAGTGCTTCAGCTGGGTCTACTGCGTATGCGCCCGCTTCAACGCTGGTTGAACGCCCGAGTGCCTCACAGAGCCTGGGCTTCTGGCGGCATTCGAATCAGAGTGACTCAGAGCTGCGTTTCAGCACTGAAGCCCTGGTTAGTGGCCGACTGGTACCAGCGGGGAGTGACAATGGGAGCCGTCTCGCACCGCAAAGTTATCTCGACGGACGCTTCCACCTCAGGCTGGGGCGCTCTTTTCGAGGGCAAACCGGCATTTGGCCTGTGGTCGGACCAGGAGAAATGCCTCCACATAAATTGTTTGGAGATGATAGCGGTCGAGAACGCTCTCAAGCGCTTCCTCCCATTCATACGGGATCACCATGTGTTAGTCCGCTCAGACAACATGTCAGTGGTATCCTATGTGAACCGACAGGGCGGTGTCAGATCCAAGAGCCTGTGCAAACTGACAGAACGCCTTCTCGTGTGGGCTCACCGCTCGTTGCGCTCGCTGAGAGCCGCGCACGTGCCGGGCCACTTGAATGTGGGACCAGACAGACTGTCCAGGGACATCATTCCCCCGGGAGATTGGTCCCTGCATCCTCAGACAGTCCAGCTCCTCTGGCGCCTATTCGGCAGGGCGGAGGTCGACCTCTTTGCGTCGAAAGACAACGCTCACTGCCCGATATTTTTCTCGAAAAGCGAGGACGCGCTGTCCCAGACTTGGCCCAGCCTCCCGCTGTACGCTTTTCCCCCGATCTCCCTGTTACCTCAGGTTTTAACAAGGATCAGGGAAACACAGCACCCAGTGCTCCTTATAGCCCCGCGCTGGGAGAACCAGATTTGGTACCCAGAGCTGGTGAGGCTGTCGCACTCACCCCCATGGCCGATCCCGGTGAGGAAGGATCTCCTCTCTCAAGCCGGCGGGTCAATTTGGCATCCCCACCCGGAGCGGTGGTCTCTGCATGCATGGGTAATCAACGGATATCCGTTGACCTGCCAGAAGGGGTTGTGAACACGATCACGCAGTCTAGAGCTCCCTCCACGAGGCGGCTCTATGCGTCTAAGTGGTCTGTGTTCTCTAAATGGTGCGCTGCTAAGAGCTTTGATCCACGCACATGTGGGGTTTCGCAAGTGCTCTCCTTCCTACAGGAGCTGTTGGAAAAGGGTAGGTCCCCTTCCACGCTCAAAGTGTATGTGGCGGCTATTGCAGCGTTCGCTGAGACGACGCGCAGCCGGGCAATCGGTAGGAATGAGCTTATTATCCGTTTCCTCAGAGGAGCCAGGCGGATGAATCCCCCGCGGCCCCCCTCGGTTCCTATTTGGGATCTGTCCTTGGTCCTGGAGGCCCTGAAGGCTTTTCCTTTTGAACCGCTTGAATCTGTGGATCTTAAGTACCTTTCGCTCAAAACCGTTTTTCTGATAGCTCTGTCTTCAGTAAAACGCGTGGGGGACCTGTACGCGCTATCTACTAGCCCTGCATGTCTCGAGTTCGGACCGAATGACTCTAAAGTCATTCTCAGACCGAGACACGGTTATGTTCCCAAAGCGATTGGTACCCCTTTTAGGGCACAAATCATCTCCCTCTCGGCTCTGCCATTATCCGATAACGGGGACAGTGATAACCTCCTATGCCCTGTTAGGGCGCTGAGAGTTTACATCACGCGCTCCGCCGCTTTCAGGCGGTCCGGGCAGCTCTTTGTTTCTTTTGGCGGACGCACCAAGGGTCTCGCCGCCTCGAAACAGAGCCTGTCCAGGTGGATAGTGGACGCGATTGCAACAGCTTACGCCTCCAAACACCTGCAGTGTCCTTTGGGTGTCAGAGCCCACTCCACTAGAGGCATGGCCTCTTCGTGGGCCTGGTCCAGCGGAATTTCGATTCACGATATTTGTATGGCGGCGGGCTGGGCCTCCCCATCTACATTCATGAGGTTTTATAACCTGGAAGTTCCCGCCCTGCAGGCGACACTGTTATCAGTATAAGTGCAGACTATGTCCACTTACTGGTTAATTTTCTGGTTGGCACCAGGGGAAGGATTCTTTCCATAAATAGACCAGTGTTTCTGCTCTATTTTCTTTCCCTATGCGTGTTTATGCACTGTGTGGGCCCGCGCTGCCGGCCACACCATTTACACTGATGTATACAGACCGGCTATGCTGCTCTGTCATTTATGTGAAGTGAAGTGCTTGGTACAGGCGTTGGCCACCGGCCACCTGTTTCAACGCTATGTTTTTCCCCGGTCTCCCTGGGATTCATGTGTTGGATGCTCGGCGCGCACGGCGTTGACAATGGGTTCCCGAAGCGTAAGCTACTTACGCAATACGAGAGAACCTCTCGTAAGAGAACGTACTCGGTTACCTAATGTAACCTCGGTTCTCTCTAGAAGAGGGAAAGAGTATTGCGTAACCTGCCGTGACGCGCCACGAGCTTTTGCGCTTCAGACTATGAAAACCAGAGTTCAGCCTGTGAGCCCGCAATATATACACACTGGCCACACCCTTCTTGACGGTTAGAAGGGTGTGGAGGGCGCGAAGCGCCCTCATTGGGTGTGACGTCACACCGGGCTCACTGATAGGCTTAAGCAGTTGCCGCCTGGCAGCCAATGAGCACGCTTATACAGCTTGCTTTGGTCTGCCTGCTGCTGCACTGCGTTGACAATAAATGCAAAATTAAGGATAATTTTTTGGCTTCAGATCTCGAAGAAAGAGAACTTTCCCGAAGCGTAAGCTACTTACGCAATACTCGTTCCCTCTTCTAGAGAGAACCGAGGTTACATTAGGTAACCGAGTACGTTTTATATTGGGATAATTTTGTTATATTTGCACAAGATGGATATATTAATCAAGATATTAACATGCCTAAGACTTTTGCACAGTATATATATATATATATATATATATATATATATATATATATATATATACATTTTAGCAATTTTAAAATGTTTGATGGAGTTTTTACACAGCACCCCGGTTGGGAAACGCTCTAATAGACCATCAGTTCTCTGCATAAATCATGCAGGGTTATTATCATTTACTAAAGCTAAAATTATTAATTGAAGCAAAGCTGATATAAAATAAAACGTAACTTCTTGATGAAAAACTTGATGAAATGTTGAATTGTTAAACCTAAACAAGTAGGCCTATATTTAAAAATAACCTAATACTAACAAAAATGACAAAAACATATATCAAAATTATTACAAAAATTTAACAAAAATAAAATGAAATCTGAAAACATAAAATAAAAGTAAATTCAAATGATTAAAAGTACCCCACTATAATAGTATATAAATGATGCTAAAATAACACTTTGGTGTTTAAGTGTCCCCAAAGCAGATAGTGCCAGTTTAATCTAGTGTTTATTTTTGCCATCACGACATCATAGAGAAACTATTGTGTACTCCTTCCGTCTCCTGTACTGCTTTCCCATAATTTTCCCACTACACTTCCCATAACACATTGCCATGACTCATTATGGTCTCTTTCATTCCACCTGAGTGTGATTTAACTCGTTTGTGTTTGCCTGACAAGGGGCTGTTTACACGACACTGTTTTCAACTAAAAACGTAAAACTTTCTATGCGTTTTGGCCGTTCATTTACACGACAACAGCGTTTTGGGTGCCTGAAAATGCAAACTTTTGAAAACGGTCTCCGTGTAAACAACAAAAACGTGAATCTCTGAAAACGATGACGTCATGCACATACATGTGTTCAATCTATAGTGTTTCATCGCCATCTAATGGCCTGGCAGCAGAATACAGAATACAGTCTCTCAAAGGAAAAACTTCTCAGTTTTAAAGGAACACTCCACACCCAAGTAGCAGTGCTTCTCCCTAATATAGTCCCAAGTCAATATCTGCCTAGGAAATCGCCTAGTGTTAATCTGCATCGCTATTTGTACTCATTGTGAATACGCAGGCCACAAGAAGTAATTAGGTGTTTTTTTTATTTGTTTATCTCTTTTACTCAGGACATGCTAGCTGGCAACAAAGGATTCCATTCATTAAGCTAAGCTAAGCTAGCGCCGACCCTGTCAAACTAAAACAATGCATGCACTGAGACAAAAATGCATTTGCCCACCTATCTAAATGTAGGAAAGAAGGTGAATAAGCCCTATTTCAAAAAACGGTGGAGTGTTCCTTTAAGCATATCGTTGTCTTGTAAATAACCTAAGTTCTGTGTTTTCACTCACTCATTGCGAAGTCTTGTAGCCTATGTTATTACACTGCGTTTCTGAGCATTATCCTGGTTTCCTGTGTCTTGCCCTTTTTTTCGCCCCTCTTGTTTCTGCCATTTTTTTTCTCATTTGAATTGTTTGCCTGAGTGTTTTGACTTATTGACTGTTCTGGATTGCCCTAATAAACCTACATTTGGATCTTCAATCCAAGTCTCTGAGCAGTATGTAACACGTGGGTTCAACAACAGAGAAAATGCCCAATTTAGATTGTTTAAATCTATACAAAACATTTTGTCCAAGCTACTTAGAGTGCTGAGTTTAGTGCAGGAACTATTTGCACAATTATATACGTGATTTTAGCAATTCTTTCACTGCCACATTTGATAGAACAGGGCAGAAGTTAAGGACAAGTGCAGTAGGTACAGCGGTCTATATAAATCCAAACCCATTATGATGCATTACAAATGAGCTCAGGGAATTCAGCATCTTGCTTAAGATAATTATCAGTGTCCTAACATGCTGGCAAACACCGCTAACATCACTCCAGATGACTGCACTATTTGTAATGGTCCAATTACACTAGATAGAGAGCTTACTAAAAGCTCTTTCATAGTGGAGAGGTTTTTGAGTTCACATATGAAGTCTTTTCAGTCCAACAAATCTAGTGAATTATTTTTTGAGTCATTTGACATTTCTGGGTATTCTGAGGTGGGTATTTTAACCTTCTCAGAACGAAAAAAAAAAAAAAAAGTTTACAGGTTTCCTCGCAAATGCTTGTAAAGACAAATAGACAGTCCCACCACTAAACTCATTCAGTGCCATTGGTTGAGCTAATGTGTCTGGATGTTTAAACAATAAGAGCAAGCTTTAAAACTTAAATTTGCTGTTATTTTGGAGTTTTGTAAACATTATTCATTTTAAGAAATTGAAGATTTAAAGTTTAAAGATACCGGCATTGAAGACAATACTCCAAAATGCTTTATCATCATTCACTTTCATTAGATTGAAAGAGTAACCATCGTTTTCTTTGAAAATTCACATTTAATGATCCACAGAAGATCAGTCATATGCATTCAAAATAGCATGAGGATGAGTAAATAATGTTAGAATATTCATTTTGAGGTGAATTAATTAACCCTTTAATTTAGAAATTAACACATTGTTACCCAACAATTTTTTTTTTTACAGTGTATTTATTTATCTATCAAAGCTATGATGATATGAAACATGCTTTGTATAATTGTGAAGTACACCAAGGTGAAGTGACTGGAAATGTTTCTTTGGTTGGGTGTGTGCATGTGGAAATTACCATTATTATTTTGAAAAGGATTATTTCTCAGCCAATTGTGCAATACTATTGGTAGCCACTGTTTTGGACCATTAAAGAAAGAGGAAGCCCTATGGTCTGAATTGGCAGACCCTCCTATTTTCCTGCACTTTGTTTTCTTGTGCACTATAAGGATCAGACATCTTTGAATCAACTGATCCAAAAATGAAATCTTTGTAGTTGGGGAAAGAGTGGAAGTCTGGCTTTCGTAAGGAGTCTAGTCCTGTGTCCATGGGAAGGAAGAAACACACAAAGCCTCCAGGAGGGGATTGTTATGATTGAGATGCATGCGTTTGCCCCTGAGGGGGGTGAAGTATGGGCTCGCGTCAGTGCTTTAAACAGTGGCACTGCCGAAATGGCCCACATGATAAAATGACTCAAGGGAAGACGCAGAGGAAGAGAAGTCTCTCATTGCTAAACTGTTTTGCTTATTTTCTATAATTTCTCCCAGTGTCTTTCTTTTTTTTTTCTGTGATTGCTTCCAGAGGGTTCATTCTCATTATGGTGTGTTTGTCCCTTACTGAAGCCAGATAAGAGCCTCAGCTGCTCAACGCTACTCTTCACAAAGCCTGATATGCACTGTTTCTCCCAAAAATACCACTAACACCTAACCAAAGGTCAATCTTATACTTACCAAATGTATTTACAATGTTTTTTATTGGAGATGTGTTGGACATCAACTCATCTCTCCTCACAGGAATTTTCTCCACTGCATTGAAGCAGGCTCAAGTAACCAAAAACCTACATTAAAGCTACAATATGTAATTTTTGTTCGCCGTTAGAGGTCGCTAACCTCTTACAATATGGTATGGTATGGTATGGTATGGTATACTTTATTGTCCCAATGGGAAATTTGTTTTAGGCTCACAAATACAACCACTTTATCGCCACACATATAAAACACACACAATACATAAACAGAGAAGAGAGATACACATTTACACACAAGTAATTGACCTCACGCTACTGTATACACTGAAGTGATTTACATCCTGCCACTCAATACACTGGAAAGTGGTTGGCATCACCCCACTCTATACACTATAAAATAATAGGAATCACTCCACTCTACACCGGAAAGTAATTGGCATCACGCCGCTCTATACACAGGAAAGTGATTGACATCACCCCACTCTATACACTGAAAGTGATTTGCATCATGCCACTCTATACACTGGAAAGTAATTGGCATCACCCACTGAAAACACTGGAAAGTGATTGCATCACCCCACTCTATACACTGGAAAATAATTGGCATCACGCCGCTCTATACACTGGAAAATAATCGGCGTCACGCCGCTCTATACACTGGAAAATAATTGGCATCACGTCGCTCTATACACTGGAAAGTGAATAGCATCACCCCACTCTATACACTGCACACTGTAAAGTAATAGGCATCACGCCACTCTGTACACTCGAGAGGCACAAAAAAAAAAAAATCCACTCTATACACTGGAAAGTAATTGGCATCACGCCACACTGTACACTTGAGAGAGAGAGAAAAAAAAAAAACCCTTAGAATAATTAATTCTACTTTATATTATTTAATAACTTAACAGCTGAAGGGATGAATGAGTTCTTGAACCGGTTTAGTCTACAGCTAGGCATTCTTAATCTTCTCCCCGATGGCAACATTACAAACTCAGAGTGCAGGGCATGTGTTGTATCATGCAGAATCTTATTTGCCTCCCTCAATGTAGATTTTTCATATAGGGTCTGGAGATAAAGAGGTTCTGTTCTGCCCATGATCCTCATGGCCGTGTGAACAAAACGACCAAGCCTAGATTTCAGATGTACTGTTAAATTACTGTACCAAAGATGTATTCCGTAACTGATCACATTCTCCAATACAGCCTGATAAAATAACATCATAATCTTACTACTAACACCATAAAGTCTAAGCCTTCTCAAAAAATACAGTCTTTGTTGTAGCCGAGTGCACAAAGTATCTATATGAACCTGCCATGTAAGAGAACAGTCAACGTAAACACCAAGATATTTATATGAGGACACTTGTACAATAGGAACATCATGAATATGTATAGGGCTATGGTTTCCGATTGACTTAGGATCAAATATCATCTCCTCAGTTTTCGCCACATTTACAATCAGGTGGTTGGCATCACACCACTCTATAAACTGATCAATCTCAGAGCCGTAAGACAAAATGTCTTGATCTTTATATAATAAGCTCAGAATCGCAGTATCATCACTAAATTTCACAATATAGTTGTTACTATTATTCCTCACACAACTGTTTGTATACAATGTGAAGAGAACTGGGGAGCTTACACACCCTTGCGGGGCTCCTGTACTAATGTCATGAGAGTTGGAGATCTTCCCATTAACCTTGACCTGTTGGGTTCTATTCGTTAAAAAAGAAAAATACCATTTAATAATACAAGGATTTACATCCATCTGTTTTAGTTTCTCCAATAATAAATACGGTTGCAAAGTATTAAAAGCTGAACTAAAATCAATAAAAAGTAGGCGTGCATATGCTTTTGAATCGTCCAGATGTTTAGATACTAGATGGGTGATACTTCCTACTGCATCATCCGTACTCCTGCCCTGTCTGTACGCAAACTGCCATGGATCTAGTTTTGACATTACTTCACTTTTCAATAAGGACACAATGTACTTCTCGAAGCATTTCATTATTATTGATGTCAACGCTACAGGTCTAAAATCATTGTTCTCGGACGGATGTGACTTTTTTGGAATTGGAATAATCACAGCTTTTTTCCAGAGCGCAGGAATCCAATGAACGCTGAAAGAGTGTACACCACACTGGAGTAAGTTCTGCAGCACAGGTTTTCAAAAGCTGTGAAGAGATCCCATCAGGTCCCTTGGATTTCTTTGTGCATAACTGCTGAAACAGTAATTGCACCTTACAGCTGTCTACCTGCAGTCTAGTGCCCGTATCATCCGGCAGAGAACCTATCACAGATCAAAGGCATAGGTAACAAATACAATAATAAACAATAACAAAGGCATAGGTTGATGACGCAGTGATAAACGGAATCATGGAACTTGCTGTCATGCTGATGGATCTAATAATGTTTATGGATGAGTGAAAACATTCATGTTTTTTTAAAGGAGAACTCCGGTCAATTTTAACATTGAGCTCATTTTTTTGTAAATTTGGAGTGCTGTCAGTACAGAGAACAACGACAAAAATCGGTGTTGCCTACACCGTGTTATCCTCTTTTTAAAATTTGCACCCTGTTGACTTCAATGGGGCAAGTTTTAAACCTGCTTTTAGCCTCTTAACATCCTTGATGTGTCATTACAAGTGCACAGCCAATGTGAGTGATTCCTTCAGAGTGAACACGGTGAATCTGACTGCAGTAGATGTGAAAGATATGAATAAAAATGAACTTAATTCAGCCAGCGCACATACCTGTATTTATTTCCTGTTTTCGGTCTAAGTCCACAGTAGTCGATTGTCGAGTTCACGCAGTTAGTTAGTTACCTATGATCACACGCGTGAACTCGAAAATCGAAAAAAATGAGCTCAATGTTAAAATTGACTGGAGTTCTCCTTTAACATGCCTGTGGTATGAAGCATGTCGCGATTGCTAGTGGGAGACAGATATCAGCGCCACACGCGAGTCCCGCGGATATAAAGGAATGAGGACATTTCATTCTACCGATCAACCCGCAAGTGCTGAATTACTACTCACAGGTCAATTTATTTGACGAATTAAACTTGTGAGGTAACGCAGCGCTGTTTCACTTGGTCTAACGTTACACTATCATACTAAACAGCATTTGAGTGTGTGTTGAAAGTTATAATGCTATTCTATGTGTTAGTTTGTTGGCTGTATGAGACTAGCAGTAAGCTAGATCAACATTAGAATAACATACTGATCATATTTTAACATTTCATCATGTTGAGCTATATAGCATTGATTTTTTTTTATGTACATTTGCTCACTTGTCTAGTAAAATGCAAGAGCGGCGTCTTGTCAAGCCGTGAAGCTCTGTCAAGTCGAAGTTTGCCGCGAAGCTCTCGGCATCTCGAAAACGCCACGCCGATATTGATCCTCATTGTAGTTCTCCCTTTGTCCCAAAGTCTGCTTGCCATGGTCCATAATGTTTGAACTAAACAACAACATTGTGCCACTAAACATTACGCAGTTGTCCACACCTGTCACCATGGTTACTATGGCAGTAAAAGCGGAAACCAGGGCAAAGAGTATAGAAGTACCAAGAGGCGAAACTCAATAGAACGTTCCATTGCAACAAACTCACCCATGCGCAGAGCTGCAGCTCCGCCATCTTGGACTGAACGCAACACAGCTGTCATAGAATTGAACGATACCGGTTCAAATTCAAAAGCGGTTAAATGAACTAAAAAGTAGTTTCTAGTTTTTAATATCTCTAGAGCAGACATCCCATGTCTCCCGGAAGATCCGGGAGTCTCCCGCATATTGATAGCGGCTCCCTGATGCCCACAAATTAGCTAAAATCACCCGGAATCTAGAGCGAGCGAGCAAGAGCGCGCAGCTCCAAACCGTGTAACGTAGAGCACACGGCAGAAAGGGTGAGGGAGCGAAATATCAACATATCAACCTAAAATGTGGAACACAACTTGTTCAGATTTTTTGCTTTCATTTTCTTGCAGTTCTAGAGTAAAATATATTTTGTAATATATATATTTTATATAAAATATAAATAATTATATTTTAAATTTGTACATTTTAATAAACTCAAACTTATATAACTTTTTTCTGTTTCACTTTCATAATTTATTTCACTTCAACAATAATCTGACAAATTAAAACAAGACCAACCATAGGTCTAAATTCCAAAGCATTCCTGAATTACAACCATTAAGTTTGGATAGTGATTTTCATGTTTATGCGAAAAAAAGTTAAAGGGTTAATTTAGTGATAACAATGAATTAATAAAGCGGTCATTTGCCAGGTTAGGTGTTCATATATCTCTGAAAGTATGCGATTTAAAAAGCCAATTTCAAGTCTTGACAATTTCGACCAAATACATAACATTAGCAAACTGTTACTGCGGTTATGGGATAGCTTACATTAACGTTACAGCACCTGTTATCGTTGACGTTAGCTCACTTTAAAGTTAATAAAAACCTTTTCTACTTTACCTCTCTAGATCTTTGGGGAATCTATGAAATGCTAGTTGATTGGTTGTACACTGGTAGTTGTTGCAGTTGATGGCAGAACACTGTTTTCTTTGTTTCCAATTATTTCCAGACATAATGTTAATGCTGTACAGTAGTTGTGCTAACGGTAAAGCCGTTGGTTCAGTCCAAAATGGCGGCCGCGCTACCGAAGCGCCACCTAGTGGCTGTTGTCAAAACTGCAACGGAGTTTCGCCTCTTGTTACTTCTATACTCTTTGACCAGGGATAACGTGGATATTACGTCATTGACAGGCAACAAGTGACGGGACGGGCACCATTTAAAATTGTGAATTTCTCTGAATTTACAAATTCTTGGAAACATTTAGGATAATGTAAGTACACAATTGAAAGAAATATATAACACTGTGCAAGTGGTTTTTGGATATTTTGATTTTTGAAATTCATACATAATTGTACCTTTAAACACTGCACGTGTAGAAAGTTAAAGGCCTGTCATTCTCCTCTTCTAACTCTTAGAGAAAACACTTGAACTGGTTGTTTTTAACCAGGTATCATATTTCCTTTCACAGAATAACCAGCTGGACATTAACCAATCAGGATTTAAATCATTATTCCTCATTCTGCTAGATCTATCTGTTTTTTTGTTTGTTTTTTTGACACTGTTAATCATCAGATCCTTCTGTCCACCCTCTCATCACTTGGCATTACTGGATCTCCACTTTGCTGGTTTGAATCTTACCTCACAGGTAGGTCTTTCAAGGTTGCCTGGGGAGGGGAGGTATCCAAAACACATCATCTGGTCACCGAGGTACCCCAGGGATAAGTTCTAGGCCCCCTCTTCTTCCTATAAACACTACATCACTGACACCCATTATAGAGGCACATGGTTTCTCCTACAATTGCTATGCTGATGACACATAGCTCTATTTTTCATTTCAACCAGATTATCCCACAATAGCTGCATGGATCTCAGACTGCCTGGCAGACATCTCGGCATGGATGAAAAAAACATCACCTGCAACTTTGTATGGCTAGCACTCCTCTTTAAGATTAACTGCTTGTTTTATTCCTCAACTGTTAGTTGCTTTGGATAAAAGTGTCTTCTAAATGAATAAATGCAAATGTAAACAAATCACCATAGTACCATAGAAGGCTACTCTTTGATGCACCTTGGAGCACTACGGTTGTAATCAACCAGTATCAATGTGTATTCAAATGATATTTTTTAATGTAGAATTCAACAAGAAATTTTAAATTAAAGTTTTGTAAACATTATTCAATGTTATTAAGAAATGTAAGATTTAAAGTTTAAAAACTTCCTATTTTATACTTGCATTGAAGAATACTTTCCGAAATTCTGCTCGCCAGCAATTATGTCCCATTTGCATTCTGAATGGCCGTTTGGCTAACATCTATTTGCATTTTGAATTATGATTGTTGTTCTTTTTTTTCTTTCTTTTTTTTAATTTATATATCTATATAACCATACAACCTCATTTATGCTGGAAATATATGTTGTCAAAATGTGTATTTATTCACACACAGAAAACAAGACATATTTAGAGTATTGACAACAGGCATTTCATTTATGCAGTCTAAAATCTAAGCTCATCCAAAACCTTTAGACTATTTCATTTGCTGCATTGCTGAATTGAAAATGAACATGCTTAGTCTAGAATTGGGCAGCTCTCAGCATGCACGTTATGGATCAATGGACATTAAGCGAGGTGTTGTTAATGGTTTGCACTTCAGGTTGACTTCTTTGACAATTTTTTGTGTTTGCTAATACAGTGCCTCAGACACAGTACCTGTGCAAAGACGGGAAGCTGCGTGAGGCAACCTCCATTTGTGTCCATTTGTCTTTGGAAGATGGAGAGCGAGGAAGGGATGTGCGTCATATTCCAAACAGAAATAACAAGGACAATAACAAATAAATGAGAGAGGAGGTTTGGCTAGGCGAACATCCAGCAAACATCTCAGCACAGAAGTGACTCCACAGGTGGTGAGGGAGGAGGACATTCGTTGAGTTTGTGTGCATGATAACTCTCAGCTAACCTACGGGTTAGCCAAGGACACCAATTGATTTGGCACTGGTCTTTAGACCCATTTTGGCATCCTATAATGGTTGAAAGGATCATTACCGACATTGTATGCAAACGTATGCATTTTACCTTTCTAATCTGCGTTCTCACTATTTGAGGTTTTTACAAAGTCTCCATAATGCCCTTTGGCATCAAAACTGCCACTTTTTGTTGCAATGGCTGAGACGGACAGAGTTTGCTAATGGAAATTTCCTTTAATTAGCATGTCAGTACTGGCAAACATCCTTAGGCTATTTTCCAGGGCAGAGCAATAGCTAGTGGGGACATTTAAGGGAGGCCTGTCTGTCTGTATTTCAGGGTCCAGGAGTTACACGGTTTGCTTTGTTTGCTCAAGTCAATTTAAACCAGTCTATCTATCCTGTCAGCACATTAGTGAAATGTGGCTGTCATTTTTTGTCAGTTACTTTAATAGTTGTATGTTGTTGTATGTTTCTGAGAAGTTAGGAGGTGCGTCCTCCTGTCATTATTTAAAAAATTCAACAAGTTAAGCCGTGACATACCATTGAGATGACAGAAATAACATACTGCCGCTGTGGCAGAGCCAAACGCACACAGCTTAATGGTGATTGATGATGCATTTATTTTTAGAATAGCTGAGCTGCAGATTTGTTTCAAAGCTGGAGGCACATTATTGAAAGGATTTAATGGTTTTATGCAGGTTTTACAGAAGTAACAAATGTATACATGTACAGTGTCTACATGTTGTAGTTGGCTTACAGTTGAGTCAAATGCTTTAAGGTTTTCTAAAGGTGTTTTATAAAAGACACCTTTGCCTCTGAATTCTGATTGGATGAGCAGTGTTATTGTTAAAAAATTTGAAAAAATTTGAAATTTTTTAATTGAAATAAAGCTGGGGAAAAAGAAAATGAGGAATGTTGCCTTGCAAATTAACAGAAATAAAGTAGGCTACTAAAGATCCTAAAACTAAAAAAGTGATACCATGTTTTTGTACATTTACTATGGTAATACCATGTTGTTTTGGACTTGTGCCATCAGAGTATACCTTGATTTTGCTTGTACTCCAGAGCAGGCACATTGCGGGTAGTGAAGCCTGGTACGTTGTCCCATCCATGCACTTGAAAAATTAAGTTATGACCCTTCCTTGAAGTACCATGGTATTACCAAATAATGTACCATACCGCCAAAGTAATTTTATGTATGGGTTACAGAGAAGCACAAGAGTGATATTTTACGAAAAAGAAACCAGCAACAGAAGATTGATATGCTTTAATAAGATATCAGTGCAGAGATACAACTTATTGGGTAAAATTTCCCATACAGTAATGTCAACAATAATCATAATAACAGTATTATAATAATGTCAATATACATTTAACATATTAAAATGTGTATTTGCTTACTTTTTAATGAGAATCTGCCTAATTTATGTATCAGCATCCTAATGTTGTCTTTAAAGTTGAAGAATAACCATGAAACCAATCGGGCAAATAAGGGCAGTATCATTCAAAATTCAAATGTCGTAATGGGTTCGCGGGGGTCTCAGTCTGGTGAATGACCTTCATAGTAGTAGATATTAGACAGACATACATCTACCAGTACTCTCTGCACATTCAAATGCACAACTCTCACTGTAACATCATCATCATCATGGCTGCACTGCTTTGAGAAAACTACAGACTGGACCACAAGTTCACCATTTCCTCCGTTGGCATTAATATCTGAAGATTCAAGTAATAAGCATTGCTTTATAGCATAGTTTTGAGTGACTAAATGAGCAGTGACCTAGATTTGCTAATGTTAAAGCACCTGTGACAGTTTAAATATGAAATTATTGCCATTTACTAAAAATCAAGCTTTTTAAAAGTATGTGAATTTTTCTGACCCAGCCATAAAAATCAATTCAATGTAGATGGTTTATTGGGGGAACAACAATATAGTTTTCCCTAGACACAAAGAGTGTTCCACCTTATCCAAGATGAGGAATACTTGCAAAGCTTGGACATTTGTTATCAGTCTACCAGTCTTTTTCCTACTCTCATATTGTGTCTACTGAAATCTAGTCTGTGAAATCTAGTTTTAAAACTACAAATTGTAGCGCGTTACAGATGAAACGACAGAATACGACGGAAATTGTAGTTAGTAACTTAAACATTTAAGGTAATATAATAGGACTACTATTTAAATACTTTTAGATTACTTTTGACCTAGCCTGTGTAAATCACACAGATTTAAAATAATTTTGTACCACATTGATATAAAAATACAAAGACAAAACAATATATATTACATTCTACAACTTTAAGTGCTTTAGGGGTTTGTGAATTGATAAAAAGCTCATTCTTAATTCATATAATAAAAATGTAGAATAAAAATAAATAATTTTAAAATTAAAAACAAAACACTAAGAAAATATATATTTTATTTAACTCCATGTCAAATGTAAAGAGAATTGTAAAATAATTTACTGTTTATAATATCAAATATCAATAAAAATAATATGATGATGAACATTTTAAAATGTATATATTTTTCCACAATGTTTTTTTTTTTTTTTTAATTCAGATAATGACACCTATAGTTGGGGGGGGGGGGGTTAAAACAGCAATGAAAATAATGCAATAACATCTTAAAAACCAGCACAATTTCATATAATCTTATAATATAATTTAGAGATCTAGACACATTTCGTGCCATTCACTCCTGTGCTGTATTAGATTTGCTTAGTTGTGCATAGCCACTCTCTCAGAAACAATATTTTCCCTAATCCATCATAAAGCAACACATCTCCAGTCTGCTCACAAAAAGCTGGCTATTACTTTAAAAACTGAATTGTGTGCCAAACCTTATCTTTGTACCTTGAATTACTTTAAATCTTATGTCACACTTTTTTTTCACCAGGGGTTTAGATTTACATTAGAATTTAACAGAAGATCTAAAGTTCTTTGAGAATGTGTGTAAGCATAACAGTACAGACAAATCAACAACCATAGTTCTTGCTACATTACTACATATTGCAGCGGTCATACTAATAGACAATTTGGATGCTTTAGGATTCAACTTTAAAGACAACCTTAGGGCAATTCAAATAAAAAGATGCAAGTTATGTATGCATATGGGTCAGACTGCATAAAGCACCATCTTTAAACAACGCAAGAGATCACTAAGATTAAAATTAGGGATCCAATATGCTACATATCTAAAACAGATAATTTTTTTTTTTTTTTTTCTAAATTTTGAACCCAACTGTACTGGCCTGCCAATAAATGTAATATGCATTTGCATATTTCCAGAAAATGCCACCAAGAACACACACAGGACACCAGCACTGCAAACTCTATAAGGACTCTGATTCACATCTACTGAGTAGACAAGACAAAGTACCAGAACAAATAATTGCTTAACTTTTTCATCAAAGTAGAACTCTATAGAAGAAATCTTAGAGCATATTCCTTTAAATATGTATGTTTACAGCTAAATTGACAAAAATATATGTATTTAAAGTGGTCTCCACTATAAGGCAATAAACAGATCAGAGTCAGAAACACAGTATCGCTGCGAATCAAACAAAGGCACATGAATAACAAAAACCTTAAAAGTGGTCAGTGAAGACAAGGCTTAAAGACCCCATGAAACGGCGTTCGAGCACAGTTTTCCTGCTGAAACAGGAAGTTTGGGTTGGAAATATTGAAGATTATTTATTTTATTTTTTATATATAAAGTGCCTTTATGTTATGTTACAGTCTTGAACCATGATTTTCTATTTACTAGCTTATTGCAGAGAGAAAGACATGCTCATTCAGATAATCTGATTTGACAAAATTGATGTAGTGCAGGATGATGTCATCAATATTTTTCTCCATTTTCCTAAAAAAGTCAAGCTTTTAGTAGTACATTAGCAGAGTGGTTCCCAACCTTTTGTCCTTGAGACCCCTCTCCTTGTGTATTGAATATGTTGGTTTATTATAATAATCCATGTCATTTGATTGTTTTTATTCATTTTTTTTTTCACATTGAACTATTTTATTCATGATAAATTACATTTCCTGCACTGAAAAAAATTTGGAGTAGGATTTACTTGAAAAAAGCTAGGCAACTTTTTTCACTCAGAAAATGCTAGTAAATTTACAAAGATTTGCCAAGTAAAAACCTAAACATATTCATCAGTAGCTTTAATTAGAAATCTTTAAGTTAAATTTACTTGGAATATGGACTAAGTAAACTTTACTTAACCTAGTTAAGTGAAAGTAACACAGAAAATAAGTAATTTTAACTTGGCTAGTAAAAGGTTGATTAATATCGATTTAGTTGAAATTTCCTTTGCATTACATTTCACTCACACAATAATATTGAATTATACCAGTCATTTATAGAATGTGCTTTACTTAGATTATCTAAGTAATTTATTCTACAGCATGTCAGATGTTAAGCTTCATGTGAATGCAAAGACCTCAATACTTGGTAGACAATACACAATGACGGTAACATTTGATGGATCGTTTTTGTGTTTGAATGTGTCATTTTGAGCAGAAAATTTACTCGAAATGTCACAAAATGGCAAGTTACTAATCCTGACAACAAAAGCAATGATAAAACAGTGTAAATACAGCTGGAAACCAGTGAAAAATTAACCTCATTAATTATTCAAGGTCCAGTGCATGATGGGAACCCCAGTATCAGAAAAGCTGAGTAATTTTTACTTAATTTTATTGAGTTGATATTTACGCTTTCATTTCTACTCGCTTGAATTAAGTACTGATATGGAATTTACTTCGTTTTTTTTAATTCTTGCCTGAACTAACTTTTTCATGTAAATTACATTGTTTTTTTTCAGTAGTATTTACTTCACCAAAAAATCATTTTTTACAGTGTGCCTTTTCATTTATTAGAATACGGTTTTGCCATTTCTGCTTATTATAATGCATTTTTAAGGGGCTTGTTTTGAGAATCCTACCTAAAGCACAATATATAAACCAGCTTGCTTTTTTGTGATATCTGGCAATATCCCCTCATTAGGAGCGAACCCATTTGTGTGAGGGAAGTGTTGAGAAGCGAGTGGAAGGAGAGCAGAACATGAATGAAGACTAAAGAGAAGCTATTGTTAATACTATTGATTATTTAATAAAGAGGCTTGGACTCCAGGTTGGGAACCACTGCACTAGCATATAGACAAGCTCAAAACTGACATTTTGATCTCATGGGGTCTTTAATGATGTGTCAGAGGTAGGAAAGTTAGAACAAATGAAAGAAGTTAAGAACATTTAAAAACAAGTAGCTTACAGTAGATTCTTTTTTTTTTTTTTTCTTGCTTTGTCCGACATGGATAGAGAAAAAGACGAGGGAAATATGCTAAAAGCAGTTTCAATGAAATCATCTGACAAGCAGACAAACAGCCGAAGACAACACAACATTTAAACTCCTCCAAAAATACTTAAATTCGTTCAGAAACTGTCTCGCAACTAAAAAAATAGCACATGTATATAATTTATGAAGATGTAAAATAAAAATAAAATCACAGCTACATTTGTCATGTATGCAGTCAGGTACTGTAGGTATGGTATGACTGTGAGAGGGTGTATAAGCATGACTGTGTTCAAGCCGTGGTGTGCTAAAGCTGGGATGGTTATTGTCAAGTTGGTGATTGTGAGATGAGTGATAGGGTTGGGTAAAGCGGGACTGCATTTCTGTGGGCTAATGTAGAAACTGGTCTAAGTGGCCTGATCTAATGCTCTTAGAAGGTCACAGCCCTGCAGCAAATGAAGATTGCCTTGCAACGGGACGTTGACCTCACAGTCGTAACGCGTCAGTTCAGGCAGAGAGTAGGTCTCGAAGGAGGGCCCGATAAGACGACTCGCAATTCCTGCGAACACAACCAGTTCAGAGAATCAGCATCAACAGTGCATAAAGTACAAGTGCAGATGTGTGATTGTATCATTTAAGAGCTCACCATCCATTTTGGAGAAAGGCTGCATGTTGAACTCTCTATAGTTACAACACTGTTCTCGGTAGCGCTTTGCTGCCTGATTATCCGAAAACTGGGTCTTCCTGTGCTGGTGGTCCATTCCTCTATTATGGGCCATGTCTTTGTCTAGGTATAAATACATTTGATTATTGATTGATCTTCTGTGAGACAGCTGCTAAAATCTCCTAACATTTTGCTATAAAGTGCAACAGTGCTGTCTACTTTTTCAGCGGCCTTGGTTCTGGAAGTATTTTTCCATTCATTTTTAAAAAGTCTTCGTTAAACGTACAGTATGGCATTTTTCGCCACTAGGGGTCGCTAACCTATTTACAATAACAAAGGTGTAGATTGATGACGCAACATTTGCTAAGAATTATGGATCTTGTCGTCAACGTCAAGCCGACCGATCTAATAATGTTTATGGATGACTGAATACATCGATGCTTTTATCATGACTGTGATATGAAGCAGTTCGGGATTGCTAAGAGACAGCTATCAGCTCCAAACGCGACGCGATACCGCGGATATAAAAGGAATATGGACATTTCATTCTACCGAACTACACGCAGAATTACTACTCACAGGTCAGTTTATTAGACAAATTAAACTTGTGAGGTAACGCAGCGCTGTTTCACTTGGTCTAACATTACACTAGCACACTAAACTGCATTTGAATGTGTTGAAATGTATGTGTTAGTTTGTCTGTATGAGACTAGCAGTAAACTAGATCAACATTAGAATAACATACAGATCATATTCTGACATTTTATCATTGTTGAACTATAAAACATTGATTAGTTTTATGTAAATGTGCTCACCTGTTTAATAAAGTACATGTAGGAGCGGTCGAAGTCTCGGACGTGGAGCTCTCGTTTATATACTGTCTATGGGAGCTCTAGGCATCTCGAAAACACCGCGCTGATATTGATTCTCGTTTTAGTTCTCCTTTTTTTATCCAAAGTCTGCTTGCCATGGTCCATAATGTTTGAACGAAACAACAACAGCGTGCAAATAGACATTGTGAACTACAAAGTTGTCCGCGTCAGTCGCTTTGGTTACTATCAGACGGCTCTGGTTGCCATGGCAGCACGAGCGGAAACCAGGGACAACGCGGATATGACGGCATTGGCGGCGACAAAACGGAAATAAAGAAACGGGACGTTTCTCGAATTAAATTACAAATTTCTCCTGGTTTGAAAGTTGTTGGAAACAGTCGGGATAATGTAAGTACACAACTAAAAAAAATATATAACATAGATATAGTGATTTTTGCTATTTTTAAAGCAAAAAAGTTAAATATTGTGCCTTTAAATAGTTAAAAACCATGAACCAAACCAACCAGCTACAAGTTAAATCAAAACATAAACTTTGATTTCAATACTTGTGTGTGATATATACATGTATTCAGTGTAATACCTGACAAAGCGCTAGTGCTGAGTGATTTCCTCTCCATGACGGCACAACTCTCATGCCGAAGTCTCTTCCACGCTGTCTGTTGTGACTTAGTGGCGGGTGTCTCAACCTGAAACATATAGAATAATATAAGACTATACTATAAGACATACCATTTAAACATAAAAATGATCAAATATGGGATTGAAAAAAAAAAGTATATAATACAATCAGGCAAATGTTTGGATATACTTGACTGAAGCATACTGGACCAGACTGAATTCACATTTGTCATGATCTTAAAAAATAGTGATGCATCAACATTTATTTTTTACCAAAACCGAAATTAAAGTTTTCATTTAGCTGAAAATCAAAACCAAATTCATTTAATCAACACTTGAATAAAACTGAGCTGTATATAAACATTTCAATTGCACATTTAAGGCACTTTTTTAAAATTATTTAAAACTTTTTATTTTTTCAAATATTTGTATTATAATTTTGAAATATTGTTCCTATATTTTGTTAAATGCTCCTCTCTAAAGTAATTTTTTTTCTAGCTGACTAATGAGGCATAGACATTGAATGGCTTTTTCTTCATCATACCTTCATTCCTGTTTATTTCATGTTAGCTGCTTATACTACAACTAAGACTACGACTACAACGATCTGTCACGCCACATTAAAGAGCGAATTTATTGTTATAATTTCATTCTAAAATTGACAGAATTTGAAAGTTCAGTGTTGGTTTCATATAAAAATCAACAAAGCACAAAGCTTACTGAATTATTATTGATTGACTATTGAACGATAGGTGCACTTCAAATAATGTTTTATTCACACATCAATAGAATCGACTAAAAGAACTATTAAAAATGAGAAATTGACACAGCTGACGTTTACCTGTCATAACTTATCCAAGTTGTGTTCACAAATTGACAGTCAAATGTGGCTATTGGTAGCCTGGTAATACCAAACTCTGCTACTTCGCTTTGCTTCGTAGACAGAAATTCATAATTGAAAAGCGTTTTCTTTCTCGTGGGGGGTGCTTGTCTGAAGTTTAAAATCATTGGTTACCCGTAAGCCAATCACATAACGTTTGGTTATGGCGTGTGTTATTATGCGCATGCTCAGCCGCATCTAACTTCCACTGTAAACACATGTATGATGCGAAAACAAAACCATCAAGCGAAATACCGGAGTGAACATGGCTCTGAACGACTTTTGCAGATTATGTGAAGTAAATCTACGCATCCATGGTAATCAGCGTCTACGTCACGGCTCTCAGCCCGCCCTCTGTTCGTTGATTGGCTGGCTGTTTTGAGGCCGGAGGAAAACGGGGAAAACGGTCGCTATCTCAGACTGAGTACAGAAGCGAACTGAAATTGAGCAGAAGTACGAAGTCTGACGTAGTCAGGCTAGCCTATTGGAACTCTTTCAAGATAAAATATAAGGTAGTTTTTTCCTGTAGTTTTTAGAATGAATTTATAATCATTCTAAACTGTACAAAGTAGTGTCCAAACCTTTGACTGGAAATGTATATTTGAAGACTTAGCAAATCATGCCATTTCAAGTAAAAAATTAACCAACCGTGGTCATCTGCGTGAACGAGCGCTTGAAACTGTTAGCAACAAGTCGAGCTGGACTCATATCTCTGTAGTTCTGCGCAAAGTTCTCGATGGGTCTGCAAAACAAACACAGGTGTCATCCAATGCAAATCCTATGACTGAACCAAGAGAAACATTCTGTAATATGCAGAATTACCTTTGCAAATAAGATGGCATTCGATTTGCTGGCACGGTTTGGCATGAACGCTTTGCAGCTAAAGGATCCATCATTCCAGCCTTGCTGGGTAATGGAGGGTCAGGTGGCCACTGCAGATTCTGACGCCCTCCCATAGAGGACAGTGGGGTGCTGGTGGGATCATGGTAAGGAGGCATCTGCATGGGACCCCTGCTATAGGGAACAGATGGCCATGACTCCACAGATCCTCCGTTGACGCTCTGCTCATCCCCTCTCCTCATGTTGGGCTGGAAGGGGTCTGCTGAAGGCGACCCCAAGGGCTGGAAGAGGCTTGTAATGTTGCTGAAACTCTGCTTGTTAGTTACCAGGCCTCCGACCTCAGATACAGGCTCCTCCTGGTAGATGGGATTTAGCTGGAAGTCCTCACCATCCATAGGGATGTAGGGAGCCAGCGTCTCCAAGTCCAGATCACTCAAGTCAGTCTGGAAGGGTCATGAAGAGGTCATGGTCAGAAACATGCAACAACTGTTTCCCCCACCCCCTAAATCTAATATTGACTAGAGGTTGCACAGACTAATCGACTAGTCAACTTTTATGCTCTGTCATGATGCTTGAAGCTTGATGTCGACTAGTCCCTGATCATAGCCTATGGAGGGTGCAACGGGATAAGAAATCTTTGAAATCCACTTTTACGCACCGTTTCCAACAGTTAATATGACAAATAAATACATACTCTGAAAGCACTCCACAAGATATGCAAGGAATAATTTACTCCGGGCCATTGAATTATTAGAAAAATAATGCACATTCGAGGTGGTAATGCGGCCACTACTCGAAGCGGAGTTTGTGCATTTTTTTCACGGATGTGCATTCTTTTTCCAATAATTCAAAGGCCCGGAGTCAATTATTCCACTTATACAGTTGATGTATTTCAAGACGTTTGTCAAGTTTTTGTCCTTAAATCACTATTGTGTGTGTTGCTAATTCCAAAACGTCATTTTAGAGCTAGTAACGGAGGCTTGAGCCACTGATTGCAGATTACTGAGAGAGGTCTCACTGCAAATAAAGATGTTTTGAAGTTTAAAAGATTAATGGAGTACGTTTTTTAAATTGAAGTATGAAAACTTCAAAATTTAATTTGTAATTGTAATTATTTGTTCAATTTACTAGAAAATTTACAAAAAGAATTGCAGTGTGCAGTCATAAGCAACATCTGCAGATGTTTAAACATATATGATATTAAAGGGATAGATATGGAAGTCAATGGGGCCCATCAACTGTTTGGTTACCCATATTCTTCAAAACATCTTTTGAGTTCAGCAGAAAATAAAAAAATGTTTGGAACAACCTGAGGGTGAATAAATGATGACAGAATTTTCATTTTTGGGTGAACTATCCCTTTAAATATTAAATATTAATACAATATTATTAATGTTACAGACTGAATATTTATTAACCTCTTGGTTGCAGGTAGTCTTTGTCTCTTGTGTGTCCAAGGAAAACAGTTTCTCAGTCAGCTCCACCTTCAGCTCATTGTCCACTGGGCTGTAGTAATCTCCGGGGCTGCTGGGCTGTTCAATATATAAGATATGCATTGAAGACACACCGTACAGTGATCAGTGATCAACAAAATATATGAGGATAAGAAGATTTAGTATTTGAGTTTACTGTAGAGCAGCTGCTTAGGCTGGGAGTAGCACTACTGGGAGGCGGAGCTTGAGGCACAGAGAAAGTGGCGGCCATCTTGGGCATGTCTCCAGCATAGCTCGGCTTGTGGCCGTCATGAATAGGGTGAGAAACAGGAGGAGCAACAGAAGACACTTTGCTGTACATTGGGTGTTCCTCATACTGGGGCCGACCTGAAGAAAAGATTAGTATTGTAGGAAGGTAGATGTGGCATAAAAACAGTGATAGACCAATATATCAGCCGGGGTGATTAACTAGCTGTTTTTTTGTTTTGTTTTTTTGGCCCTTTTGAGACTACACTAGCTGATAACCCTGCATCTGCTTGCCTCATTAACAACGGTTATTGTTGGGTCAAAAAAAATAAAAATAAAATAATAATAGGAAAAAAAAATAAAGATTATTTAATTAGATAATTATTGTCAGGAAAGTTTTTTTTTTTTTAACAGTATTTTAATAAAAAAATAATTAGTAAAAAAAGAAATTACTTTAATACAATACAAAATTAGTATAGTGCCAAAAATATTCCCACCAACATAATGTTACAGAATATTTTAGGGGATAAATCCAAATGGTCCGAAATGATTTTTTTTTGTAAAATATTTGCTTATATTTGCTTAGTAATTAATCATTATTTATTCATTATTACATTAACAGTTTATTGCAATATACACTATACCATTTAAAATTCTGAGGTATTGATGTTTTGATGAAAAGTTGTCTCGTATGCTCTCCAAGGTTGAATTTAAAAAAAAAAAAATCAAAATATACAGTTTTATTGTGAATTAGTAATTTAAAAGAACTGTATTCTATTGTAATATATTTTGAAATGTAATTTATTCCTCTGATGCAAAGCTGAATTTTCAGCATCATTACTCCAGTCTTTAGTGTCACATGATCCTTCAGAAATCATTCTAATATGATGATTTGGTGCTCATAAAACATTTATTATTATCATCAAAGTTAAAAACAGTTGTGTAAACCATGATGCAACAGAAAGCTCAAAACAAAAGCATTTATTTGAAATATAAATTTTTCATTATAAATATCTTTACTGTCACTTTTGATGAAACTTGCATCAAACTTCTGAACAATAGTAGGCAAATATATCTTTTGTTATTACTTTTTGACTTTTGGAAAAAAAAGAAAAAAACTGCAGTATGTTATTTCTTAAATCTAATTTGCTTTCTGCCACCATGTTCCCTGATATCGGTACCATTGTAAATCCCATATTCACCCAAAACTGCAAAAAAATATTGTTCTCACCAAAGTCAAGAGAGATGATGGTGTCACCGGGTGTAGGTGCCAGCTGGGTGAGCTCTTCAGGCTCCTCTTTGAGTTTGGTGAAGAGAGCTTCACCTGGATCACTGCCCAGGGCTCTATTGCTTGGACTGAAGAAACTGTTCAAGTTGTGAGGCTTGAACAGAGACTCAGTCTGGTCCATAGAGAAGATCATGGATTTCTCCTCAACGTTACTATGAAAAGAGAGCACAATTTAAGGTTGATAGCTTTTTGTGTCACCATACATACAACATTGTAGTGTAGCAGTAAAGTTGAGTAAGAAAGGAGGAGTTTTGGGTTGTGTGAACATTCATCAAACTTTCTCCTTTTGTGTTCCACAGAAAAAAAATATTTCATAGTTTTCATTTTGGGGTGAACCGTCCCTTTAAAGGGATAGTTCACCCAAAAATAAAAATTACCCTATGATTTACTCACCTTCAAGCCAGGAAGAGTATATCTTCTCAAGGGACAAGACATTTTTTAATATAACTCTGATTGTATTCGCCTGAAAGAAGAATGTCACATACACCTAGGATGGCTTGAGGGTGAGTAAATCATGGGGTAATTTTTATTTTTGGGTGAACTATCCCTTTAAGTTGTATTTTTTGCCTCTATTGGATTACAAGCATCAATTAGCCAGAGAACAGAAAGTGCAGATGCAGTACAAACACATCCCAAGCTTTGTCACCTTTCAATTTATTTATTTTTTTGCCTTACCTCAGCACGTAGTTCACGCACACAATGCACTGGGGCTGGGAGTTACGACTGTTGTAGATGACGGTACCCTGGGTCTCCACCCACACATAGCCGCCATTCTTAGCCAACATCCTGTACTGACCACTCACCGCCTGGCCTTTACTGCACACTAAAGAGGAAAGAGCAGAAGATAATGAAAAAAACGTTTTTAGAACACATACATTTTTCTTTACATGTCATTACATTTTCATTACATGTCTGTTCCAAATGCTTTCTCAGAGATCTCCAAAACAACATGTCTGATGACTAAGTGGGTATTGGGTAGCTATAACAAACTGGGACAGACAGCCAGACTGACCCATCAATGAAAGCTAACATAAGCAACAGGACAAACAGAGAGACGGAGACAATGAGGGATTGCTGGTCTGAGTTTTGACAGTCTGTCTCCATGGCACGTTCGCCCTGGACTTGGTCCAGATCTGTCGTGGGAAAGCATTGGCTTCGGGTCATAAGGTTCATTCCCGGCCAGTGCTTGCACTGCTCTGCAGGACGGCAGCGTTGTCGTAGAAAGCTTTGCGACTTCATACACGCGGTTGGAAAGGAAGTCGCATAAAAAGATGTACTGTAGGTTCTAAGAAGAGGCAAGTGTCCTTGAGTCAACAAGCTCGGCCCCACTAAATTTACATTTACATTTGTGCATTTGGCAGACGCTTTTATCCAAAGTGACTTACATTGCATTTCAAGGTACACATGGTACCCATGACCTTGGCGTTGCAAGCGCCAACGCTCTACTGTTTGAGCTACAGGAAAGCTACAATAACTTTAATGTATTATCATGCATATTTTTTAAAAATCTTTATTGTTAGATAAACAACCTTTTTATTGTTAAAAAATAGGAACATGTACACTACCGTTCAAAATTTAAGCATCAGTACGATTTTTTTCAAATGTTTTTGAAAGAAGTCTCTTAACTCACCAAGGCTGCATTTATTTGATCAAAAATACAGTAAAAACAGTAATATTGTGAAATATTATTATAATTCAAAAAAACTGTTTTCTATGTTAATGCAACAAGCTCATAATCACGATTTCAGAAGTGAGAATTATGGCATTTAAGACAGCACATGAAGGCACCAGGAGACCAGAGCTGTCGTTATTTTTATCTCGCCATGCTCACTGTCTGCGTAATTTATAAACACGCAATTATTATGCACAGTACAGTCAGATGACTGAACATATAAGGCTGAACACCGCTACTGAGAGTTTCTACAATTTTCAGTGTGTGAGATTGTCCTGTTTTGTTGTTGCCGGTATGCCAGAGAATGAGGTCTTGAGGCTCCGCCCTCTTCTTGAAAGGGGACCGGGAGCACTAGCTCATTTGCATTTAAAGGGACACGCACATAAACGGCGGAATTTGCCGTTCCCCGCCATTGACGGGGAAACCATCCACCATTCATGAATTTTTCGGCTTTCCGTGTTTTCACTGTTATACGCTAGTGGTGCTATGACGTATCTTCTTAAAGAGTACTGAATCTCCTGATCAAAACACATGCGAAGATGATGCAGAAACAGGCGATCTCATATGTAATCATATGCATACGTAAAAGAAACAGTAAACCGCATTTAAATTAAAATGTTACTGAATGAAATGTCGACCCAGGATGAGCTATAGGACTGTGCAAGCATTAGGGGAGTTGATGTACTCAGTCTACTCCATCTGTGTTTTGATGATCTTTCTGAATATGATTTCTTTTAAAAACGCAATTTTCTCGTTTTTTTTTTTGTATGAAATTTACCCACATTAAAGTGTTGCATGTTCAGATATTTATAAAACAAAATATTCTGAGGGCCATGAACATTTTATGAAAATGATTTTTTTTAATAAACGCTGGTGGGGAAAGAGTTAACATGCTATGAAAAATTATCTGTGGGGTATTTTTAGCTAAAACTTCACACACAGAGACTTATTTTACATATTTTTACTTATTTACATTTTTTAACTCTTCATTTTAATAATTTTTGGTTAGTCATTCTTTGTTTTTTACAGGCAAAAATGTAGATGCTACCAGAGGCAAATTTTATGACGACAAAATCAGAGCAAAATTTCTCTCAAAAGTGAATGGGAGAGAGTAACAGAAAATCCAGAACCGTCACCCTGTATGAAGAGCGCTTCTAAATGTATATGCATTTCCTTTCTGAAAAGTATACAATTCTTAAGACTGTGTCTTCATGTATGGGAATGGTTGTTTTTTTCCTAGTTGTTTGATAAATGATAGAAGCTCTTAGAAAGTTCAAGTGTTGCAACTGAGCTCTGGTGAGAAAAGAAAGAGACAAATAAGTGCTGGATTGAAACTCACAGTCACGAGGCAGCCCCACTTTCTTCCTCTCAACAAGCCTAATCCAGATCAACACTTTTTTTCTCCTCTACACACTTTGAAAAGACTCTAATTACATGTTAACGTCACGGTGGACAGAAGCCACTCCACATCCAGCATCTGATTATGGAGCAATCTGGGACACCTGGCCAGGCTGAGGAGTACCGTAGCTGCCTACTGCTGTGTTCTTATCTCCTCTGTCACTCCTAATGGGGTTCAAGATGTCCTAATGGCTGCTACGGTCATCCTTAATAGAGCCAATCCAATAAGGCTCTTTTGAATCGTATTCATAACTCAAACATGTATGCGAAATGCAATTTGTCTGAAATGCAATTTGATTCGGGGGGTGGGTGGGGGTATATATCTCGTTGTTTGCTGTGTGCGGACAGTCTGTTTGTGAACGTCAATAGATATTAGGTTTCACCTCTGCTTAGCAAGAAAGAGAGAGATAAATGAAAGCTTAAAAGGCAATTAGGTGCAGGCAGCAGGTTGATGGTAAAAAGACGAGAGATGAGTAACTGTGGCTGATGTATATGTTGTATGTATTATGATAATATAATATAATATAATATAATATAATATAATATAATATAATATAATATAATATAATATAATATAATATAATATAATATAATATAATATAATATAATATAATATATACAAACAGTACATACATGCATACATACATATTCCGGTCATGACAACTGAGTGTTTGGCATGGTAATAGATATGACAATATTAAAATGTTTGGTCTTGGCGGAATAGGTCTACGCTGCTGCTGTTGATTATTTCGAGCAAGTACAGGACTTGATACTGCCAACACATACATGACACACTGATGTGAGCAAGTAAGACATGCTGCTGCTGTACAATAAAGCAGTGGTTCTCAACTGGTTTGGCCATGGGACCCACATGTTCCCATGGTCATCAAGCTGCGACCCACTTTTTAGAAATTTATAGGGCTATTTAAATCAATTTGTTTTAAAAAAAAAGCAAATTTTTCACAAAAATTGTTCACACACACACACACCCACACACCCACACACACACACCCCCGTCCCCCTTGACTTAACATGCACATCAATTGTAAGAATATGAGTAATGCTACTCATGAATAAACAGTAGGTCTATAAGGTAAGACTATTAAATAGCAATTTCAAACTAGTTTTTGTTAATACAGTGTTAGTAAGTTGGTATGAGCCACCATAGTCATTTAAAAATTTACAAAATAACCCAAAGTGAAAATAATTTTTTGGAGTTATGGAAACAACAGATGCCCATGGTGAACACAATACCAAAATTAACTGTTAATGAAACATGGAAACTGCTGCTGATGAATACAATGAACATCATTTCTGCATGCAAATCCTTCTCAGCTAACACATGGCGTACCAGTAATGTGATTTATTGGTATTGTTATTTTGTGACTTTCTAAATGACAGCATAACTACGACGATGCATGTTCGTAGTTTTTTTTTGCACTTTATACAGTGGGGAGAACAAGTATTTGATACACTGCCGATTTTGCAGGTTTTCCCACTTACAAAGCATGTAGAAGTCTGTATTTTTATCATAGGTACTCTTCAACTGTGAGTGACGGAATCTAAAACAAAAATCCAGAAAATCACATTGTATGATTTAAGTAATTAATTTGCATTTTATTGCATGACATAAGTATTTGATACATCAGAAAATCAGAACTTAATATTTGGTACAGAAACCTTTGTTTGCAACTACAGAGATCATACGTTTCCTGTAGTTCTTGACCAGGTTTGCACACACTGCAGCAGGGATTTTGGCCCACTCCTCCATACAGACCTTCTCCAGATCCTTCAGGTTTCGGGGCTGTCGCTGGGCAATAAGGACTTTCAGCTCCCTCCAAAGATTTTCTATTGGGTTCAGGTCTGGAAACTGGCTAGGCCACTCCAGGACCTTGAGATGCTTCTTACGGAGCCACTCCTTAGTTGCCCTGGCTGTGTGTTTCGGGTCGTTGTCATGCTGGACGACCCAGCCACGACACATCTTCAATGCTCTTACTGAGGGAAGGAGGTTGTTGGCCAAGATCTTGCGATTCATGGCCCCATTCATCCTCCCCTCGATACGGTGCAGTCGTCCTGTCCCCTTTGCAGAAAAGCATCCCCAAAGAATGATGTTTCCACCTCCATGCTTCACGGTTGGGATGGTGTTCTTGGGGTTGTACTCATCCTTCTTTCTCCAAACACGGCGAGTGGAGTTTAGACAAAAAAGCTCTATTTTTGACTCATCAGACCACATGACCTTCTCCCATTCCTCCTCTGGATCATCCAGATGGTCATTGGCAAACTTCAGACGGGCCTGGACATGCGCTGGCTTGAGCAGGGGGACCTTGTGTGCGCTGCAGGATTTTAATCCATGACGGCGTAGTGTCTTACTAATGGTTTTCTTTGAGACTGTGGTCCCAGCTCTCTTCAGGTCACAGACCAGGTCCTGCCGTGTAGTTCTGGGCTGATCCCTCACCTTCCTCATGATCATTGATACCCCACGAGGTGAGATCTTGCATGCTGCCCCAGACCGAGGGAGATTGACCGTCATCTTGAACTTCTTCCATTTTCTAATAATTGCGCTAACAGTTGTTGCCTTCTCACCAAGCTGCTTGCCTATTTTCCTGTAGCCCATCCCAGCCTTGTGCAGGTCTACAATTTTATCCCTGATGTCCTTACACAGCTCTCTGGTCTTGGCCATTGTGGAGAGGTTGGAATCTGTTTGATTGAGTGTGTGGACAGGTGTCTTTTATACAGGTAACAAGTTCAAACAGGTGCAGTTAATACAGGTAATGAGTGGAGAACAGGAGGGCTTATTAAAGAAAAACTAACAGGTCTGTGAGAGCCGGAATTCTTACTGGTTGGTAGGTGATCAAATACTTATGTCATGCAACAAAATGCAAATTAATTATTTAAAAATCATACAATGTGATTTTCTGGATTTTTGTTTTAGATTCTCTCTCTCACAGTTGAAGTGTACCTATGATAAAAATGACAGACCTCTACATGCTTTGCAAGTAGGAAAACCTGCCAAATCGGCAGTGTACCAAATACTTGTTCTCCCCACTGTATAGAGTGAAGTGATATACAGCGCACGCCGCCGCATTTGCGCATGCAATTGAAGTGTGTGCGCTACTAGAGTACTATAAAAGCTGATTGGACAGAAATGTTATTTTTTCTGAAGTGAGAGACTTTTTATTTCATAACAAGCTATGAAAATAACGTTAGAATAATGACACTGACATATACTCTGACAACATCTCATCTGACAGCAGCTACTGAATCAGTACAACGCATTTTTCTCAGGCTATCTGACAGAAGTGTCAACCGCTTTCACGGAAGTCTTTCAAAATAAAAGTCTTGCATTAGCAAAACATTTAGAATTACGTTTTTTTTGTTGATGACATTGTTTATTTGACTGCACACTCAGAACGATCTATACAGGTGGAGCTGGGGAAGGTGGAGGGTTTCTGAAAGTTGAACAGCAAGCTCATTGGCTGCTGATACAGCAGGAAACAATTAATGTGATTGCAAGGAGATTGAGTTTAGGACCTATCAGCATTTGGCATCCAGAGTTTCATGACAGAATCTTTGTGCTGATTAATATTTTTGTGGAAACTGTGATAAAATAGAAAGCTCAAAAGAACAGCATTTAGAATAGAAATCTATTGACCATATACGCCAGAGAAATAAGTGAGCAGCCATCTTTAGAATGTTGTGTTTGAACTTCTGTTTATGGGGTAGCTCATTATATTTATGGCATAGGTGTCGAAGAGAATTTACTTATTGTAGAGTTAATGAAAGTTATCATGAGCATTGTCAAGTTTGAAGCGGATGTCAAATGTCAGCAGACCGGGAAGATTTCAAAACAAACAGTTCATTCATAAATCCGTAAGATCTTACCTTCATGTTGTGGAAATACAAGCTGGAAGACAGAACACAACGAACGCAGCGCTGAAAAGGGTCGGGGCTACACAATGTCTATGAATGTCTTTACTTTCACTTTTGATCAATTTAATGTATTCTTGCTGAATAAAGTATAATTTTCTTTAAACTAAATATTTTATGAATGTACAAAACTAAAAAGTGTGGGCTGCCTCCCCCTTTTTTCTTTTTAGAGAGTCTAGGACACAGAGACTATCTGTCATGTAGTAGGGACATTTTATGCATGGTATTCTGAATAAATTGTTTTTCAACAAATGAATAATTATACAATGGACAATGAATGGGATTCAGAGTATTATGAAACCACTGGGGAAAAGAGGTCAATAGCTTTATGCATTCAGGAGCGATATAGAGAGTGCAAATGTGTACTTGCATGTGTCTGCATACGTGTAAGTACTGTACATATACTGTATAGACATGTTGCTGTGAAGTTTCAGATATCAGATAGCAGTTACACACAGTGGTTTAATATTGACTTGTTCTGTGTTAAAGGGTTGAAACAGTAAACCTTGGGAATGCAAACCTCACCACTTGCGCTGACCTGATCCGCTGCTCTTTCTTAGAAGCTCTTGCTTTCTAACCACACTCTCTAATCCTCTTCCCCGGTTCGCTCACATGGCATCGTTTGATGCACGCAATGGCAAGGCAATGTTAGGAGTGTTTGTGTTTTGTAGCAGTCATAAAATTAAACATGTGCATGTGATTTTCTTTTCTTAAATGTGTTCGATTATATCCCAATAACACCTACTTGAAGTGTGAACTAGTGAAAAAAAGTTTGTAGTTTTACAGTTTAACAGAAGCTGAAGTGCTGAAGGGGGAAATGAATGACACATACGGTTCTGGTGGCTTTTGGTGACGTTGTCGGAGTCCAGAGCGTGGTAGAAGTCATATGCAGATCGACCGAGAAGATCTTCAGGGCTGTAACCCATCAACTCAGTAACTCTGGAAAAGTGAGAGGCAACTAATATTAACACAGACATTAACACACACACACACACACACACACATAATTGTTCTAAAGCTCTCAGTTATTTTCTTTGATCTGTACAAGATTAGTACGTTTTAAGCCAATTTAATAATGATCCATTTCATGTGATTTGTTTGGCTGAGTTTTCAGAGACCTAGTGTTTACTGAGGGTGAATAATTAGAATTAATGAGAAATCACATATATATGAAATATTTGGTTACACTTTATTTTAAGGTGACATTGTTACAGAGTAATTATATATTTAAGTACTGAGTAATAATAATTAACTACATGTACTTACTATAGGGTTAGGGTAGGATTAGGGTTTGGTTGAGGGTTAGTTGCATGCAATTATGCATAATTTACTGTTATTACTATGTTATTACAGTACATGTAACATATGTAACAAGGACACTGTAAAATAAAGTGTTACCAAATATTTAATATATCTTTATATTAAAGGATACTATGCATATGACAGAACTGTATATGGAGAAAAAATTCATAATGAACATTTTACACTTTACAAATTAAATTAGACCTAGTGAAGGAAAAATTAGCTCTGTACTAACATCTTTATGAATGTACTAATTATTAATATAATAAATATATTTATTGTTAACAAAATCAATAGTTCTGACAATTGTTTGATAAGCCACACTTATTGCTGATAATAAACACACACAACCACACGTTTCATTAATGAAAAAAGTGCTACATTGAAATAACACTTTTATATTTTATTAAACCGTTTTATAATAATAATGTATTAGTTATTAAAAAATAATGGCTCATTCATTTCTTCCAATTTTTTTTTATTATTTTTACATAACATTTTCCTCTTCATGGTTTAAGTCATTTTTACTCTTTAATCAAGAGCACAAGGCAATGTGTGATTGTGTGTAATGAATGTGATGGGTATTATTTGGTTATGAAAGTGTGCGTTTGGTGTATTGAGCTGATCCTTGTACTGAAGTTACATAATGCCAGACAGCTGCAGGTCACTGACTCCGTATGCATGAGTGTGTCTGCAGGCTTCTGTTCATTAAAGAGCCCTCTATTCTCCTGTCATTGAACTAACCGCCTCTGAGCTGATGAGGCAAAAGAGACACACACACACACACACACACACACACACACGGATACAGGGACAGACACACACACAGACACAGGCACCTACACAAAAACAGGTGTTTTTTTTCATCATCCATGAGAAAAATGGGAAAAATAGTTTTAAAGCTATTTTGAAATGCAACAAATAGGTTGTTTAATGAAGGCCTTGGACTCATCTTTCCCTAGACGCTGTGTTCCAAAATTGAAATAACCATGTTTCAGACCAATCTTCTCTAAATTTGTGTTCGCTGACATCATAATAATGACCATAATTACCACTGGATATGTGGTTGAGTAAGTGAAATTACTCTACTTTTCTCTTATTCTGAAGGTGACATAAGTCAGAGCTCTTCTAGGAAGCAGGGACTGCTACTATGGAACTTTTCAACATTTAACCAATCATTACGTCCATTATACATGTCAAATCTGGTCTTTAATAAAATGCTGTTTTTCCAGTTTTTTTTCCATTCCCTTATGTAAGCTTTGCAGACAAACAGTCCATTATCCAACATGTATTCAGGCCAATTACATGGCACTATATTTTTGGCACCCATTCGTAAGATCCCTTAGTGCCTCTCTCTGTTAACTTCATCAGCAGGGAAGCAGGTTTAGCGTTGTGGTCTGGCGTTGTGATATTTGGCGGGGCATTAATCACAGAAAACATGACGGCAAACACTTTGAACTATGTGTGTACTGTGTAGGGAAGTGAGTTAATTGTCGGAAGAGTCAGGATGAAATGTAACGGTGTAAACATTTCCACGACATTCCAGTCAAACATTTCCACGACGACACATGCTCGGGCCTGGAGTGTCAACCGCATTTAACTTGGCCAATTAAGTGTTTCGCTTTGTGCCCATTTACATATTTGTCCTGCTGCAGATGGTGACCTTTATATTTAGGCTCATGGTACGTATGGGTGGACTTTTTATTAATACATAATTTGTTGTAAAGAATTTTTCATCCTACTAGTGTTGTTATTGCTAACTAAAACAAATCAATCAAAAATCCTTTTCATTAATTAAAATAAAGCTGAAATAGAATAAAACATGAAGATGAAAAACCTAAAACCACAATTACCTTGGCAACTAACTGAAATAAAGTTTAAGCTTAAGTTGAAGTCAAATTTAAGATAAAAAGAGATATATTTTTTTTTTTGGGGGGGGATATTTTATAATATATATATGTATATATATATAATAATATATAATATATATATAATATTATATTATATTATAAAATATCCCCCCCCCAAAAAAAAAACAAACAAAAAAAACAATTATATAATTATATATATAATTGTTTTTTTTTTTGTTTTTTTTTGGGGGGGGGGATATTTTGGGGATATTTTATTTTATTTTATCAATCAATAAATTCCACTAGAAACAAACCTTGTTGTATTATTTTATTTTAATTTAATACTGTGAAGCTGCTTTGATACAATCTGTATTGTGAAAAGCGCTATACAAATATACTTGATTTGATTTGATTTGATATATATATTTCAAATTCCAAATGAGGTGTTAAAGTCCTCACATCTTAGGCATATGCTTTTGTGGACTTTAAAAAGGCTTTTGACTGGGTGAATAGGGATTTGTTAAGTTTGAAGCTTCTCCAGGCAGGGGTTGATGGGAAGTTTTACTGGGCATTAATGTCCCTGTATGCAGACTGTGTGGGATGTGTTCAGGTGAACGATGAGCAGACTGAGTGGTTTCGTATTCCCTTTGGTGTAAAACAGGGGGATATTTTGTCTCCAAGCCTGTTCTCTCTGTTCATAAATGATTTGGCTCTTGAAATTAAACATCTAAACTTAGGGGTGCGCCTAGACGGTGTCATTGTTGGCATTCTGCTCTATGCTGATGATGTAGCGTTACTGGCTGAAAATGAAGAGGATTTACAGAAAATGTTACATGTTTTACAAAATTGGTGCTGTAGATGGAGACGCAAATTATGCACTTCAGGAAGGGTGTTACTCTACGAAGTACAAAAGTTTTTACTTTTGGTAATACCGTTCTTGAGTATGCAACCCAGTATAAGTATTTAGGATTTGTATTTGATGAATTTATGTTGTTTGACAGAGGAGTTAAAATCCTAGCTGCTGCAGCCAGTAGAGCCCTGGGTTCTGTGATAAACAAGTTAAAAATCTGTAAAGATCTTGGTTATGGTACGTTCTCCCAGTTGTATGCTGCCTGTGTGTCCCCTGTGTTAAACTATGCTGCTGGTGTGTGGGGGGCCGTGCGAGCCCAGCCTTGAATGCTGTAGAAAATCGTGCAATCCGCTGCTTCTTGGGGGTTCATAAGTTTGTCCCAGTGCTGGCAGCGCTGGGTGATATGGGCTGGGTTCCTGGTTCAGTCCAAAGGAAATGTGAAATGGTAAGACTGTGGAATCGACTTATTAATCTGCCTGAAAATAGAGTAACAAAAAAAGTTTTTCTGTGGAGTAAGAGTAAGTCCCCCTGGGCTGCAGAGCTCCAGACTGTTTTTGCTGATGTACAACTCCAGTACGTATTCTGTAATTATTTGCCTTGTAGCGTCAATAACATCAGATCCAAATTGATTTAAACATAAATTTCTGATCAAATTTTAAACATAAATGGCTGATTGGGATTATGGCTAAGCCAAAGCTAAGGACTTACTTCCAAATTAAAGATGTATATGAAACAGAGTTGTATGTAAAGGCACATTTGACAAGGAACCAACGATCTTTGGTAGCTCAGCTTGCGAACTGGCATCCTTCCCTTGGCTTTAGAAACTGGTAGGTTCACTCAAACTCCTGAAGAGGACAGACTCTGTAGACTGTGTGAGTTAGGAGAGGTTGAAAATGAAACTCATTTTGTGTTATATTGCCCATGTTACGATGATTTTAGAAATGTATTATTTGGTGAATTGTTTGTTAAAAAGCCTGACGTGTTCTGGATTAGTGATGACGACAAGATGCAATGGTTGTTTAATTTTAATGTGTCTAAATTGGCTACTTTTGTTTGTAAAGCCTGGATGCGGCGGCAGACTTGTTTATTTAAATAAGTTCATGTATGTTGTGCCTACTGTCTGACAACTGGTTTTTTGTTGGTGGTATTGGTGTCTTACAAGCCCATTAGGGCTGGGCATACAGTAGTATGCAAGACACAATAATAAAAACTATTCATTCATTCATTCATTCATTCATTCATTCATTTATATTATATAACAAAAAAAAAAGACAAAAGCACATACATTTACTAAATTGTTTATTTAATGTTAAATGCTAATATTAATTGCTAGGCAATTTTATGCTAGAACTTTTTTTTATCTTAAGAGTACCCTTTATTGATGGTGTGTAACATCAGAAAATAATGTCCTGTCATTAACAGGAATTGGGCCCTATCATAAACCCTGTGCAATGCAGCGCCAGGTGCGACGCAAGTGTTTTCTGCTAGTTTCAGCCTAACGCAGTTACCAGTTTCACGTCCTGCGCCACGTAATTTAAATAGCAAATGCATTTGCGCCCATTTATTCGCCCATGGGCGACATGCTGGTCTGAAAATGAGGTGTGTTGGCGTGTTGTTATTTTGAGGCAACTGAAATAGACTGCGCCATTGACCAACAAAAACCTGGTCTAAAGTCAATGGCGCAATATTTGTTTTTGTTATTTAAAGGGTGAATTAGTAATATGCGCCTATAGGCGGGTCCACAACGCAACTGGCTTTTAAAGGGAATGGGAGATGCGACTCTGCTTGGTTTATTTCACGTTACGCCCAAAACAAACCCATTACTCATTAAGAGAATAGGGACAACCCCTTTAGACCATGCGCCGAACGCACCGACCATTTTTCCCGTCGTTAAACTAGCAAAAGTGGATTCTGACACCCCTAAGTGCACTTGCGCCCTGCGCTTTAGACCATGCACTTAGATCGTTAAAATAAGGGCCCAATGTGTTTATGTTTAGCATTAATGAGTGACTCCAATGTCAATTGGACACAATTTACTCAAACTGCACATGTACTCCAAGAATGCAGGTTTGTGTGTTTGAAGAGGGGAGTTACCTGTCATCACAGTAAGTAAACTTCATGTCCATGCTGTGGCGGCTCAGAAACGCCTTGCTGTCTAGCGGTGTGTCGATGTTTGATGGATGGGCAATGGGCTCGCACATCATGACCACACAGGTGAGCGGCGGCTCTTTAAAACCACAGAGCACTCGTGTGGGACAGCTGTTACACACCTTCAGGTGCCCTGTGCAGTGCAGGACCTGCAAGAACAACCATTATCTTTATGTCTTACAAAAAGCCTGACTCCAGGCCAGCGCTTGTCCTAAAAGAGAAGTTATTCACCTTCCAGCCGGCTGACTTGAGGTTGACTGTACGCCCACGATTCGTGACTGTGCATTTCATTCTCATGAAGAAATCCCTCTCAGTGTTCAGCTCCTTGCCTTTCTTTCCCATGCCTGCAGATTAACACACACAGACGTTTACTTAGCTTTCTAAATGGGGACATTCCACAGACGTAATGGGTTTTATATTGTACAAACTGTATATTCTATCCCCTTATAGTAACCCTACCCATCACATAAAACTTTCTGCATTTTTAAAAAACCTTTAATTACTTCATTTGTAAACCAGTTTTACAAATGGGGAGGTTTTTGGTCACAAATTTGTTCCGAAAATCACACACACACACACACAGACCCACACTTAGGTTAGAAATGGGCTTAAAATACCAGGGAAACATTCCTAGCATTCTTCTTGTGTGCATACAGAAGCTTAAACTCAGCAGAAATATTTAGTTTTTCGGGTTCTCAAATTCCAAAACACTTTCGGCTTTTGATATTATCGCTTTTATACAAATAAATTTGTAAGCTAAATCCAAACATAGTTAATAATGTTTAATTTATATAGCGTCTTTCCTGAGCTCAAGGGCGCTTCACCATAAATCATACAGTCCTACAAACAATCATATGGACAATCGCCTAGCACATATGGATTAAGTGGTTAAATCCAAGTCTTGTGAAGAGAGATACAATCAGTTTGTATGATGAACAGATTTCATTTAGACTTTTATTTACGACGACTTTATTACCTTTTGGATTACAAAGCTTGGATTAAACCGATTGACATTATAGGATCTTTTAATGGAAGGACAGAAACCTCTCAGGTTTCATTAAAGGGGTCATCAGATGCAAAATTCACTTTTATATGGTGTTTGCATATAAATGTGTCTTTGCAGTGTGTGGACACAATGAAAAAAATCCATTCACTCCTTTTTTTTTAAAATCCTCACAATGTCTAAACACTCAATAAATCAAGCCGTTTGGATTTTCTGAGCAATATGATGTCATATTGCTCATGCTCCACCCACAACCGCTGACAGACTGTCCCGTATTAGCATATTTCCCCCTCAGCCATCTGTATACTGTCTGCCAAGGCAGCACTTTGTGTCTTGTGTCGACAGGAGGTAAAAAGGGGGTTATTTTACACAACCGTTGAGAAATTTTAACCAAAGTATGTTACAAACTTTACATGAAGACCCTAAAGACTCATACCAACTTGTGGAAAATGGGCATCCGATGACACCTTTAAAATATCTTAAATTGTGTTTCGTAGATTACCCAAAGTCTTATGGGTTTGGAACTGATGGAAATAACAGAATTAAAAAAAATAGATAAACTAACCCCAAGAAACACTGTGTTCCACAGAAGAGAGAAAGTCATACAGGTTTGGAATGACATAAGGGGGAGTAAATGATGACTGATTTTCAGTTTTGGGTGAACCATCCCTTTACATATCTATAAAAAATATCTATTATCCATTGAAATCTCTAGATATTTCAAAGCCCATGAGTTCAGCCTTAACGACAAAGTCAGAGACACCATGAGGTCAGAGTTCCACCGCTGGTCAATCATTCATCAACAGCTGCTGATAAAGAGGGTCTTGGTTTAACCACACGCGACCACATGACATTCTCAACAGCTCGACCAACAACTCAAACGAGAAGGAGCGACGTGCTGCAAAGTTTCATCATAGTGAAGGTGGCAAACACCTGAAAAAGCACAATGAAACTTGACCTTAACAGAGGAGAGATGTTGAAAGTAGCATGCAGAGAGGGGTATGAAAGTGTGGAGGTCAAATAAAGGATACACAGAATAAAAGGGGAAGGGGTTGTGGGTCTGTTTTTTGAAGGCATGATTGTTTTTTCTTCACATAGCTAATCCTCTCCTATGAAGCTATGTGTTTTCTTTACATTAGGCCTTTACATACTTGTTTTTGTATTTCTGAAAGTCTGTTTATAGAAGCGATAAGAAAGTTTCTTGAGAGGCACATATGTTCAACTCGCTCCAGCTCCTCTTCCTCTAAGATGATTTGAACTAAAGTGGTTTTACACGTAAAGGAGAAAAGCCCATAAGAAAGCATGTGAAGTAGATGTTACACACAGAGGTCATGCTAAACTATGCTCTGAAATGTTGGAAGTTTTCACACTAGAGCTTTTGGTTGGTAATTTAGAGTTTGGTCTGTTTGGTTGGTGTGAATGCGGTTTTCCAGCACCAGCGAACTGCACCAAAGTCCATTCAAAACGAATAAATGTATCAATAAACTTACTTTGGTGAAATGTGAAATAAAATGTGAAATGGACTCAACAGCAGGGGTACTAAAGCTAAAACTAAAACTTAAAAAAAAAAGTTAAATAAAATCAATGTTAACTGGGAAAAATATACATATATACACACACAAAATTACTAAAACTGAAATAAAAAAAAATGAACAAAAACTGTAGACACTAAAAAACTAAAACAAAACTATAAAAAATTCACCTAAATGAAAAATATACAAAAAATTAAAACTAATTCAAACTATTAATAAAAACTATAATAGTATCTTAAAGGAAAATGACACTGCTCAACCGAACATGGTCTTCTCACTGAGTGAAAAGACAAACTGAAAATTCTAAAAACTTGCGATTTACACACAGTCAATGTACATTTCTGCCATCTCCGTCTCTCTCAAAAGTTCTACTCATCTGCATGTGTTCATTGAAGAACTATTTTGGCTAAACGGATCATGTTTCTAGTTCCGAGTAACACATTTTACCATGCAGATTTTTCCATGAAAACATCACAGAAATGTAACAGATTTTTTGTCAGGGCCTGTATATGGGCGGACTTCTCCATATCACTCCACTTATCTTCTTCTATTTGACTGGCTGATATTGCGCAGTTGCTCTTGGAGTCAATTGTTATATTTGTGATAACGCAATGAAACGTGCCAAATAGTGCAGACATAATTTTTGGTCAGGCTGTCATACAAAGAAATGATAAACGCATGCAAAAACAAGACAGAACCAACGAAATATTAATAACTCATTATGTTGTTGTCAATGTTTTTGCATAGTAAAAGAAAACCTGGAGCTGTAGTTTGCCTTTTTTGCCAAATAATTTTGTAATAATAATACCTTAACCAAGTTAAGTGTTTTGATCTTCACTCATGTTAGAATATTTAAAAAATATAGAATATTTTCCTCATATTTGAATGGTTTAATCAAACTTTGGAACAAACAGGGTCATGAAAAACATACTGTACATACAGCAGGATTTGAAACTAGTGAGGCTGAATAAAGAAAAGTGACATACCGGCTTTGAGGCTGAGGTTCTCGCGGATCTCTTCATGGTCACAGGGGTGAGTGAAATCAAAGATGCTGTGCCCTGTTAGTTCCACCTACAGAGAAAGACATGCTGATGATGGGTAAATCTCATGAAAGCTCTCATTATATAACACCACTGTTATATAAGTCTGGGGTCGCATTTTTTGTTTGAGAGAAATTAATACTTTTATTCAGCATAAAGGGCATATTAAAGTGATCAAAAGTGGCACTAAAGACTTTTATATTGCTTTTAGAAATGTACAAATTACAAAAAATTACAGAAAGAAATTACAGCAGTGTATACAACATGAATTATATTTTGCATAAAGAAAATTAAGCCTACTTCAGACTCAGTGATTCATTATTTAGATTATTTTAATGACCTTTTGCCTCAAAATATCTTAACACTTCTTGTAATTACCATTATTTTCAAGGTTGATTCTAATTTAGTTTGTTTTTACTATAGTACAGTAAATGTTTTATATTATAACAGTAAAATATACTGTAATACAATAACATATTTAAGAATAAATTAAAAACTCTAAAACAAATACGGACATAATGTACACTATTTTTACATAATATACCACTTTGTATTTTACAGTACTGAGAATTGCTAGTTTTACATATGTATTTATATTTTGTGGTGAAATATGACCTGTACATGTTCTTGACAAGTTTTGTAAGATTCACAAACATTATGGATCTTTGATCTTTTTTTATAATGGTCATTTATCTGATAACAAATAGATAACAGGCCACAGTTCTACAAAACAGCAGCCATGTGTAAGGAAGCAATTGGCAGCCAGAAGATAAATCCCAGAGCTTCTGTAAAGGTCCGAAAAAGTGACACATCCTTCCTCCAATACAGTGCTGGAAGGAAACGGGCTTGTGCTGTGGTTAATAATGGCATCTCGTCTGCCTAAGATTAATTGAACCCAGTGGAAATGAATGCTCAACAGACAAACAGCTAATAATAACGTGATTAAACGTGATTATGCATTGCTGGGCCTCTGATACTCACCTGTGTGAGACCCATGAATTTGTTGATGTTCTCTGATAAGAAGATCATGTCTCCGTCTGATGTTACCACAGTAATGAAGCCGCCCAGTGACTTCAGATACCAACTGTCCATCAGTCTGTCTACATCTGTCGTCTCTGTGGCAGGAACGCAGCCTGCAACACGGCACAAACACAAGTGTTTCAGAATGCATGTGCGTATGTGAGTGTGTGCACAATCGCTAGTCTTGCTCTGGCTCTTAAATCCCTGGCTGACCGACGTCCAAAATAAACAACAGCAACTTCATCCTGCTACTCTGAACCCACCCAACAACACTGACCTCCCTTCTGTCACTGCCCTCAGCTCCACACACACACACACACACACACACACACACACACACACACACACACACACACACACACACACACACACACACACACACACACACACACACACACACACACACACACACACACACACACACACACACACACACACACACACACACACACACACACACACACACACACACACACACACACACACACACACACACACACACACACACACACACACACACACACACACACACGGTTCACTATCTTTGTAAGGACTCTCCATAGACGTAATGGTTTTTATACTGTTCAAACTGTATATTATATCCCCTTACACTAACCCGACCCCTAAACCTACCCATCACACAAAACTTTCTGCATTTTTTTCGAAAAAACTCTTCTCTCTCTTCTCTTATTCTGTATGATTTATAAGCTTTTGTACCCATGGGGACCCCACAATGTACTATAAACCTGTAGTGTACACTCACACACACACTACAAATACCCACATATATGGACACACAGACACCCACATGCCCTGCTGTATGATGGCACCAAATCTGTTCATTTCAATTTAAAGAGAAAAACTCCAGCTGTTACCCTGTATGTGGAAAACCCACATCTGTGAGAAACATATGAGAAGGGGTTATGCAATCAAAGACAATATTTGTGGTTATGCTTATCCGGAGATCACACACACTTTTGGAAAAACACAAACTTTGCAGTATAATGTATATTTGCATTGCCCTGTATTAGTACATACTCTCTAAGCGTATTCAATTTCTGATGTAAAAAATAAATAAATAATAATAATAATAATAATAATAATAATAATAATAATAATAATAATAATAATAATAATAATAATAATAATAATAATAATAAGGCGAGGTCCAAAAGACTGAGACCACATTGAAAACATTATTTAAAAAAAAAATTGAACTCTTTTTTTTTGTGTGATGTCAAATAAAGAACCACATTGCATTAACTAGTAGACCCCACTGTATATATATAATTAAATTACAATATATGATTGCTTAATAAAAAAATAAAAAAAAATAAAAAAATAATAATTGTAAATAGTAATAGTGATAGTCAAAGTGATAATTTGGAAAAACCTAAATTCCTGACCGGTTGGTAATACCGCCACTAAAATGTGGACGGGGTGCCAGACTTTGGTTTGCCAGTACTGCAGTAGATCTGGCAGAGCTTCAGGCGGGAGGTGGAGTGGACAAGGACACGGAGAACAGAGCGGCTCCACACTGGGGGGTCGGAAGCCTGAGATTGCTCCAGTGTGCTTCCTCCAGATAAGAAACTTTCTCAAGGCCCATTGAGAGCCCAGGGCTGGATTTGAGCCGAGCCTAGAGAACGTGGCCCCGGGAGAATTAGAGTTACGTCTTTGAAGGGGTTCTTGCCTTGAGGCTTTCATTCTGAGATGAAACAAAACTGCACCCAAAATTGGGGTTGCAGAAATTGATCATCTGGAAGAGAAGTCAACTAATCTGAATGCATTGGTTGCTGAAACACATGCATCTACAAGGGCAAATGATGATCTGAGCTGTAGAAATATTGACTATTGATATCTCAAGATCACGCAGAACATCTGGGAACTCTTTAGTCCACCAAGATTACAAGATGTTTTGCTTTACATAATATGGAGCGAAAAGGTATAAAAACAAAACAAAACGACACAACACAAAGCCCAACATCAAAAGACACAAAAACAAAAACCTCAACAAAACTACAAACGATACAAAAACAAAACATCAAATGACACAAAACCTAAACAAAACAACAAAAACAAACGACACAAAAACAAAACAAACGACACGACACAAAAACAAAACAAACGACACAAAAAACACCAAACGACACAAACAAAACAAAAACGACACAAAAAAACAAAACAAGACAAAAAAAAACACCAAACGACACAAAAACAAAAGCGACAAAACAACAAACACAAAAATAAAACAAACGACACAAAAACAAAAACGACACAAAAACAAAACACCAAAGACACAAAAACAAAAAAGACACAAAAAAAACCACCAAACGACACAAACAAAAACGACAAAACAACAAACACAAAAATAAAACAAACGACACAAAAATAAAACACCAAACGACACAAAAACATGACACAAAAAAACAAAACCTTGTAGAAATTTGTTTTGACACAAATCTACAGACCTTTGAATTTTGAACAGAATTAACTAGAAGAAATGGCATCTTAAAGCCTCTTACTGATAAATGCAACAACAATCACCCCTACATAGTTTTCAGCCTAAAACGACATCAAATCCAAAATGATATGAAATGATCATGTTTTGTTGTAACACTATGCCAATTTGAGACTGTAAAGAATCATAACCACGATAGTAGAGAGATGGTGAGTCATTGATTTCAATGAGATTATATCTCGTCAACCATTATTTCAGAACACATTTTTAGAGCCGCCCATGGGCGAAAAGAGCGAATATAGATAATATCAAGTGAATGACTGAATCAGTTCTAAGCATCAGTACAGTGGGAGTGTGGATCTTATGTAAAAAAAGGTGTTTCCCATGCACCCTCAGCACGGGTAGGGTGATGGCGAGAGGAGGAGGGGATGGATGGATGTGCGGCGCCAGGGTTGGCCTGTGTTTTGGCTGGCCTGCGACGGAGAGCGTCAGCCTTAAAGAAAGCACCAATCAGGCTTCCAGTACAGAGCTTGCAGACCTGCTGATAACACTATCTGATGTACCATCTCTTACTGAAAGGGCTGCTTTTCAATGTCTTCTTCCCCTCCCTCCCCTACTTCTCTCTTTCCATTTCTGCATGCAGCATGAACCTGAACATTTGACTGTCAAGTCACATCAAGTCCAACAGTACAAACTGAAAGAAACGAGCCAATTCTGCATTCTAACTGCGTATTAATTGTGATCCCTGTCCTTTTAGTGTCTGTTGCAAACAGAACGGAATGTCGAATGCAGGAGCTCCTTTGTCCAGCTTCCGGAGATTCTAATTTTATAAATCAAGACACACAAACAATACGAACACACTCACATCCTCTCGCCATACCTGCTTTAGACAAAGAAACTTTCAAAAGACCTGGGGCCTGATGTATAAATGTTGCGAACGCACAAAAAAAGGCATTGAAATGTGCGTACGCAATTTTCCATACACAAATCATGATTTATAAAAAAATAAACTTAGTGTAAATATGTGCGCACTGTCCGCGCACTCTAGACCCTTTATAAAGGGAATTTTGCACAGGTTCGGTCATACACATGGTTTTATAAAACGTAGTTCAGCCAAAAATGTATATCCGGTCATCATTTTCTCACCCTCATAAGTTTATTTCCTTCTGAGTGACTCAAAATGAGAATATTTTGCAAAATGAGATATTTTGAAAACTCATGAAATTTGAATGCTATGGTGGACTGAAATATTTTCAGAAAATAAATTCAGAATTAAATTTCAGTCTGTTTCTTACACAAAGCTTTCAGAAGACTTGGCAAACATAGTGCACAACTTGTATGGATTTTTATGATACTGTTATAGTTCTTTTATACCCTTTTTAGGAATCTGGCAGGCTGAATTAGAATCCAGGACAAAAGGAGCATTGTCAAAATAATGCTGAACTTCTCATTTTGCGTTTCATGGAAGAAAGAAGGAAAGAAACCCATACTTGTTGGAAACGACATGAGGGAAGTAAATGATAACAGAATTTAAACTTTTGGGTGAACTATCACTTTAAAAATCACACACTCTTGAAGCTTACATACCCATTATTAATTATACTCTGTAGGTTTTCATTAAATTGTTTCATTCATGCAATCTTTGATTTATAAGATTAGCACCTACAGCTAAAGATAATTAACCCAGACAGAGTTACAGCAGGTCCAATATTCACTAACACAATTATATCCTTATATAAAGCACCTTCTCATTTGTATAATACAACAGTAACCGTAATGCAGTCTGACATTTCCTCATAAGTGAACCTAGATAAAAGATCAAACTAAAGGTTTAGCATTTGATTATCATCGGAGTGTGTATTTGCAAAGCGACTCCTACTTTGACGTGACATCTGTGATGGAGTCACCCATTTGATAACTGTTATTTATTTCAAATTGCAAATATAACTGTAGTAATATGCACCAGTCAGTAGCTGTATCCATCGGACGTCCTGATTTTGCTGAGTTAGACGCGTTCCTGGGTCATATTTTGTTGATCCTGGAAAAACATTCATGTCCCAAAATGTAATCCTAACCATATCCCACTCTACCCCTAAACCCCATAAGTCATCCCTAAAATCAGAGGGAAATTATGTAGAAGCACCTAACTCTGGTAGTAAGTCTAAACTTGACAAACTGTAAATGTATCCCTCAAATCTGATTGGTTGATTGGAATGTTGATCCAGGAACGTTGCACTTGGTAAAAATCAGGTTCTGCATTTCCATCCACCTATTTTTATGCGTATTTCAGGATATCACATTTAAAAAAAACACGCTTGATGGAAACGGCAAGATGCGAATCAATTCTAAAAATGCGCATAAAAATGCTCAAAGTGCTCAATTGAAAAAAAATAAAAATAATTCATCCGATAAGAGGACGTGCATAAACTACGATGGAAAGAATATGTGCAACAAAAACCTCACATGACTTTGCCTCAACAGTGGATGTAACTGGATGCAAAGAATCTCAAATGTTGGTTTGATCATTCTCTGTAATGCCTGAGCCAAAGTCTGTCATCAGAATGTTTTAATATAATGGCCTCCCAGAAGCGTTTGGGATCTCCCGAATCCCACAATTGCATTCTCAAATACCAGCATCTGAACGCAAGATAACATTGACAGCGTGTTTTGCGTTTCGTCTGCGCGCTCTGAGATGCAAGTCATTTATGATGTACTGTAGCAGCAACCTCCATTTTTATCACAGATCAGTTGTGCCAATTTCCCAGGGAGTGACGTTTTTGTTCTCTTGAACACATGGGATGGAAACACTGCTTTATTCGCAAATGTTTTATGCAAAATGTTAAATTTGCGACATTGAACGGAAACATAGGAATTATTAAAATTATTGCTGAAACAGTTAAAAAAGATGACTTAAACAAAATACTTAAACTTAACAAAATAAAGTGTATTAAAACTAAATTCAATAGTTTCTGTCAATGTCAAATCAATGTTGTGATGCCCAAAGGCAGCATATTATTATGATTACATATTATGATTAAATACTGTACAGTATGTTTATTCAGCCCAGTCACACGTGTGCATTTGATATGTACCTGAGGTGAGGAGTTTGCGTGTCCGCAGGAAGCTGATGGCCAGTCTCATGATGGATGCTTTATCCAGGTGTGAGCTGATGCTGTGTGGGAGGGGAAGCTGGTGGGCAACTTCGTAGAACACCTCCGTCTCCTTACTCCGCCTGCAGCGCGCCGCATCACGAGACTTCTCCTTACGCCGCTCTGAGCTGCACCTACAATATGAAACAACATGAAAATATGTGATAAAAATATTTCAACAGATTAAGAATAACTGAAGGTCAATCCCAAAGAAAATGTAAAATTTTTCACTCTTGTGTTTCTCCCTTAAAGGGATAGTTCACTCAAAACGACGAATACAATCGGAGTTATATTAACCAATGTCCTGGCTCTTCCAAGCTTTATAATGGCAGTGAATTGCTGTTTCTGTTTTGAAATCCATAAAAGTGCATCCATCCATCATCAAAGTGCTCCACACGGCTCTGGGGGGTTAATAAAGGCTGTCTGGAGCGAATTGATGCGTTTATGTAAGAAAAATATCCATATTTAACACGTTACAAAGTAAAGTTCTAGCTTCCGGCCAAACGGCCATACGCTGTCTACTTGCACCTAAAGTGCAACTTACACAACTTTTGACGTCGGAAGTACCGTAAATATCAGCAGTAACGTCGCATTACTCGCGTAAGTTGCGCTTTAGACTTTTGTGAAATCCGTATGTTTTTTGGCCGGAAGCTAGTTATTTTACTTTATAAAGTTTTATATTTGGATATTTTTCCAAAATAAGCCGTGTGGAGTTTGTTTATGATGGATAGATGAACTTTTATGGCCTTCAAAACAGAAACAGCCATTCACTACCATTATAAAGCTTGGAAGAGCCAGGACATTTTTTAATATAACTCTGATTGTATTCGTCTGAAAGAAGAAAGTCTCTATATTCTCTAAGTTGTTAAGTGCACACTGGACATAAACACAGAAATGCTCAACCCATTTAATTTATCTGTGTATCTACACGTTTTTCAAGAGAATAACACTCTCTTTGTGCCCTTGACAGTCTTTCTTATTCAACTCAAGTCACTCTTGCAGAAGCAGACATCAGTCCCAAAAACTGGGCCAGCGGAGAAAGAGCCAGTGTCCGGCAGGTGCGAATGAATCCACACGCACACACATTCTTGTACATCTATCTTTGAGAGGACATTCATTGACACAATGCAATCTCAAGCTCCATACCCTAACCCTACCCATCACAGCTAAGTGCCTAACCCGAACCCTAATTATAACCTGATTATAATTAATTAACCTAAAACAAAGTCTTGACCCTCAAGCAGGCATTTAAAGGGTTCTCAGAAAGTGAGGACCGGCCAAAATGTCCTCACTACTCTCTTTGTCCTCACTCTGATGGTCTAAAACCCAAACCAGTCCTCACAAAGATAGTTGTACAAGTACACAGATACACACACGCACTTTTTATTGGGACATTCCATAGACAATGATTTTTATACTGTACAAACTGTATTTTCTATCCCCTAACCCTACCCATAAACTACCCAACAAAGAAAACAGTTTGTTGGATTAGTAGTGAAAAAAACTTAGAATAAACAGGCTACAGCCCAAACATATGATAAACTGTGTAACAGGATAAATCAGTAATAATGACACCGCAAAAGGAACTCATAACTTTGTACCGCTTTATTTATTCTAGTCAGCCCAAACTGTCAGAAGCGGATGGGTCAATGCCAGATCTCAAGTGGGACATTCCTGGCTGGTTTAAGTGCTTATGGGAATGATCACTTATAGCTACATCCTGAATTTAATAAACAAAAATATTGTCCCAAATTAGAACACATCTGTCCCATGAAAAGAGATTATTTACAGGAACTAGAATTTGTTTCCCATTTATCTTGTTGAATGTTGACAACTCTCTGATTACAGATCAAATAATTAATCCATCCATCCATCTTGACAACCAAGACTGGTGGAGTTTATTTCTATGACATTGATAATCTATAACCATATTTATATTTATTTAAAAATCACAAGATAACTGAAAATAAGAAATCAGAAGGTGCGAGTCATTACTTTCCACAGCTATCGTGTTGCATTATAAAAGAAAAATATTATTATAGTTAAAAAAATTATTAATATAATAAATGAAACTGTAACCTTATTTAATGTTATATTGATCATTTTTAGAATTTTCAGCTAGAGAGACAAAAAAAAAGCTCAGTGTGACAAGCAAAAGTGTGCTAGTCATGCACTTGGAGTGCCTTGAGCTGTGGTTTGTGGGTCACTTCAGAGGGCGAGATACATCACCACCAGCACTGAGTGATATTTTAACTCACTGTAACTGTAGCATAACACAACCCTTATGTGCAAGACGCAAGATCACAGTTACACCAAAACCCACATGTTGTAAACAGATTTTCATTTCATTCATCTCTGAAGAACAACTAAAAAACAATATACTGTACACTCAATTATGTACAACTAGCTAATACTGGGTTGATCCCCCTTTTGCCTTAATTCCTCATGGCATAGATTCAACAAGGTACTGAAAACAATCCATATTGATGATAATATCATGCAGTTGCTGCAGATTTGTCATCTGCACATCCATGATGTGAATCTCCTGTTCCACCACACCCCAAAGCTGCTCTATCTATTGGATTGAGATCTGGAGACTGAAGAGGCCATTTGATTATAGTGAACTTATTGTCATGTTCAAGAAACCAGTTTGAGATGATTTGATCTTTGTGACATGGTGCATTATCCTGCTGGAAGGATCCATCAGAGGATGGGGACACTGTGGTCATGAAGGGATAGACATGGTCAGCAAAAATACTCAGGTAAGCGTTTAAACGATTCTCAATTGGTACTAAGAGGCCCAAAGTGTGCCAAGAAAATGTCCTCCACATCATTACACCACCAACAGCCTGAACCATTGATACAAGGCAGGATGGATCCATGCTTTTATGTTGTTTATGGCAAATTCTGACCCTAACATCTGAATGTTGCAGCAGAACTTGAGACAATCATTTCCAATCTTCTATTGTCCAGTTACAGGAGTGGCACCCGGTGTGTTCTTCTGCTACTGTTGCCCATCTGCTTCAAGGTTTGACGTGTTGTGTGAATACAACAGATGCTCTTCTGCAGACCTTGGATGTAACGAGTGGTTATTTGAGTTACTGTTGAGCTTGAACAGGTCTGGCCATTCTCCTCTGACCTCTGGATTCAACAAGGATAGTTCCTCTTTTTCTGATCATTCTCTGTAAACCATAGAGATGGTTGTGTGTGAAAATCCCAGATCAGCAGTTTCTGAAATACTCAGCCCGTCTGGCACCAACAACCATGCCACATTCACTAAAATCACCTTACTTTCTCATTCTGATGCTCAGTCTGAACTTCAGCAGATCGTCTTGACCATGTCTACATGCATATATCGTAGTTTAGTGAGAATGACTGATGTTTAACTGTGTCACACTGTGTCTGTCTCACAATTTTAAGAAGGACCAAGTAAAAACTCAATGTGACGCAGTCCAAATAAATCTATATTATAGCAGAAACAATACTCCTGCCAATTCTTCCTCTTTTTCTATTGAGAAGAAAATAAATTAGTACTGGGCTGGTTTCTATGGAGACTGTGTTAAGGATGTTGATGTCCACTTTTCCAGTCCTGCATCCAATAAGACTGCAGAAGACAAATGTGTAGATACTGTACAGTATGTTGCAAAGGCAAATAATTATTTCAATGACCAAAGACTTATTTTATAAAGTTCTTTTTAAACTACCATACAAGCTAAGATGATCCAAGTGGTCAAATTGTACAGTACATCTGCAATACAAAGATGCTGATAGCACAAGCGTGTCATACACATATACAAAAGTAAATAAATCAATTCAGTTTCTCCTCGCACTCTGAGCTGAGGTCGGTCTAAGCTCAAGTTCTCTTCTTTCGAAAGGTCTTGCATGCTTCACTCGCTCCTTCAGACTATAGAGCTCTAGTGAACCCTCTGAACCCTGTGTAGCAAACGCGGATGTCTACAGGCTGCAAGACCATATGACGACCAACAATGGAAAACAGGCAGTGACCCGAAGAACCGCTATCATTAAAGATTCTGTTCCACCAAATATTACATGCAAAGCATCACTGAAAACCTTCAAATCTCATTCTACAGCTGCTATAGTCTCTAGTATCATCCGTGGTTCTCAATAGGATGATTTGAAGAAGCAAAAGGTAACTTTTGCCACTGCAATTTGATTTGCTGATCATTTTATTCTGGAATGTCTTTCAGTAAATCAGCTTTTGATGTATCTGGCTGCCTTGACTGTAACTTAACCTGCTCAGTGTCGTGCTTTCAGTGCCAGCTTGTTAAGCAAGTACTAAGCTAAGATAAAGAAATTTCGCAAAAGAAACTGATACATTTCTAAATGCATAGGGAGGTGTTCTTTGCTGTCACTGTAATTTCCTGTCACCTCACAGAAGTAAATCGGACATTGCGGATCATGTTCAGACACATTAAGATGCACTGCACTTTTTTACAAGCACCTTGTCGCTATGTGGATTTACCTGTTATTAATTCAGGTTTTAAATTGAGAATATTTTGTTTAAAATCGATTGATGAAATGTTGGTACAGTAAGTCACCCTACTAAATCTGATAAATGTGTTACAGTATGACAGGCAACAGAGATAATGCTCTGACCAGTACTTCCCTCAAGCCATATTTCATTCATTCATATCATACATTTATTCACTGAATTTATATTCATAAGTGACACTCACTTAACCCTGTAAAGCCTGACATGTGAAGAATTTATATATTTATATATATATATATATATATATATATATATATATATATAAAATCACTTATATCAGGCTTTTATAGAGCTCATACTTGAGGAAATAAAAACCTCAGTTTTATTCAGAGGCCCAAACTGAGCAAACATATGCAATTTGGTGCAGTTGCTGATATTTATGGCCAAAAAGATGAAATTCTGATAGCTTGTAATGTAAATCTGTGAGATATTAATAACTGTATAGCAGACAAAAAAAAAAAAAAAAAAACATAAAATCAGTTGTCACTCTGAATCTCCCAATAATGTCTTAATATCATATAAATGTGTAGCTTCATGATCAAAGCTCTGTAGTTTTTACTGTGGAAGGCAAAACATATAATGCAATACAATACAATGATGAATTCCTAATCATATTTGATGCTCATTTTTAACAAGATTTTTCAAAAACATGTATGGATAATCAAGCAAGCATAAATTGCTTTAGTTCAGTAAGTGCTCATCTTAAATATGACAAACAATATAAAAAAAGTTATTCTTACATTTACGCTTCTAAAAGTCAGTAGAGATTTGATATTCAGAAACAATGAATTACAAATTATTCAAATTTTATGGTAAGCAAATAATATATAAAATTAAAAATAATAACAAATAAATTAAAATCATCCAAACATTTTATATGTTCTACTTTCCTGCAACACTACAAACCATGCAGTTTTGAAGTTTGTATTCATTGTATCGAGGGAAGACATCAATATGTGACAAGAACCTATTTTCTTGAAATGAGGTCCACAGCGAGACAAAACTTCCTCACATATGATTGCATTTCCGTTCTCTCATATTCAACTGGGCTCCAGTATTAAAAGGTTAGCAACACATTCTGCATATTTTTAAGTAGTTACAGGGTTTATTTTCTATTTGAGATCACTTTGTAACATCACTTGCACCTTTGTACTTAAGCAAACAGTAACACTGGTAAGTTTCCAAACCAACGAGAATGCAACAAAAATCAAACAAACAAACAAGTTCAGTGAAACTCAAAGCAGAGTATCAAACACTCATCCAAAGCACACTTTACCAAAAGTTTGTGCCGAGATTGACATGCTGTTGAACCATCCAGATCACACTGAGAATTCAAAGTATTTAACGCAAAAGCGATAGACATCACCCTGTCATGAGGATGTTATCTATTTCAGTTTGACAAATGAGCTACTGTATGAGGATCCTGAAGTCAAGCAACTGAAGCTGAAATATGAGCTGCCTTCAGATCCTGACAAAGCCACAAATAAATACATTAACAAACTTAACTGAGCTATTGACTTGGAAAACCCGTTTGAACTAGCCTATGTTTAGCAGGTTGGCCGAACAGGTGGACCGATGGCCTTGCACTCACAGATGTAGTTAATGATAAAACGCTCGCACGGCACGGGAGAAGCCATAAACACGAAACCTGACTAAGCAGTCTTGACCTATTCAGGCATGCAAACAATGACACGCTACCTTATGACTGAAAGAATGGCCATTTGCCTTGCATGAAATGCACTAAATTAAGCGCTGTCCCCCCCGCTATTCCTGCCCCGTAATGAGAGGCTCTTTCCTAGAACTCAGCTCTGACCTTTCACTGTCCCAAAACCTCCTCAAACGGCTTCTGTGTCGCACGAGGCATGGGGAACCTGGGAATTTCATAGCAAACTATTCATTATATCAAAATTGAAAGTGAAAGTCTTCAGGATTTTTGGAAGTAAGCTTTTTTTTATTTAATAAAGGTTCATGATTTTGAAATCTGAAATGCATGTACTTTTCAATATAACTTTTCACTTAAATTATTATGCATATAATGCAATTTGTAAAATAGTCCCTGTGGTTTTAGACTAATATTGTGAAATATTATTACTAAAAATAATTGTTTTCTATTTTAATATATTTTAAAATTAAATTTATTGCTGTGATGCCAAACATTTCTTATTATTGTCAATGTTGAAAATAGTTGTGATGTTTAATATTTGTGTGGAAAACATGACATTTTATTTTCAGGATTCTTTGATGAATAGAAAGTTCAAAACAACAGCATTTATTTGAAATACATTTTTTTTTTTTTTGCAACATTATAAATGTACTGTCATTTTTGAACAACTGAAGGCATCCTTGCTGAATAAAAACTTTAAAAAATGCTTTAAAGAATGATAAATAATCTTCCTGACACCAACTTTTGAACAGTAGTGTATACGCATAAATAAACTGTATTAAAACATTATATAATATACAAAATTATTATATTGCTGATTATTATATAAAAATATGATGCATAATTAAAATTATAAGGTTGAAAAATTATCTTCTTTGGAATGATAATTAAATTCTTGAAAAACCTAAGAATTTGTTGAAAAGATAGATAGATAATAAACCATAAGTGCCCCACCTTTGACCAAGATAAGCTGTAAAACCAGATTAAAGGAACAGCTTTTCAAAATAATCACCCTTGGCGCATGAAATCATCTCACCGAGTCTGCGGATGCGGGCGCCTGTGTTCGGCCTTTTCTCAAGGGATTCCTAGAGCATGAGGTAAACGGAGCAAAGGTGCAGTTTTAGGCTTGTACAATGAATCTTCATGGTCCACATGTGCGACCTGAAGCATGGCACAGATTAGCGTAACAGCGTATTCTCCCAACAATGTCTTATACAGCCTTCACCTGAGGCATATCTTAGTCAGCATCAGAATCAGCCAATGGAACATACTATTTTGAAACTCTAAAAGTTGCAAGATGCTAATGGTGCATGAAAGAAGCGAGACGTAACTTCAAATGACCCCTACAAAGCACATACCTGGCATATGTCTCAATGCTGCAACTGGCATTCAACAGAAATTATTGTTTTACAGTGCACTACATCATTATGCACCCGGGAAAGAGGAAAGAATAACAGGTCACAAGCACATTTAGTGTGCTAAAAAAAAAAAAAAAAAAAAATCGTCTACAAACCCTTTGTAATGCAGGCTACCTTTTAAATGCTTATTTTTAACCCACTACATTACAGATGAAAGTGCAAAAGACAAGATATGATGAAGAGAGATGGCGAACTGGATCAAGAAAAGCCCTAGACAGAATAAAAATTGCGTCACCCGCATAATTGCCTCAGCACATCATGTCTAGACCACATCTCTGATAAGAGGTTTTTTTTTTTACTTTTTACTTTAAAGATAAATATAAAACTCAAGATATGATCTGCTATTACTTAAAGGAATGGTTTACTTATAAAAGAAGATTATGTCATCATTTACTGTCATTCCAAACTATAACATCAATTCAAGTATATTCACATTTATTCATAACCAATCACGTCAATGTGTGATCATCAATGAGTGGATCTCTGAGCCGGTGTGAGTGAGTGGAGGCGGGGCTAACTTGCATATTCATAGAACCGCATATACTAAATGAGGCAAGGGTTGATGAGTTAAATTCAAGCTATTTTAAGGCATTAAGAAATGTTTAAGGAAAAAACTTTTAAATATAATTCTGGTGAGCAAAGATGAGTTTTAAGGGATAAAACGATTTACTACAGGGGGACTAAGTATTATTGTTATGTGCTTTTGTCGTTTTCATTAGTTTTGTGTTTGTTTTAAATTGCGCTTTTTATTTTTAGTTTACTCATTTTAGTACTTTAACTCAAACTTATTTCAGGCTCAACGACAGAGCAAAGGAGTCTCTCTCAGGTCACATTCACACTTATGCAAATTCAAATCTGCCAGTGATGACATTGTGACATCAAACACCATCAGTGATCTGGACCCTGTCAATTTTCAATGGATGGAAACTAGCAGTTTGGATTTCAAAATCTCTCCTTTTATAGTCAAACAGCTTTGAAATGAAACGAGATTGAGTACATTTTTGGATTATGCATTTCATTTTGCTGTCTATTCCAATTCAGTTCACATCAATGAGGAAAATAAGCCCAGTATGTGTTGTAAACACATTACCGGTATCATGTAAACTCTGTGTCTGGCCACATTTAAATTCTCTTCAAGTCCAGGGCAGACTCTCTTTGTTAATGTATAACGCAGCAGCAGAGAGGTGAGGTGAAGTCTGAGAGGAGGAGCAGGTTAAGATTTCCCATGCCTGACCACTCATTCTAATGAGAAACACCAAAGCCATCGCTTGCTTACAGTCTGTTTTCCGTTCATTTTGGCATCTTGCTAAACACAAACAGAGAACAATGACGACTAGGCTAATCTCTGATCCTTTGGAACAGAACGTTCCCGGCGATGGTTGTTTGGACTGGTTTGAGAACTTTCTGTTCCAAAGGATCAGAGATACAAGGATACAACCCTCTCGACCAGGAGAGGAAAGATCACAGAAATGGATGGGGTTTACATTACATCATGCTGATGGCAAAACTGGAGAGCGGACATGCTGTAGCACACTTAAGAATACTGGCACACACCACACAGTTGTTCAAGCACATGCAGGATTCTTCAAGAGGACCGCTCCATTCAGTGTCCATTATTTCTATAGCACTTTACACAATACAAATCATTTCAACGCAGCTTTACAGAAAAGGCCAGATTCAAAGATCCAGCATAATCAGGCTCATCTGAGCATCATCAGAAGGATTCAAAATGACCCGTATATATACACATTTTCAATATTCAGATATCAGCTCTACCAATATATGACATCATTTGGTGGACTTCTTAAGAACATCACCCAACGGGTATCATTTTAAGCTTAATTATGCACATCTGAAAACAAAGATGAAAATATTTAGATGGATATAAATAAATAACTGATAATATTAAATGCACGTATTATGTTGTAATGGTTGCAGACTAATGATTAGGCTACTTACTACTGTGTTGAAAGGAGAAATAAAAAATATAGAAATTTGAAGAAATACTTTAATTAATAATAATAAAGCAAAATAACATTATCGACAACAATAATAAACAAATGTAATATGCATCTTTATCAAAATATGAACATATAGACAAAAATAGATGCATAAAATATATAAAGTATATTTCCAAAATCTAAAATGTAATTTTATTAATCAGGAATTGATTGAATTTTGAAAAGTGGTCTTGATTTATATTAAGTTTATGCCATGAACACATATTTGCTTTGTGCGCGTATGTGCGTGCGTGCGTTTTCATTTCCAAGTTTGATTAATTTACATTTTGGCAAACAATTGTCTATCAGAAATTGCTAGTAAATTACAAAGAATGGGCAAGTAACGTAATTAAAGAAGAAAAACTGAAATAGTATTTTCTTGTAAAATGTACTCCAATAATCTTTTATTTGCAACTTTAAAAAATCATTTTTACAGTGTAGTTCAAACTGTTCCACTGACTTGAACTTTGTCATCACTCAAAAACAAGCCCCACAGAAGCCTCGCATGCTAAATGTTTTAGTGAACATATGTGTAGATAAACTTTACTGTTTATCACTATCACTGTCCTGTATTGTCATATTATTATTATTTTACTTCTTGCACTTTACTTCTGTAATATTCTTCTTGACTAGCCATTCTTGCTCTTGTAGCCAAACATATTTAAAACAACTGGTCGAAAGTATGGTTCCTCAGAACGTATACTTAACAGTATACTTTATATTAATATAAAAAAATAAAATAAAATTTAAACACTGGTTGATATCAAATTTATGAACATAAAAATGTCAGGTGAAAGTAAAAGAGAGACCCAACACTTGCTAGACAATTAATTAGGATAATTCAGATGATGTTCCATTTCTGCCTGTCATGCACACTGATGTTTACTTATATTTTTTAGGAATTCTACGCACTTAGGAAATCATGGTCAAAGTTTACTGTAGTAGTCAATGACGTAGTTCAGTGACGGACACCAAATAACGGTAACAAGAGTAAAGTTCATCTGGAAGCAGCTGATGTTAGAACTTGACGTGACATTGAAGCATGCGTCAGGAGGAAGAATGGGCTTGGTGAACAGGAAGTCTCAGGAGGAGGTAAAGAGTGGAAAAACACTAGTAAAGATCAGTGTGCCTTAAGAAAGAGAAGATGGGAGAGATACTGAATCAGAGGCAAGCAGAAAGCCTGAAGTAAGAGGGAGAAAAACAAGAAAAAGAGAAGGAGAAAATAAGCTCCCAGACTGAGAGCAGTGCCTCGCACCCCTGCAGTTAGCGGAGGGTGGGGACTGTGAAGTCTCCGTTCAGGCCTTCTCTAGAGATCCTGTCACAATAAACTGTCCTACAGCTGGGAGGCTCTTTGAATTTCCCCACCAAAAGTCTCATATCTTAGATTCTCCTATGAAAACAAAGGTCTTAAATGCCCACATCAGTCCAGATCCACTCAAATGCCTATTGCTGCTGATAACAAATGACACAAAGTGGAAAAGACAGAAAGCATGCGCTAAATCATGCAGTCGCTTGACGATAATATGTCAAAATGACCCTAAAGGGCTTCAGGGTTGATTTTCAGAGAAACTATCCTTTCGACTTGTTGATATTTTAAATATTGTTGACTGTAATGGCGAGAATAGAAATGCATTCAAGAACTTAAAGGGACAGTTCACCCAAAAATGAAAATTCTGTCATTAATTACGCACGTTCACGAGAGCACCACAGCGCATGCGAGGTGTTGACGCGAGAGCAGATGTTGCATGAATGCGCGTTGGAGATTATTATTTTGTAAAGTGCAAATTATGTTTGTTTGTGCAAACGAAGCGCTTCATAAAATTGAGGTCTGGGGCTTGAAAGTGGTAGTTGCGTAGTTGTCAATGGAGGGACAGAAAGCTCTCAGATTTCATTATAAAGATCTTCATTTGCGAACATATTTTTATTGAATTTTACAAAACATTTAACAAAAGAACAAACATAATCTTCTTAAATACAAACATGACTTACTCAAATCCCTCCCCCTCCACAATAACCCCGGCAGTCGGTAAAAGATCTTCATTTGTGTTCCGAAGATGAACGATTGTCGCACAGGTTTGGAACGACATGAGGCTGAGTAAGTAATGACAGAATTTTCATTTCACATTTCATTTCATTTCAAAATTAAAGTAAAATACAGTAAAATGTATAGGCTATAACAAATCAGTATATAGTATACATCCAGTATACAGTATATATTGTTTATTATTAGATATCTACATATATTTTTACTAAAATATTTTAATAAATGAACAATGTGAGGCTTCAGGTAGGCTTATTTTTAGTGATAATGCAAAAGAGTTTGATCCAGTGAAACCGTTTGAACTGAACATAAATTAATCACAAATCAATTCCACCCACTCAACCAAACAAATAACTTTGCTATGTCATAGATTAATTCATCACAGGATGAATAAATTAAAATAAAAAAAAAATTACCCTATAGACAACTTTTCAAAACTCAACCAATTCGATCAATTGGCCTACAGATTTTGATATCACCTTTGAAATATACCAAGTTCCTGACTGATTAATATACCACAGTATATATTTGGTATTCCAACTAGCTGTAGTGACGGTACTGACTAGTCAACTACTTAATTAGTTGATTAACACTGGTACTTTGGGTCTGTGCCAACTAGATTACACTAAAGCCCTATTCGCACGGGATTAGTATTACCTAGGGACCTCCGGTAATTTGTAATAATCGCAGAGGTCGTCTGTGATTTTTATCCCGTGTGAATCTGCCATGTCTGTAAAAATGTCTGTAAAAATTCCCCCGAAAATTACCTACCGTAATTCAGCCAACACATGGGTCCTCTGATAATACCAGTCCCGTGCGAATCCCCATGTCTGTGATTTGGGCTGTTTTTCTGTGAGCCTATCGTTTTCTAAAGAACGTAATAACCATTATGGGCCGTTTAACAGTCCATTTTACGTCTGTATTAAAACTATATTAACAATAAAATCTCTCGATATGATCTACTCCAATCCGATTATAGTTTTTCTCCAATAAAAACTATGAAGTGCTGCAAAAGAGAAAACAAACTACAGTAAAGACGTGATCCGGAAGCTCAACTCGGACCGTTGTCATGGAAACGTCAAATTAAGTATTTTGGCGCAACATGGAAGCTCTTTTGGAAAGTTTGGACGCTTTTTGTGGTAGTGTAACTTAGTAGTCTGTATCGTGGAGCATTTCTTTGTCTCACACGGCCTCTAAAGACGTCCATCCTGTAAGTAGGCTATCTCAAGAAATCAAAGTGTGAAAGAGTAAAAATGATATAAAATGAAATAAACCAAATAAAATGAATAGAAAAACAAGCCTATCGCGACGTTTCGGTATTCATAATACCTTCTTCAGGCAGGCTTGTTGTAAATATGGACAAAGAATAAAAGAAAAAGAAGATATATTATATATTTATACAATACTATGATATTCTATAATATATTTCTCTAATAAATTGGTTTTAAATAAGTTATTTTTTTGAATTGCAATACTGCAGCGCGATCTTCGTTTCAGCACGTTCAGCTAGTGAAGTGTGAATGGGTGGGCGCACGCTGTAAAGTCCGTAAACTCGAGGGAATTACGAACATTTATTTGCCCGTGTGAATGAGCCACCAAAAACACAGACGTCAGGGGGTAATTTCCTAATTACAGAGGTCCAGGGGTAATACTAATCCCGTGCGAATAGGGCTTAAGTCAAAGTTTTTTAATTTTTTGAAAGAAATTATACTTTTATTCAACAAGGATGCATTAAGTGAATCAAAAGTGACAGTAAAGACTTTTAACACAGATTTTCTTTTTATTTAATTTCAAATAAATGCTGTTCTTGAGAACTTTATTTTCATCTAAGTATTCTGAATGATAATGCATCACTGTTTCGACAAAAAAATTTTTATTATTGCAGCACATTATTTTCAACATTGATAATCAGAAATGTTTTTTGAGCAGCAAATCAGCATATTAGAATGATTACTGAAGGATCATGTGACACTGAAGACAGGAGTAGCCTAATTAAAAAGTTATATTATAATTTATTAATTTATTATAATTTATATTATTTCACAATATGATTTTTTTAATCAAATAGGTCTAAATGCAGCCTTGATGAGCATAAAATACTAAACTTTTTAAAAATCTCACTGAGCCCAAACTTTTGAATATTTTATGACCTAGCCTTGTAGCCTATAAGTTGTGCTTGATCTATAAGGTGACAGCATGAAGAATATCAAGTGTCTATTTGTAAGCCATTTGTTTAGTATGCTAACCTGTAAAGACCAAATATATTTGGAATCGCAAGCATTATGTTCACATACAAGCTTGTGAAATGCTTTGAGAACCCTCATAGAGATGGGGCATGACCAACCTAGACTCATTGCAAAAATGGGCCTCTACCTAAACTTTTGCAAACTTACACACACATTACAATTCACTGCAGTTTTCAGCTGAAATAAACACTGCATGTTTTGCAATCTAATACACTGATTTATGCATCACATGACCAGCTTCAGATGTTTGGCTTTTCTGACAGTAAACTCAGTAGCTCATTTTTAGAGAACTCTGGTACGAACCCCGTGAACCACAAGCCACGATAAAAGAGCTCAAAGGCTTGTAGAAGCAAGCTAAAATGTCATGGTTAGATTTTCATCCGTTTGCTTTTGTTATCACTATCGCTTAGGTTTAATGATAGGGTTTACAGTAGGTGGGGCATTATTTTTAAACCCAATTAGGAATTTAACTACTGGAAAGACGTATCTAAATTAGTCGATTTGTGTGGAATCCGTCGATGAGTTGCATTGTTTATGCTCCCCAATAATGGTGGCTCCGACTCCCGGGAATAATTACAAAAATATCGAGACTGATCTAAACTGTGTTTTTTTTTTTTACCTCATTTATTTTATAATCGTGGTAAAACTTTTATGGACAGTTATATGGACACTGCCATGTTTGATACTGTCGCTATGGTTAGTTAATTAGTTTGTTTGAATGCGGTTGTGACTTCATCCGTTTATACAGCTGAATGAACATATTCAAAGAGCTACTTTAATCTCTGGAATAAATTAAGAAAACATTTCAGTTATTACTTATTGTTATAATTAACCAAAAAATTTATTAAAAAAAATAAAATAATAATCAATAGATTAAAAAAATAATGGGATTATTTTATGGATTTATAGTTTACATTAATTAATTTAGTTTTAAATTCATTTTAATTAAATATTATGAATTAAACAGCTCATAAACACACATTGAAATAACCCATTAGAAAGGAAAGTATTATGCAATCATTTAAGAAATTTCTCTTTATATAGAACCTTTTTTAGCATAAAGTGTTCTTCAAAATTGAGCCAAGAAACATAGGGTTATATTTAGAACCAGATTGAACCTTTTATCTAAGAGTGCACAACAACCAACATAATAAAACATTGCCACATTCACATTATTCTGTTTCAGATCAAAACGAAGGCACTTTTAGCACAGTGCAATGTACAATTCACTTGAAAGTGTCGAGAAAAATGCCAAAAGCAATGTATTGTGCAAAAACGCCACCACAGGCAGATTTTTCAAATGATCCTGGGTTGTATATAACACACATTAATACCAATTAAATAATAATTATTACATATCAATTAAATATTAATACCAAGGTCACCAACTTCCTTTTACTTCCTTCCTCAGTAGAACATGAATTTTAGAAGAGAATAAGGTAACTAGGTTCAGGTAAGTGGTTGTGTTCAGGACAAAGCTCTGAAAGTTACAAACAGGATAATGTCCAGCTTTTGGCCTGAGGGAGTTAATAGAGCACCACAAAGCACGGCCTTGCTCTTCATAAATGAGCCACTCAGTGACAGAATGAACCACAGACAAAGCCTGATGATTCAGGGTGACGTAACGGAGAACTACAAGAACATAATGAACGAATTAGACTTAAAACAAATGGTGAGTAAAAAGTGTCCAAACTGACCAATTCAGGCAATTGATGAGCACACAAATACTTAATGTTCATTCAGAGCTGTGATGATGACCATAACAATGGCTTCATTAGAGGCTTGCTCATTCCTGTCATTGCAAACAGTAGCCTACATAATTGCAGTTCTGATCAAACATAATAGTGACGCACTGAAATATTGGCAACTGAAAACGTTTTACGTTTTGTTTTTCGAATAAATGAAATCAAAAACATTCATTTGGGTGCATCACTAATTATAACCCACTGAAGCTTATGATATACTAGGGGCCATGGAGGGGGCTCTGGCTATCTATCTTACAAGACATGCATGAATACAAACATGTCAAAATATATATAAAACTTGTCAGGGTTGAGCTAATCTCTCTCGAGTAAGCTACCAAAACATATGGGTTCAGTAAAGACAAACACAAAACACACACACACACATAACACATCCAGAATTCACAGTCTTGTGTCTTGAGGTTAACGTGTTTGCACCCCTTTTAAATCAGTCCTGTAGACAGATAGCCTACATTCTGTTCATTTGAGTTTTGTAGCAATGTTTGGTTATGTTCTGCCACCCTGAGATTCATCAGATAAGAGGCAGAAAGCTTGTTAGGGAATAAACGTCACGAGGATGAGGCAGACTTCAAGGCGCTCTCAGAGCCGTGACACATGCACAAACGCATTCTCCATTTGTCTCTCATTAATGGGACACTTGGCACTCTGATGGTCTTCAATCTTCAAAGATACACATGACTTCAAGTTACCAGAGATTTCCAGGCTGTGTAAAGATCATTTAATATTAATATGCTACCTAATAAGTATGTGCTTCACCAAAAACCTGTTCACTGTAATAAATTTCAACCCACTAGGTAAAAGTATAAGTGCTGCCTTAAACGGTCAAGTGAAATCAAAGTGGTGCCAAAGTCACGAAATGCAGTTTCAACCACTCTGAATTTAATTACTGATTCAGAAAATTAAGTTAAAACTCATAAAATTTAGTACAAATTACACAAATGTGTAAGAATTGTAACTGTAATGAAAGCAAACTAAAATTGTTATAATATAATGATAAATAAAATATGTTTTACAATGTACTACTATTTATAATTTTAGGTATCTCTAATAGAAATTTTAAAATAATAATAAAAGCTTAGGCACATGAGAGAATAGAGAATATTTTCTACACTGTAAAAAAATATTGTTGGTTTAACTTAAAAAAGTAAGTAAACTGGTTGCCTTAACATTTTAAGTTCACTGAAATTTAAAAACTGTTAATACAACAGAAACTCATCTAAATTGATTTGACAAAAGGAAAAAATGTTGTGATAAATCATACAAATATTTTTTTTTTACAGTGTACAGAATTATATTGCATTAAAAAAAGTAAAAATAAAAAAGAGAGATTTAGATGCTTTGACATCTAATGCGTTTAAGGTAATACAAAGTACAGTTACTCATGCACATTGGTAAATAAATAAATAAATAAATTAACTTTGTTTCTTTCTCTTTCGCTTATGACGTTGTGTGGTACAGTCAAATAAGCGGTGAGTGTCTCAATGAACCATCTGGCTTTAAGCGTCGGGAGCGCGTTTTAGTCTCATACAGAGATTCACTTGTTGCTGCCACTTCATAAACCTGAACTTTGCGCAACAGTTGCAGTGTCTACAACAGAGTAGCCTACAATATTACTCACTCACAGCCCGCTTAACTTACCTCTTCTTCTCTTTCTCAGCTGTCATCTCTCGGTCCCTTCGTTATTCCCGCAGTTCGACAGCAGTCAGATCTCTGTTCAAACAGAACACGCTCCAAAGCACTCGCGTTAAATAACAACAAAACTGATCGTGAAAATGCAGTAAAGTCCACCAGCAGGCCAAAAGTGACTGTACAGTCTCAGAACACTGCCAAGGATCGTACAGTCTCCCACTTTTGTCAAATCCAAGCGCGGTGAGGGAGTTCCTCGCTTGTTTTCAGGTCAGTGAAGTTCATAGAACGCAGCGTCTCACTGAAGGGTGCTTGACAGCTGAGCAATCAATTAGAGCTCTCTGATTGGCTGGAGCCGCCATTGGTAACCGCCCACCGTCAGCGCTGACAAGACTCTCACTCCTGCATAAATGTTCCTGCAGGTCTACTTTCTCTGAGTTCTACCAATCTCTGTGTACAAATAAAATAATAATGCTGCGTCTTTCTAAAGTCATTTTTAGCCCCCTGTAATTTGGCTCCAAATCTCATGTGATAATTGTCATTTTGACTCCCTCTACAAAATAGTGGATTACTAAGAAAATATACATCTGTGACATTTAATATTTTACCTTTCATCACTATGTTTGTCTTTCTTCAGAAAATATGAACAAAATAAAAAATATTGAGCTGGGGACCTCTGGTTGAATTGACACGGAATGACCAACTAAAAATACATTTGAGTGTGTTGAAAGTTATGTTATAATGTTACTTCGCTCGGTGGATGGTATGACACTTGTTGCACACTGCAGTAAGATGGATCAATATTAGAATATCATTTTAATGGCTTGTGATGCTAAATGGCATGCAGTTAATTTTAAAATGTATTGCATGGTGGAGAAAATGCTGTTAATGTTCTTTCTGATTATGTTAGCCACTTGACAAAATAGTGTTGTCTCTGAACCATGGTACAAACATGTTACGGTAAATCAAGAGATTCAAACAATAAGACTAACCATGTTGAGCTATATAACAATTTGTTTTCTGTCGATTAAGGTATCCAAACAGTTGCTTACCTGTCTAATAAAACATAATATATTAAAGCGAATATATATCGATTGCTCCTGTCTGCCTTGCTGCTGAGTGGTTTGGTACTATCATTCGTTGTTGTTTATATTGCTAAATATAACTTACTCATCACCATATATCAAATATTGTCTAATATTATACATATCACATTAATCTGACATTGCTAGCTTTTAACTAAATCGTAATCGCTAGCACAACACGTTAGCATTTCGCTAGCCAGTTAACCAGCCATCCATGCTTGCCGTCTTTTTCACTCGCGCCTTTACGAGTCCATCAAACGACTGTGGTGAGTAGGATCAATCAACAAAGACGGTGAGTAATGTCTTCTGTTATTGTCACTTGCACTGCCTGCTACATGTACAGTATAGACTTCTCTGTCGGCAAAGAAAGCTTCACATGTCATAAATGCAGGGAATTAGTCAGGCTGATGGAGAAGATTTCAGAACTAGAGACACGCATCCAAACTTTAATCGAGGATATTAGGGCTTTAGAGACTGCTTTGGATGCGACTATCTTAGTGAGCTCTGTAGATTGTTCGGTTCCGGCTGTAGAGCCCATGCAGCAGGGCAACTGGGTGACTGTGAGACAGCATAGTCACGGGACAAAACACCGCTGTTCCGTTCTGATTACAACATCAAACAGGTTCTCCCAACTCAGTGAAACCCCCACTGAGAATCCTGTTGAAAGTGCCTAGTTATTGGCGATTCTATTACACAGAACGTGAAATTAGAGACACCAGCCACCATAGTCACATGTTTGCCGGGAGCCAGAGCGCTTGACATCAAAGCAAATTTAAAAGTGCTGGCTAATGCTAATCGTAAATTCACTAAGATTATAATTCACGTAGGCACTAATGATGTTCAACTCCGCCAGTCGGAGATCACTAAAATTAACACTAAAGAGGTGTGTGAACTTGCAATTACGATGTCAAACACTGTAATTTGCTCTGACCCCTTTCCTGTTTGCCGGAGTGATGAGATACTTAGTAGACTGTCCTCACTCAATGGCTGGCTGTCTAAGTGGTGTCCGCAAAATAATATAGGGTTCATAGACAATTGGAAAAGTTTTTTGGGCAGACCTGACCTGTTGAAAAGAGATGGTATTCATTCCTCCTGGGATGGTGCCACTCTTCTCTTTAGTAATATGGCACATAGTCTAAGAGCTCAAACATGACAATCTGGGGCTCAGGTCAGGAAGCAGACAGACTGGCTAAACCGACCGTCTGCTAGCTGTCTCACGTCACTGAGGTCAGATAAATCCCATCACATAGAGACTCTTTCACCTAGATATCATCATATAGAGACTTTGTCTGTTCTACGAATTAGTACATACAAAAAACTCTCGAACCCATTTAATGGTAAATTTTTTATTGATTTTCATCAAATAAAAAACAGATATAATACAGATGAACAAGTGATAAAGCTTGGTTTGCTGAATATTAGATCCCTTTCTAAAAAAACACTCTTTGTAAATGACATGATTACAGATTATAATCTAGATGTGCTGTGTTTGACAGAAATCTGGCTAAAACCAGATGATTACATTACTTTAAAATAGTCCACCCCGCAAGTTTACTGTTATAAAAACGAGCCTTGTCTAAAAGGAAAAGGGGGAGGTATTGCAGTAATTTATAGCAAAATCTTAAGTATTACTCAGAGATCTAGTTTTAAATATAATTCTTTTGAAGTGATGGTACTCTTTGTAACGTTATCTAGCGTAAGTGATAAATCTCGCTTGACATTTGTGCTGGCTACTGTATACAGGCCATTAGGGCACCATACAGACTTTATCAAAGAGTTTGCTGATTTTCTATCAGAGTTAGTACTGGCTGCAGATAAAGTTCTTATTGTTGTCTTGTGAAACAGACGCACTGGGATTTGCATTTAGAGACCTTCTGAACTCGTCATTGTCGTAATCATACTCTAGATCTAATATTATTACATGGAATCAATGCTGATGCCGTTGAAATTCTGCAGCAGAGCGATGACATCTTTCATTTCCATCAAACATTATCCAGTCATGTATACTTAATTTAGCCAAGGTTGCTAAGCAGAACTATCAATTCTAACACTAAAGATGTCTTTATAAATATCTTCCTGATCAGTTTCATCATCTCAGCATCGCAGATAGCTTAGAAGAACTTGATGTTGCAAAATAAACTATTGACTCTCTCTTTTCCAGCACTTTAGATACAGTTGCTCCTTTGCGCTTAAAGAAGACTAAAGAAATTAGTCGGACGCCGTGGTACAACGAGCACACTCGGGCCCTTAAGAGAGCAGCCAGAAAAATGGAGTGCAACTGGAAGAAAACAAAACTAGAGTTTTACCGCATTTCGTGGAGAGAGAGCACGATTGCATACAGAAAGGCCTTAAAAACTGCTAGATCTGTGTATTTTTCGAATTCTCTTAGAAGAAAACAAACACAACCCAAGGTATTTATTAGAAAAACGGTGGCTAAATTAACGAGAAATAAAGCTTCAACCCCAGACGTTTCCAAGCAGCACAGCAGTAATGACTTTATGAACTTCTTTACTTACAAGACTGATAATATTTGAGAGAAAATTATAACTATGCAACTGTCTACTACAGTATTGCATCAGGGACTGCATTGTAGTCTCCCTGAGGAACAATTTTATTCATTCATTGCTATAGGAGAGGAAGAATTGTCTAAACTCATTAAATTAACTAAATCAACAACATGTACGTTAGACCCTATACCAACTAAGCTATTGAAAGAGATGCTTCCAGAGGTCATAGATCCTCTTCTTAATATCATTAATTCATCTTTGTCATTAGGATACGTACCAAAAACTTTTAAGCTGGCTATGATTACACCGTTTGTTAAAAAAAACACAACTTGATCCTACAGAATTAGTCAATTACAGGCCGATCTCGAATCTACCTTTTCTGTCTAAGATACTAAAAAAAGGCAGTATCCCCAGTAACTATGTTCCTTTTTAGAAAGAAATTATATCTGCAAGGATTCTCAGTCAGGATTTAGACTCTCATTAGAGTCACAACTGATTTGCTCTAATCATTCGATCGTGATTGTATCTCTCTAGTGTTACTTGACCTTAGTGCTGCATTTGATACTATTGACCACAACATTATTTTGAATATACTCTAAAATTATGTTGGCATTAGTGGAATTGCATTGGCATGGTTCAAATCATATTTATCTGACCGTTATCAGTTTGTAGTAGTAAACGAAGAGATTTCTTATCGATCACAAGTTCAGTATGGAGTACCTCAAGGCTCAGTACTAGGACCGTTGCTTTTCACTCTGTACATGCTTCCATTGGGAGATATCATTAGGAAGCATGGCATTAGTTTTCACTGTTATGCTGATGATACACAGCTCTATATTTCTTCACACCCTGACGAAACTTACCAATTCACAAAATTAACGGAATGCATAGCTGATATAAAAAATTGGACGACTAGTAATTTCCTACTACTTAATTCTGAAAAAACAGAGGTTCTAATTATTGGACCAAAAACCTCTGCACGTAATAACCTAGAATACAGTCTAACACTTGATGGCTGCTCTGTCAAGTCCTCGTCGTTGGTTAGGAACCTGGGTGTGCTCTTTGATACCAATCTTTCATTTGAAAGTCACGTTTCTAGTATTTGTAAAACCACATTCTTCCATCTTAAAAATATATCGAAAATATGACATACAGTTTATGCTCCAAATGACAAATGCAGTTAGTTCATACATTCATGACATCAAGGCTAGATTATTGTAATGCTCTTATGTGTGGTTGCCCTGCATGTATAATTAAACAAACTACTGTACAGCTGGTTCAAAACACAGCAGCTCGAGTTCTTAGCAGAACCAGGAAGTATGACCATAATAGCCTGGTTCTGTCAACACTGCATTGGCTCCCTATTAATCCAGCAATCAATTTTGCGTTTAAAAGATGTCTAATAGCCATCCAAACACAGCCCAGACATCTAGGCTAAAACAAGGCAAAATTTGGGCTGTCAGTGAAAATTTAATAGACGTCTAAACCATAGCCCAAGAATAGACCAGTCATCAATTAGATAACAAAGAAATGAAATGAATGAAGAAATGAAACCAAACACTTTGAAATCACTGTTTACTTTGCGTATATGATGGAATATCATACATCTCAGAAATTATTTTGGCAAAAACGACATGTAACCAAATTATTAACAGGTTATTTTGGCTAGAAGTAGGTTACTCATAGCCGGACTATATCGGGTCTATAGTTAACCTAGACGGTGAAATGACGTCTATTGGTTGCTAGGAATCATCGTATACATTTTAAAATATTGCTGATTACTTACAAAGCACTAAATGGTTTAGCTCCCCAGTACTTGAGCGAGCTCTTAACACATTATAGACTTTCACGTCTATTGCGATCTCAAAATTCTGGCCAGTTAATAATAATGTCAACTAGCCTCTCACCTGTGAAGGCCCCCTTTACCTCTGTACAGATAAAATGTTATCAAAATGATTCCAGTTCGCATGGATACACGGAATCGACTAAAAAATCTGTATTATGCAGGCCAGACAAGTAATTTGGTGAGGTCAATTTGTAAAGAAAGACTACACGCCTGCATTCAAACGTCAGCGTTTTCATAGATTCAAGTTTTTGAAGTTTACACAGAGATGATAGCTTTTTTCAAAAAATGTCAAAACTTGCACCTTGGAACCTATTTCAAAGTTTTCATTCGCAAGCCACCAAACACTGTTGTCATGCAAATGAATGGCCAGAACACATTAAAAGATTTCTGTTTTCAGTTAAAACGGTGTCAAGTAAGCTGCCCCTAAATTAATAACTAATGATCTTTGCAACGGAAGCGAATCAATCAAAAACTAACTTGGGCAATAACTTTATTCTAGAGTTCTCTGTTACTTTCATTTCCTATTATCACTGTTAAGCTGCTTTGAAACAATCTATATTGTTAAAAGCGCTATATAAATGAAGGTGACATGACTTGACTTAAAGCGTCTTTGGTGTTTCCACGGTTTCTACGGAAGTAAAAGCAGAAATTGAGAGTAGAGCTGATACAGCTGTTACACTGATTAAAATAGCTGATTTCTCTGGATTTAAACATTATTGGAAACATTTTCAATAATATAAGTACACAAGTAAACAAAATATAAGAAATTTCGAGTGGTTTTTGGATATTGGAATCCAAAAATCTTACATATTGTGCCTTTAAAGAGGAAATGTATGAAACAAAACTGATAGCGTTTATCACAGTCCTCCATGAAATGTTTATTGTGTTTGGAGTGAATGGTGGACAGACTAGCATCACTCCTGGATTTGTATTATATTACTGTATGTTTCTTTGTTTTGACCCTTAACAGTAACATAATTACTTTTTTGGAAAAAATTTGGGGAATGTCCAAAAAATGTTGGGGAATGTCCTATTTTGTGATCCAACACAAGCAGCTTCAATAATATCTGTCCAATGGGGTTTCTGTAGGTCAGAGGAAGTTATTAAAATAATTTGAAATTTTATTAATTTACCTTTTTATGACAATCTGCTCTCATGTAACACAACTTGAGTTCACAACTTGAACTCCCTGCTCACTACACACACACACACACACACACACACACACACACACACACACACATATATATATATATATATATATATATATATATATATATATTAGTCTGTGCTTAATGACCTACAGTCATTTATTCTCAAAATACAGCACAATACAACTTTAACTTTTGCACTGTTGCACAAAGAGCAGTTCCGAGTTTTGAGCATTCCTGAAATGACAAGCATATGCATTTCCTCATGTCCTCGGACATCTACAGCCTCTATTTAGAATAGAAGGTCACATGTTACGGGACAAATCCTTCACTCGTTGTTTTGGTCATGATGATCCTTATTTTTGACCAAAATTCCCTCTACAGTTCTTTAATTAATTAATTAATTAATTAATTAAAATTATTAAATTCTCTCTCTTTCAGATGCATCTCATTAGTGGTCACAATGATTAAATTAATAATACCCTAAAATTGCAATCTAATTATAGCCAATGACAATCAGCCACTACTGTGTTCTCTGTAAAAATATATAATATGCACTTAAAAAAAAACATCTCAGCTACAGCACTATGAATTTGGAGACTAATTTGCACTTCAAACAGTTTGGTTAATTTATGACATCTTATTTAATAGGTTACAAACCAAACAATGCACATTCACATCCTTTGAGAACAGTACATTTGGCACATAGTAAAATGCAAATAACGACATGACAGTGACTAATGGTAAAGATGTAAAAAAAAAAAAAAAAAATGACATACTGTACATATGAAGCTGCAAAATACAATAAAAAAGAAATACATACACATTTATGATACTTACAGTGACATAAAACACTTGTATAACTTATCTTAATATGCACTGTACCTCTGTATATACAAATATGTATTCCTTTGTGATACACAGATTCACGTTTAACCAAAGAGGTACTTTTTCATCTATTTTGCTTGAACATGTCAATGTGTTTCCTATAGTCATTTCAAAAACAGTAAAAATAAAAAAATAAACATGTCACTCATGAAGTCCAAAATAACATTGTAAATTGCTCATCAGGGCACAGGTATTGCAGCTGTGTGAGTTTGCGGTTTTGCTCCGTCAAAGGCCTTTAGATGCCGGTTCAGAGGGGCACAAATAAGGCCGAACATGCTTCGAGAAAACAACCAAGCAAATGAAAAGTAAAAACCAGAAATGCAAAAAAATATAAAAAATTAAAATAACCTGTAAAATATGCAGTAAAAAAGTGAAAGCCTCAAAGTCAACATGAAACGCTGTTCACAAGCCATTTTATTTTGGTGATCTTATATATGAGAATAAATGTAGGACAGGAAATAAATATTATGCAACAGGAATTGATTGGACTGTGAAAAGTGAGTGTTCACAGTAAAATGAAGGTGTTTGGATGCAGGGGGTTAAAGACTTACAGGGCAAATAAAAAAAATGTTTCAGAAGGGTTTTTTTTTTTTTTTATTACTTAGAATTACAGATAAATGGTGCTCAATTAAGACCAGGACCGGCTCATTGTCCCGCCCTCATGCCAGTAAACATGTCATCAGAGAAGAGAAGAGATGTCTGCAAGAGGGAGGGGAAGTTCTTTTGATTAAAGTTTATGAGGGAACATGAATTTTAAAATGATGTGCGTGGATAAATAATTTATAATAAATAGTATTCTGCTAAATTCCATAAAAAAATAAGAATTGTCAATTTTGATTTCATGGTGACTTTAAAAAAATATATAAACAATCAGCCTGGATTTCATATTAAAGCCCGGTGTTGGCAAGACTCTATTCAAAACTATGAAAAAAAATATATATCTAAAACAAAAACATATAAAATGAAATGTTTAAGATGTTGCATTTATTATAAATGCGGTCATTATTTATTCTGTTTATTATGAAATGAACTGATTGGATTTTCTTTAAAAAAATTTTTTACTAGACTTGCTTGCATCACAGGTTGGGAGAAAGTCTAAGGTTGTGCAATGTTTAGAATGGAAGATCATTTGTATGCATTTAACTTTCTTTTTTTCTTTTTTGCCACAGGAGCTTAATATTTTGTCTCTTGTCTAACTAGAGTACGTGAAAGACAGAGGCTGTAGCAGCTGAAATAAAGGACCTGTGCTGGAAACCGCATGACCTGACAACCTAACAATCAGCAAAACAAAACAGACCGACTGTAAGAAACTGGAAATCAGAGACATTGAATCAGAAGGTGAAATGGAGAGGAGGGAGAAAAAAAATCAACGCTAGACCAACACACACACACACACACACACACACACACACACACACACACACACACACACACACACACACACAGAGAATATTGCACATAACTGTTTCTCATATTCTAATAATACATGAGAATATCATAGGCATAACCATGCAGTAGATGATTAGTCTATTTTCAAAGTTCACAGGCTAACAATTAGGGTAATCAGGACATGTATGTACTGTAGACTGTAGAGACATGATTGGCTACTGTCCTGACACGTTCATTATGATGGGCCTTGTTGCATTGTAGAGAAATCAACAGGTTTCACATCCTAGCAACAAAACAATCCAGTAATATAATGAACACACACACAAACACACACACTAAAGAGGGACATTTTGTAACCTTACCCTCCAGTATGTATGCGCACACACACACACACACACACACACACAAGCACAACACTTGTTTTGGTGACACGAGTATATGTCAATACTGCTGTTTCAAATGGAAACATGGTGCGATGGTCTCATGAAAGGCAGTTCTGAGGCTGCGCATCACCTTCCCAGTACCCTCCAATCCCTGTCTCTGGCTATCAGACCATCATGTGATCAGATCCCAATGCTGAGTGCTTTAAAACTCCCAATTCACATGTTCAGAAGCATCACATCTGCAATACAATCACTGGTTCTTTACATTTGTTTTTGTTTTTTTTGCTTTTCAAAACGGTGCTCATATAAATGTGTTGCCTTCAGTGGTACCCTGACACACTGCATTATGGGAGAAGAAATGAAACATGAAATGGCTTTCCATAAGATTCTAATGAGCTCAATCCATCTGCTTTAGTGATGTCACATGAGCTCCTCTAAGTACAGTATATCTCAGTGTGTTTTACATACATGAAATAACGATTACTCTGTTCGATTTGGTGGAAATGTGTGAGGATATGTGTGTTTTTTGGGGTTCAGCAGGAAAAATTGTAATGCCTAACTGTCTACTTTTAAATTAAAGCATCTAATTCTTGTGGAATGATGGTCTACAGTGAGCTCATGGGTGTTCACAGCGTTCGCAGCGCACTTGTGTGCGAAGTACAGCGCAAGAGATGGAGGTTTTAGTTTTAAGACAGAGTCTCATCACCGAAGTAAGAGAAGCCTTTGAACTCGTCCTGGTTGATTTGCTTGATAATGGCGTCTTCTACCGGGGTGAGCACCGGCTCCTCACGGGTGAAGTCCTGGTCAAAATTGTTGACATCTCTTTTGGTTTTCTGTGAAAGGAGAAGAAGAATGTGAGATTCATGAGAGATTTCAGGATAATAACGCACAAAAACACACTTGCACATACACAAACACAGTGGGGACTTCAGCACTCCGACTGACCCGAGAAACACTTTCCCTGCCAATATTTCGGCAGTTACTATGCGTGACCCATATTTCTGTCGACTGATCCAATGATGCCAATCATCTGTGAATTAATCATTCTATTGAGATGTTATTTTCTTTTCAGTGAATTGTCCAAATTGTTTTGCAAAACGGTTTGAATCAATTCACATTCGTTCAGACCGTTCTCTCAATGAATCATCAGAAGCGATTTCTCACTCTGTAAAACACAGTATCGGGATATTTAAGGAAGAGCAAACAGTGTGGTATAAAGTGGACATTCATCAACAAACAATTGAAACTAAAGGTTTCTTTTTCTGCCGTGTCATGTGAATAAGCAGCCATTGTCCGCCCATGCTGTTTTTCAGTTGTTTTTCTATTTGAACATGTGCTAGATGGACATCTCTGAGCATTTTGTTTGAAATGTTTTCTGTTTTAAATCATTTAAAGGGGTAGCTCACCAATTTAATTTCATGTCATTCCAAACTCATAAGACTTTGGATAATCTTCAAAACACAAATTAAGATATTTTTTATAAACAAATTAAATGAATCCATAAGAATCAAGTGGTTTAATTCAAGTCTTGTGAAGAGATTAAATTGATTAAAGGGTAACTCTCACCAAAATTGAACCTAGGCTCTTTTTGTTAATCTACCAGAGTCAAACTTTCGTGTAAAAGCATAATTAGAATGGAAACGCCACTTTTAAGATTGACCGTGTTTTCGTTTTAGGTCAAAATGCCTTTTGAATGGGTGTGCATGGGGCACGACTATGATAGCATCAAAATCGCTATTTTTAAAACACTAAGAAGGCTCGACACAACATAAAACTGTGCTCGAAGTATCACCAGGGGCTCTACATGTGAACTCGAGCATTGAGAACATTGTTTGTGTACACAGAGTTTACTAAAAAGAAAGGTTTTGTACGACTCACTTTATCAGTTAGGGTTTCCGGTGGCTGGAATTTTGTCAGTCAAAAGTAGTCGATCTCTGAATGCAACGTAACATGAGGAGAGTAAAGATGGAAAGCTCCTAAAGCTTGTTTCCATACAAATTCACGGATAATTTTTTATCTAAGTTATCATGCGAGCCTTCTTAGTGTTTTAAAAATAGCGATTTTGATGCTATCATAGAAGTGCCCCATGCACTCCCATTCAAAGGGCATTTTGACCGAAAACGAAAATACGGTCAATCTTAAAAGTGGCGTTTCCATTCTAATTATGCTTTTACACGAAAGTTTGACTCGGGTAGATTAACAAAAAGAGCCTAGGTTCAATTTTGGCGAGAGTTACCCTTTAAGAAAATATTTAATTTAGGCTTCTATTCACATACAGTATAAACACACATACTGTACATTGGCTGCATCTGAAATCGCATTCTCTCTTGAGTAGGTACTTATTATAAATAAGTACTTCATGACTGCTAAGAAAGTATGTTCTACTGTATATAGTATGAGTGTGTGAACAGCGAATGAAATCTGGACATACCACATTCACCATGTTGCCCTTATCATGTAATCTACCCGCGTCAGTTGCGTCGCTTCACTGCCATTCACAAATCCTCTGCCGTGGCCTCATGGGATTGTAAAGAGTCCATCGTATGCACACTTCAGAATCTCACCAGAAGTAATAGGTCATCCGGGTATGTTTTGCCTACTCTTCAATAGGTACTGTGAATTCGGACATACTTTTGTCACACTGTATTTTGCGTACTATATAGCAGGGAAGTATTCGATTTCGAATGCAGCCATATAATGCATTACATATGGTTAAACACAGAAGCTTGTGCAGGGGTCACGTGATTCCATTATAATAATCACTGGCACAGTGAAGAAGTTTCTCCTTGTTTAAAACACACCACAACACACAAAAATATATCTGTGCATGTTTTTTCCCCAACTCTCCAGACCTCTCCTTTCCTTCACACCCTCTAAGGGCTCTCATCAGCCTTGTGAGCAGGCGTGAGAATGGGGCGGACGGACAGACCCCTCGTCACACTATCTGAGACGCATTCCACACACACTTACAGCAGCCAGCATGCATCTCTGTATCAAAGTACTGTGTCTGATGTGTGCTGAGAGTCCAAGAGAATCTCAGATATCACGCTGTTCACACCACCAAAAACAGACATGTGACACAAACACTTCAAAGAACCATGAGGGTCCAAGAACCGTAATGTTCTAGATAACTGCATTTAGAGCAGCCCGAGTATATGTCTGTGGTGAACCAGCCAATATACTGTACAGAGTTAAAATCTGTCCTAACCAGACACGATGTGATAAAGCGTCAAGCGATATATCCTAGTTCCTCAATAACAATCAGATTTTTATTCCCCTAACTAGTTGTAAATGCAAAAAAAAAGATGCTAAACAAGACATATTGTTGGTTATTTGTTTTTATCTCTGTTACATCTCAATGGTTAGTTCCCAGCCACAGTGAAATCTCATTGGTCCAAAATGGCGAAAATAAGCAATCAATAAAGATCAATAAAGATATTTTTCTATATATAAATTTATTGCAAAATATGCATATTGTGTATACAGATATTATAGTTTGAGAGTGTAGGGTAACTGACTCTAAGTAATTTGCAGTGGGTGCGTCTAAATCAGCTCCCTAGCTTCCTAGGTTGTGAATCAGTGCATCATGTACAAGAATTCGTGCACTCGTAAGAACAGACCCTGACTCACTATTTTATGACAAGTTATTGTTCAAAATCAATTCCCCTAGGAGAAAATTAATGGGATTTTTTTCTTCCAGAACCCAGTTGTTCCACTCTATTATACATCAAATACATTCTAATTGGCTGTTATTTTGTCATTTTGCAGCAGTGACTTGACTTGTCCACACAAATGTATTAAGTTATGCCAGGTTAGTGTTATACATAAACACACAATGGGCCCTATTTTAACGATCTGAAACGCAAGTATCAAGCGCGAAACGCAAGTAACTTTGTGGGCGGGTCTTGGGCGCTGTTGCTATTATACCGGCGGGATAAATGACTCTTGCGCCCGACGCAAATCTAAAATGGGTTGCATCATCTCACATTCCCTTTAAGAGCAGGCGCGCTTGTTCCATAGTGGATTGCTATTATAACGGCGGATTTGCCAGGCGCACGCCAGGAGCGGTTCACAGCCGAGGAGACCGACGTTCTCGTCAGGGCCGTAAAACACAGAGAAGTGACATTGTATGGGGATTGGAGAAACCCACCCAAATTATCTTCAGTTAAACAGGCGTATAATAATTTGGGTAAATGTGTAAGCTAGATTTATGCCTATTTTTTCACATCTTCATGGACATAACAATGATTTCCCTCGTGTGTTAATATTTTTCCTTGTAATAATGTATGATTTGCAAAAATGAAAACTGCTGCTTCTGTGTAGATGAGAGAATCAAAGTGTATGCACGGTGTGCACACGCTACATTGATTATGCATGCGCCCTTAAAATAGCATATAAATAACGTGCAACGCGCCACTGTTTTCTAAACCTGCAAAATAGCACCAGGGAACGTTTGCGCCGAAACACGCCTCCTTTTTTCGCTGTACCGCCCCCGGGAGCGCAAGTTCATTCCCTAGTTTACCGGCGTGCGCCTGTGGAGGTAAAAGTCCGCTGTGCGCGGGTGCAAAATAGGAATGATACATGCGTCGGTGTACAAAGTCAATTGCGCTGGGTGCAAGATAGGGCACAAGGGCTCTATTAGCAGATTTCGGTTCAAGTTGGTCACGCGTATTCACCGCGTTTTGTTTGAAAGTGCCTTCTGAGTGAACTGTGCTTCATATCGCTACACTACTGTCAATAGACAATGTACCTTTTTAGCCAGTGCAATTGTGCGAATGTGACTGCACCTTGAGGCAGAATCCTAATTTAAATGGAACTTAAATAAATTAGCAATTTGGAATGCTTTACACACTGTAGGCGGCAATTTCATACAAAGACTCCACTCACAACTGATTCCAGTTTAGCATTAACTTTAATAATTAATGCAACCTTTTAAAATGAGCAAGTTGCTAAGATAACAATAAGCATAAAAAATTGGCCTATACTGCATAGCACACACATAAATTGAATAAAAGTCAGTTTTTAATTTAACAGCTATTTTAATCGATTCTTGTTAATACTGAATTACTTATATTGAACACATATCTTGCTTTTTTGACACATTGCAAAGCATTCTGGGATTGACTTCTGTGGGAAGGATAAACGCACTGTGTCTGCCTTTGAATTTGCAGCATAGCCATGTCGCCCCCCTCGCCTATGATGCCTTAAAATGTTGCCTACGTAGGCAGCGTACTAGGTTTTGTAACAAAGTGACCGTCCTCAATATATCACACATAATGATACTCACAATACGTGGTTTGAATGGCGGCTTGATCTTCCTCTGTTCCAGAAGTACCCAATCAATCTCTTTGAAGAATGGATGAACTTTAATAGCTTCCTCCAGTCCTTGGGACACAACACAACCCAACCGCTTACTGGGACTCTTTGTCATGAACTAAACAATGGTGCGAAGAAAGAAGAAACGATTAGAGAAGCAAAATATCAAAGATTTGGGCCATGATGCTGACAGCAGACATGTTAACCAGAAGACATATGCATTATGTTGAGTTGTGATGGTCAGTGATGATGTATGAGTGATGTAAGAATGCATCCTGTGGAAGATGACCTGGGCTGACCATAGGTCATGTGACTACAGTGCCAGTGAGACAGATCGCAGTGTGCGTGACACTATCCAAGACAAACAGACTGTGTTTCCCACAAAGCTTTACAAATAGACAAAGGATGGCCAAAGTAAATCTTGGACATGTGAAGGAAAAAGGCCAGACACTCACACACACACAAACTGATGTGCCCGGACACTATGGCTACATTCATACTGCAAGCCTTAGTGCTCATTTCTGATTTATTGCTTATATATCATTTATAGTGGCTATACACATTATTTTTTTAAATGTGGCCAACGTCAGATTGGAGTGTGTTCACGGTGCAAAAGAACAATAAAAAAGATGACAAGCAGCACGCTGTCATATGGAAGTAAACATAGAGGCCACTGAAGTCAACGTTTACGAGTTCATTTACAAGGTGATGTGCTGCGTAATTTGTGTGGAAGACACAGACGAGAATGATATATAATGTATGGTTTTCCCTGAAGTTTTGCTTGTATAGAGCTGTCACTGTGATTTTTATGAGCAGTATTGGGGGTTAATGCATTACAAGTAACGCGAGTTACGTAATCAGATTACTTTTTTCAAGTAACTAGTAATGTAACACATTACTTATAAATTTACAACAAAATATCTGAGTTACTTTTTCAAATATGTAATGCAAGTTTCTTTGTTTTCCTATTTATTGCCTGACACTGTCCTCATGTTGAGAGAAATCGTGAGTAAGTGTTGTGTGCGCTGTGTAAACATGTTGATTATTATAATTCTAGACTAAATGTGAGCCGGCATTTACTCACTTGCACAAAAACAGATTCAGTATCCCTCAAAATGAATAAAACGATGAAATGCAAACTCAGAATATTATGCAAACCTGCAATAATTTAATATGTTAAATAACACAAATCTACTTTATGTATTTAATCTCACTTTATTAATTAATGTCTTTGCTACTGACTTTCGATGATCCAATTCAACCATGCAAATAAGCAAAAATGACTTAAGATAAACATGACATGTTGAAATTTCTTCTCCTGTATCCTATTCTTCTGCAATCCAGAATGACAGCACAGCTGAACGTTTTAAGATGCACCCTCTACTGTACAGGCGAGATTTTGCATTTCCCTCAGCCTGAGGCTTTTGGTGTGAAAGGGCCTTTACATTTGCCAAATCTAGAACTTTTTAAAATGAAAAAACAAACAAGCAAGCCCAGCCCAGGTGAGAGCAAGTAATAAAAAAGTAACATAATGCATTAGTTTCCTTAAAAAGTAACTAAGTAACAGGAGTAACGCAATATTGCAATGCATTCCTTTTAAAAGTAACTTTCCCAAACACTGTTTATGAGGTGTAACACCCGGTGTCTTTTTATATTAACCGAGTGACCAAAGAACTACCGGTATGTACTGTGACCAAAGTGTCTCCAGTCCACGCAAAATGTTGACGAACATCGATCTAGATTGACGTAAAAGTCACTTGAATTCCGACATGATTCTTCAGACATCGGACCTATATCTGATTTAGGACCACATCTGAAAGTGGCCTATATATATATAAATGATCTAAGTCAAATATGGGCCACTGTTGCCTGCACTCTGAATGTAGCCTATGAGAGTAATGCAGGTAACTCTTAAACATAAAAAATGCTAAAGAACACAAGCAGTCATGCATACAAATACACACAGAGAAACGAGTCAAACAAGCCAGACAAATAAATATGAGCAATAAGCATTGACTGAAAAGACACTGCCCACTGGAATTGCTTTAATATTGCATTGTTTCTCTTTGACAGCAAGATGAAATGGTGAACAAACTGAGACTTTTGCTGAAAAGGAATCAAAAAGGTTCAGCTACAAATTTAAATTCTACCATCATTGATTCACCCTTCAGTCATTCCAATCCTGTTTGACATACTTGGTTCTTTGGAACTAAAAAAAAAAATGTATACAGAACATATAACACTAGTTGTATGAACTTGTGGTACTTCAGTTTTTATGTATTTTAATTTCCTTTTTTTCAATTTAATTTTATGGAAAACAAAAGAGCTGAATCTAAAATATATAATTCTTTGTTCCACAGAAAAGAAGAAAAAAAATCATATGAGTGAGTAAATGATGACATTTTGTCATCAATATGTCTCCCGTAGAGGTTCAGAAATGAAACTCTCCTTCAAATTCCTCCAACACCAAATGATCTGAGAGCTGTGCCATTCATATTTATTTTATAGCTTGATACTTTTACTGTTTTTCAACAATTTGTGTCAATTTTTAATTTTCCAAAAGTATTTTAGGAGAAACATTAGAGACAAAGTATATAAATGAAACATGAGCAATAAAAGGTTCCTCAGCTCTTTTTCATATACACTGATCCTCAACAAACCCATCTCCATATCGGCGTGATGACTCCGATCTTCAACCAGATGGAACTGAATAATATTCTGATTCTTCCAATCCAGTCTGACTTCTGACCTATAATGCTGCCTGAATCATAATCATACACTGTTCGTTCATTGGCCAGAGGAGAACTGGCCCCCCGACTGAGCCAGGTTTCTGATGGAGTCCACCTGATGGAGTTTTGTTTCCTTGCCACTGTCGCCTTTTTTCACCTTTGTTGCCATTGGCTTTTGGCTTGCTTGGTTGGGGACATTAAATGTAACATTTAATTTAATATTCAACAATAATATTGATCTGCCTGCATTGACACTATTTTACAAGAACTGAACTGAGCTGGTGGATGATGATATAACGGTTTTCTCCAGAGCGGCTATATATATAAATGAACTAAATTCTACAACAAAATGAAACATCACTGAACTTACTTATGGACTGTGACGCTATTTTCTTCTGGAAACAAACTTTGTTGCATTTTCCTGTTATCTCTGTAAAGCTGCTTTGAAACAATTTGTATTGTAAAAAGCGCTATCTAAATAAATGTGACTTGACTTGACTTAAGCAATTCGGACAGTTAAAACAGGAGGAACCCATGCAATGGTGGGCTGCTCATCCTGAAATGAGACCTCTGAGATTACACAATCCAAAAATCCAGCAGGGAACACAAACAAATCTGTTCTTTTCCCAGAAGAAGTGTAATTTTTTCTAATCTGTCATCTTCTTTTGCTCTTCTATTACTTAACCACTCACAACGGTTCTTTCCAGAAGAGTGAGAGAGAAAGCAAAATGAATTCTTCTGAAAATTCCCAAAGAATGGACACGTACCGCTTTAAGAATGCTGACGGCCTCTTTGCTGAGCCACACGGGATATAGGACGTCATCATGGAGAATGGACTCAAAAAGGTCATCTTCATTATCTGCTTCAAAAGGAGGCTGACCAGCCATCATCTCGTACATCAGCACACCTAGAGCCCACCAATCCACTGATGGACCGTACTCAAGTTCCTGTAAGATCTGCAAAGGACACATCACAACAAAGAGAATGTCATTTGAAGCTTCCAACAGAATAACTGAGGATATATCAAGTTCAGATCAAAGCACTTGTTCTGTGCTGAATTGGAGAGAAAAACCGTCAGTTGTCTGTGAAGTTCTGCGGTCACTGATGGTTATTACTGTAAACTAAATATGAAAACTCATACCTGTAGATCTGAATGAAATGAAAAACTAAGACTAAACTGAAAATGGAAAACACTGAAAAACTACTGATTAATGAAATATTAATTAAAAGGGCAACATTTTATTTTCATTCAACAATGAAACACTCATCTGTGTTCGTAAAACCATTCTTAAGTAAATTGTCACATTAATTCAAATATGTCAAAATATGTACGAATAAAAAAAAAAGAAACTAAACATTTACTAAGAAATTCAGAGTATCTCGGCTTGTGCTTAATGAATGAGGCTCACAATATGAAAGCTGGTGATAAACCAATCAATCAGTAAATATCTGACATCAGTCAATTAACAAAAATATTTAAAGGTGCATTATGTAACTTTTTTGTTCAAATTTAACAACATTTAAATAATGTTTTCATTGTACTTGATTCACTATGGTAAGCCTATTATAAGTGTTTATATTTTAGACCTAGAGGGATGTTTTCCTGGGAAATTGCATACATACATCACTCGCCTGTACGTGTCTAGTCATTTCCGTAAATAGATAAACGTTGCTCCGGCTACTTTGGCGCGTGTATATGGTGTGGGAGTGGCATTGGTTAGTTGTCACAACGAGCGAAAAAGGTTGACATGACATCAAATTATAAAAAAATGATATGATCAATAAGTTATGACAACATGTTTTACATTGCTTTAACTCATCAAAATAAGTTAAGCAATTTACAACTTTTTTATGTTATACAAGATACAACTCATTTTTTAAAGTTAGTTGAATGACATTTAAGACACTTAAACATCCAAGTTGATTGCACTCAAAAATTTAAGGCAGCAACTTTTTTTTCCCATTGTACAGTCAGCTAGTCAGCTTAAAATCCTTTCCATCTAAACTGGTTATATCTCTTAAGCCTAATAGTGAATGTCTTTTTTGGTCATGAGACAGAACAAGTTTCGTTTGCACAGTCACGCAGAGCCAAAGCACACCCAAAACGCAAAAGCCTATAATGGTAAAAATCCACTTACTAATTTCTTTTTAAGTCAAAAGCAGTCTCTCGAATGAGCTGATTCAGATTCCCCCCTCCAATGATGTCATAGTGGGGAGAAGCCCCGCCCACAGCCAGTGGCGATCTGCCCTATTAGCATAGACACAGCCCTGAGTGGGAGTCCACCATTTCTGTATCCTCGCTGTAGCACCTGGAGTTGTACAATGTCTGCGCCAAAGAGGCATTACAAGTGTTATCTTTTGGGACGACGCATAAGAGTCTCCACCATCTGAGTCACTGCAGACATCGTGGTTAAATTTCATTATCGAAGGAAACGCCCTGAAGAAAATCGCTTAAGTCTTAAACGTTTGCACCAATCATTTTGCGCCGGACTGTTTCACGAATGAGGGGTCAGTGGGTCTGAAAGATGGGTCAATACCAACGTTTTGTGCCCAAACTTAAGATCCAGACAAAGTAAAAATCACACGTCATATGTTGTGAGTCTTTCCAAATTGCTTTTCTGAAAGAGTTTGCTGGCACTCTGTACGGCTAATGTTGCTAAAGCTGCCATTGTCCCTGCCTGTTTTCACTGATGCTGCCCTCACGTGCTATCAGAATTATCGCAAATACGAGTTTTTCTAGTTAAAAATTGCACATGAACACCCTTTGAAGTCGCCTCTTGAATGCAACAAGCTCGTAATCTCAACTTCAGAAGTGGGAATTATGGCATTTCTGACAGCACGTGAAAGCACCAGGAGACCAGAGCTGTCGTTGTTTTTATCCCGCCATACTCACCGTCTGCGTAATTCATAAACGTGCATTTGTTATGCACAGTACAGTCAGATGACAGGTGACTGAACATATAAGGCTGAACACCACTACTGAGAGTTTCTAAAATTTTCAGTGTGTGAGATTGTCCTGTTTTGTTGTTGCCGGGAGCACCAGCTCATTTGCATTTAAAGAGACACACACAAAAACAGCGCATTTTTCTCAATCCCAAAAAGTGGCAATTCTAACATGCTATAAAAATGATCTGTGGGGTATTTTGAGCCAAAACTTCACATACACACTCTAGGCACATCAGAGACTTATTTTACATCAAAAAGGGGCATAATAGGTCCCCTTTAAACAATATAAATAATATTATTACATTTTTTGGCTTTGATGAGAACCAAGCAGTAGAAAAATGAGACTATCGAGTGTTCACTGGGCATTTGTGTCTGTGAGAGTGTGAAATACTGTACCTCTGGGGCAATATAATCTGGTGTGCCACAGAATGTTGTGGTCGTGATGCCATCCAGGATTCCCTCCTTACACATGCCAAAGTCTGCCAGCTTACAGTGACCTTCAGCGTCCAACAGAATGTTGTCTAGTTTCAAATCCCTACAAAGAAAATGTAAGCAAATGTAACAAACAGCATTATAAACCCATAAGTATGTAGCATGTACTAAAATGTTTGTATTACGTGAAAAACGGCACACAGGGATTTCTGTGAAGAATTTTGTGAAGCTTAACTTTGAATGAACTTAAACGGACATCTTTATCTTTAAAACATACCTAGCCTACTGTATCTTTATTGTTTTTGCTTTTATTCTCATCTCTGCACATTTTGATCCTCTTAACCATAAATTGAAATTTAATAAAAGAGCAAAACATCTAGCCATCTTAAACATCCTGAAATAACTGATGCATGATTCAGATTCTGGATGTCTCTCTCTATCCAAATATTAAGCAACACTTGCAACACAGCCGGTGAATCATTTACCCATATCCCTAATATTAGTTTGATCAAGCGAACACTAATATCCTGATGTGCGCCTGTGCACACGGACATCATTTTAGTCAATTAAAGGTCAAAGTATCAAGCCAAAGTTTTCACATTTAATTGTATAAATATTTTAAAAGCATTTTCTCTTAGCTATTGAAATTGATTAAATCAAGATACAGAGATATTCACGCAAAACTAACTTTGATATTTGAACTGTATAAAATAACATACTGAATCACAATTCTCTCAATTGTGCATATTCAGTAAGACTCAGAAACTTGCACCTGAAATTGTTCAACTTTAAACTGAATAGTACTTTGACGGTCTTGATCGACAGATTGATAACCATGTTCACACTTCAGTAAAGTTTGTCAATTTCCAGCAGTGTCAATAGTTAAAACAAATTGCTTGAAGGCAAAGACTGATAAGATGTCTCTTCACTAGATGACCATAGTGGAGGTTAATAACATTACACTAAAATAGATTTAATTGGATGTAAATGAGAAGTAAAATTCATTGCAGTGTAAAAAAAAAAAGAAAAAAAAGTACCATCTATTATTTATTCTTTAACACTGCAAAGAGTAATACTGTTAATATTTTTACATGAAAAACCCATTTAAATTGATTTAAATGTACATATTCTGCTTGCGTGAACAATTTTCAATTCATCAAATTAAATTGATTAATCTCCAAACGGTGTACAGTACATACTGTTGTTAATTCAATTCAGAACAACAGTGAATCATTTAATGTATGTATAACAATTAGAAAGCTAAATGTATAAGTTTTAATGCAGTTTACTAATACTCTAATGAAGTTATTTGACATGTAGTTGCAAAGTTGCTTATAGTTAGTAGAATGTCTAAAGTGGACCATCAAAATAAAGTATAAGTTAAAAAGATTTCCAGACAGATTGCAGGAGTATTTGAGCACACGGGATAGCTATACAAGACAAAAAAGTTTGAGAAACACTGGTTTATTGGGCTTGCTCTACTATTAAAGACTCAGGCACATCATGTACTGTGGAGTGATTTTAACCAGCACAAGTGAAAGGTAAAGAGAGACAGAGAGAGTAAAAAAAAAAAGAAAAAAAAAAAAGGAGAGAGCAACATGATAAGGTGCCACTGATGAAAGACAACAAGGAGTTGGATGAAACCAGTCGGATTGGGGTTTGATGGTTGATTGCAACAAGAATGTCAACATCACTTTGCAGGATGTCATTCAGTCAAAAGTGTTTTCATAAAACCATCCTCACTGAAAAGGGAGGGGAGCGTCGGAACCCTTACGCAACTGTTCCCTTTTCAGAAAGGCACCCTGGTGCTCGGCACGTTCCCGTTGGTCTGAAAAGTTGGCGCGAGGGGCTTCATTCCTCTCTGTCTTTCCCCACCAAAAGTATTCAATCACTCTTAACATGCAGAGGTGTGGGAAAAAAGCTTTTAATGAATGTTGGAAAGATGCACGGTGAGAGACCCACTTACCAAATTTAAGATACACTTCTTGAAAACCGTTTTAGGATATTTGTTATTAATGACCTTACAAGTTTGATTAAACCATCAAAATATGAGGAAAATATTTTATATGTTTTTATATATTGGGTAAGAACAAAACACCAAACTTGGTTAAGATATTAATCTGACAAATTTATTTTACAGCAAAAAAAAAAAACTGCATAGAAAATCAAAAAGCTCAGGAAACTCCAAGCATGACTATGCAATATGCTTACAAAATCTGAAACTAAATTTTACTAATGTTTTAATAAAGAACAAAGATGTACATTTGAATCATCCAGACATCACTTTTGGCCACTACTGTAGCTTAAATTGGTTTTAATTATAGTTTTATTTATTGTTTGCACATAATTTACATACTTCCATTTGAAAGTGTGGAAAAATAGTACAAATAAAGAATAAGTAGGTGAATCTAACCTTTAGTGTAGGTGCACAAAAAGAAAGGGGTAGAAAGTTCATGAGACGTGAACGGCTGCTCTATTGTCCTCTACCCACATGTGCTTCTACATCACAAGATTTGTCCATCTCTCCATCTGTCTCTTATTTCTGTCTCTCTTTTTTTCTCTCTATCCAGTCCTATCCTACAGTAGTCTATTTTCCAACGCATTCTGGTCACGTCGCTATTCCTTCTTTTTTTTTCCAAGAAAGAGACTTTAATTCATCAGTGAGTTTCATTTGTTGATATAGATTATATGACATTGCTACATTGGCAGCTCTTATCTGTCCCCTTTGAAGTGCATGAATGGTGAATGCTGCTCTCGTTTTCACTTTATTTTCCAAGATGTTAGGTAACATACTCTTTGTTTTTTCCAGAGTTTGATTATGACTTTCTGAGGTTGCAAGGTGAGGCTTTGTCCAGTGGTAGCCATTGCAATTTGGAGGCCCCCATACGAAAAAAAAAAAGACAGACAAACATTTCATGAAATGCAACTGCAATTCATTTATTATCTATACTCAACAATTTTATCTTATATTTCACTTGTAATAGTCTATTTATAATAATCTTATAATCATTAAATTAAACATATAATCTACTACTATCTACGCATTCTATCTCTTTAACCATAATAAAATTGTACTTTTGAATATGCAAATAAACCACCAGTAGGTGGCGGCAAATCGTTGTCTTAACGAGTGAGTCGTTGTCTTGAATCATTAAGTCAACCGATTCATTTAAAGCTGCTGATTCATTCAGGTATGGGTGAGTTGTTGAGTCAATCATTAGAGTGATCCGTTCAAAAATGTGGATTCATTTGTTATATATACGAAAAGCTATTTCTTTCTTCCGGTTTAAAAAGCAAAGTTGAACCAACATCACGAAAAGAGAGGTACAGGCATTAATTCAGAATTGTAATTGGCTGCTGTGGATGAAGTCTTCAGTTTCTGAGCTTTTCTCTGGATTATTCTATTTTGCTGTATTATGCATAAAATCACATTAGAGCAGAGAATTCAACTGCGACAAAATACCATTTCTGCGCTGTTCGTTCACCTCTGACTGTTTAGCTTTTGCGTTCGCAAAACACAACTCACAACTCATATGTGACCCTGGACCACAAAACCAGTCTTATGGGTAATTTTTTTTTAATTGAGATTTATACATCATCTGAAAGCTGAATACATAATCTTTCCATCGATGTATGGTTTGTTAGGATAGGACAATATTTGGCCGAGATACAACTATTTGAAAATCTGGAATCTGAGAGTGCAGAAAAATCGAAATATTGAGAAAATCGCCTTTAAAGTTGTCCATTTCTATTGGCGATAGTGCTGCATCCATTCACAAAAATAATGTTCCCTTTCGTAGGGAACTCGCACTGCGTCGTTGAAAACGACACTTTGGGGACGCTCCCTTAGCGTGCGCCTCTTAAGTATGAATGAAACTAATCCAATCCTGATTGGTGTTGCGTCATGACGTAACATGTGACGGCATAACCGGATGCATAAAAGTGACGCTGGCACACACACACATTAGCTTTTGCTCTTCAGCAAGCGTTCTCTGTGAAACTGTCTGTCTTATTTGGTGTTGTTTGTCTGTTGAAAACCACTATATTATGCGAGTGGAAGATACACTAAGTGTGTGCACCCCTGCCCTATATTTCTCACGGGTGGGGACACGCATCAGTTGTGTGTACACTGTTTAGGAGCGCAGCACGCACAGGCAGCTCTCGAGGGGGCTGCCTGTGAACATTGTGAAAGTACTCCCGATTAGAGTGCTGCACTCCCGTTTGGTTTCTGATAAAGGCCAGGCTCGCGATCCCCGCGGTCCGGGCCCCGCGTCCGTTGAGGCGGCGCGGCGGCTTAGATCGTGGGGATCGCAGAAGGATCTCGCGGATGAGAACGAGACTGCCGAGGCACTTTCTCGTTCATCATCCGCAGATTCTATAACGCTCGCTCACGACGCAGAAGCCCGCGATGTGGTTTCTTCTGCCCGTGACGAGTGCCCGATGCTCGAGCTATTTGCTTCTGAGGAAGTGATGTGCTCAGCATCGGGATCGAGGAACATGAGTCACACTCGCCGGTGTTGTTTGTAACCCAAAAATAAGAATTGTCCCACTGCATTGCAATACAGAATCTATAGTAGATAATAACAATAAGATTTTGTGTGGGTGCGAGGCATGCACAGTCAGCTCCTGAGGGTGCTGGCTGCGTGTTCATTGAGAAATATCTCGACGCACACAGCCGTGCGTTTCGGGTGTTTCAGCCTCGCGCCCGTTGACTTTCTTCTCGAGAGATGAAAGCCAAATATATTGTGAACGACTCGAATCTCGCGTTTGCCGAGGCAGCGCGTAGATTACGAGTCTGCAATAAAAGGGGACACACGCGATCTGTGAAATAATACTGTTTGGGTGCGAGGCTTTCACAATCAGCTCCTGAGGGTGCTGGCAGTGTTCATTGAGAAATATCCTGGGCGCGCGTGCTAAATTCCGTGCGCTTTTGGATGTTTCAACCTCGCACCTGATGACTTTCTTCTCGAGGGATGAAAGCCAAATATTATAACGGCTCGAATCCCGCGTTTGCCGAGGCAGCGTGTAGATTACGAGACCGTATAAATAAATATTAAAACAGTATTGTCTGGTGATTATGGCTGCATTTAATTCTATGGATTAAAATGATGGAATTGAAATGATGGAATTTATTATCTGACTTTAAGAAGTTAGATATTTTAATTCAGCCTACCATCTAGACCGTGTTTCACTTATCCAGTGTTTTTGGCTGCATTTAATTCTGAGGAATTAAAATGATGAGCAGTGAACGTCGAAAATCGTTTTCGATTTTTTCCCTGCCGGTCCTCCGCATCAGGGTATCGAAAACGAGACGAAGATGGCTGTCCCCCCCGTGGAGGGACGAGCGAGAATCGCTCCTCCGCGGAGCCCTCAGGAAATCGATGTTTGTATCCAGCGTCAACTGCGCTTCAGGACGCATCGGTTTTCAGCGAATGCACGCTGTAGTGCCTGTCCAAAAAGGCTTGCGGCCAGGCAGTGTTCCTGTCCGCATATCGGAAACTGTTTTCGATTATTCCCTGCCGGTCCTCCGCTTCAGGGTGTCGAGAACGAAACCGAAAGAGCTTCCCCTCTGGGGGAGCCCTCAGGAAATCGATGTCTGTATCCTGCCATAAAGTGCGCTTCAGGCCACATCGCTTTCCAGCGAACGCACACCGTGGCGTTCGCCCCAAAAGCTTGCAACAGGGCACCGACGGTCACAAAATCTTTCTCGACTTTTTCCTGTCGGTCCTCCGCTTCAGGAGGTCGAGAATAGTGCTCGGAAATCACCCGAGATCAGTCTCGAGGGGCTGGTTCCCTTAGTAGATTTTGTGGAAGAATGGCAACGCCTTCCGAATATATCTATATGGGTCCTGAATATTATAAAATATGGGTACAGACTGCAGTTCGGTCACCGACCTCCCAGGTTTGCTGGGGTGGTACCGACTGCAGTGGTTCCAGAACAGGCTCGGGTTATGGAACAAGAGGTACAGACTCTACTGGTCAAAGGGGTCATAGAAATTGTTCCCCTACCAGACAGGGAGTCCGGGTTTTTACAGCCAGTACTTTATAGTTCCAAAGAAGGATGGCGGGCTGAGGCCGATTTTAGATTTGAGGCAGTTGAATCGTTCTCTGAGGAGATTCAGGTTCAAGATGCTCACTATTCCCATCATCGTGAATCAAATCAGATCCGAGGATTGGTTTGTCACGATAGATCTAAAAGACGCCTGTTTTCATGTCTCCATCCTTCCATGTCACAGGAGGTTCCTGAGGTTTGCTTTTGGGGGCGAAGCGTACCAATATCGGGTTCTTCCGTTCGGCCTAGCACTCTCTCCCCGCACGTTCACTAAGTGTATGGATGCAGCTCTGGCTCCACTGAGGCTTCAGGGCATCCGTATTCTGAATTATATCGATGACTGGCTCATATTGGCCCAGTCTCGAGAAATGGCAGTTCGGCATCGAGATGTCGTTCTTGGCCACATTCAGAAATTGGGGTTGAGACTCAACACTAAGAAAAGTGTGTTAGAACCAGCTTAGAAAACTACTTTTCTGGGCGTGGTATGGAATTCGGTTACGATGCAGGCACGTATGTCTCCCGCACGTATCGAATCCATCCTGACCATGGTGTCAGGGATAAAGCTAGGCCAGGCCATCACTGTAAGTCAGTGGTGGCTCAAAGCCAAGGGGTTTTTCCCCCAAGGGGAATCCGTTCCGTATAATAAAGGTTACGTGCAGATGCCTTCGTTCCCTATTAATATGGAAGAATCCTTGGTTCTTGTCCCAAGGGCCAGTATTAAGGGCGTCATGTCGCCGGAAAACCGTTTCGACAGACGCTTCCATCACTGGCTGGGGCGCGGTTATCGGCCGCTTTGCCAGGGGTCTGTGGCAGGACCATCATCATTCTTGGCATATAAATTGCCTAGAAATGTTGGCTGTGTTCAGGGCTCTGAGGAGCTTCCTCCCAGACATCAAAGGTTACCACGTCTTGATACGTTCGGACAATACATCAGTGGTAGTATATCTGAACCGACAAGGGGGACTCAGATCGCGCCCTCTATCCAGATTGGCGCATCAAATTATTTTATGGTCCCAAGGGAAAATATTATCTATAAGAGCAATATATGTCCCGGGGGTTCAGAATCAGGGAGCAGACATCCTGTCGAGGCAGGGGCTGAGGCCCGGGGAATGGAGACTCCATCCAGAGGTGGTGGAGCTGATATGGCAGAGGTTTGGACCAGTGGAAGTGGAGCTGTTTGCGTCTCGAGGGACGTCCCACTGTCCACTTTGGTTCTCCCTCACTCATCCAGCCCCGCTGGGGTTGGATGCCATGGTACAGGCCTGGCCGAGGCTTCGCCTGTGCGCTTTCCCCCCGATCGCTTTGCTCGAGGGAGTCCTGGAGAGGGTCCGTTGGGAGGGCATCAGTCTTCTTCTGGTAGCCCCGTTTTGGCCGGCCCGAGTATGGTTTTCGGACTTAATTTCACTCCAGATAGCTCCGCCATGGCAGATTCCTCTGAGGAGGGATCTGTTGTTTCAGGTGGAGGGCAGTATATTCCATCCTCGCCCAGAGCTGTGGAAATTATGGGTCTGGCCTCTGAGGGGGCTCAGTACCTTGATGCTGTTCTATCAATTGGGGTGCACGGAACCATACTTATCTCTAGGGTTCCATCTACTAGGAGATTATATGACCTTAAGTGGAAATGTTTTTCCGCTTGGTATAGAGAACATGAGTTAGGCTCAGTTAACTGCCCAGTGGCTTCAGTTCTGAGTTTCTTCAAGATCGTTCTCTACGAATCTCTCCCCGTCCACATGTATGGTGCACATGGATGCCATTGCGGCGTTCCATGCACCACTGGATATTGGGCCTTTTGGGGAGGCACCAACTGGTCATACTATTTCTCCTTGGTACATAGAGGATGAGACTGACAGTCAGGTCCAGGGTTCCTTCCTGGTATCTGGCGGTGGTTTTCGAAGGCCTATCCCTGGCTCCCTTCGAATCCCTTCAGTCGGTTTTGCCTGGGACCTCACGTTCAAGATAGCCTTTCTCTTAGCTACTTCTTATAAAGAGACTGGGAGATCTCCAAGCCCTGGCATTAGTACCAGCTTGCTTGGGGTTTGCCCCCGGCGGAGTTAAGGCCATCTTGCATCCGAGACCCAGCTATGTGCCTTAAGTGCAATCTAACATGGCTAGGTCCATGGTCCTGCAAGCATTTCATCCTCCACCACATGTGTCGGCAGAGGAGAAGAGGTTCCTTGCTCTGCCAGTCAGAGTTCCAAGTATTACCTTGAGAGGTCCTCTTCTTGGAGGAGGTCGGACTTACTGCAGTGTGTTTTGGATCACCTAATAGGGGCTCCCGGCTAAACAAACCATAAGTAGGCCTACAAGGTGCGCAATTTGCCTTCACCTTTGGCTGTAAGGGCTCATTCTACTAGAGGCATGGTGTCCTCTAGAGCCCTCCTCTCGGGAGTGCCCCTCCAGGAGATCTGTGAGGCAGCCGGTTGGGCTACCCCGCACATTTTATCAGGTTTTATAGTCTGCACCTCCCCTAGTACGCCTGGCGCACGTATGCTCTAGTCCTAGCTGAGTGTCTGAGATCAGTTTCACTCTAGGGCAGGCCTTTTTCGGTGCGTGGCCTAGTGGGCATTCGTTCCCCAAAGTGTCGTTTTCAACGACGCAGTGCGAGTTCCCTACGAAAGGGAACGTCTCGGGTTACGACTGTAACCCTTGTTCCCTGAGGAGGGAATGAGACACTGCGTCGTCTTGCCACGCCCCTCGATGCCTAGGAGCGGCTTGCTTCATCGCGAGGCTAATGTGTGTGTGTGCCAGCATCACTTTTATGCATCCGGTTATGCCGTCACATGTTACGTCATGACGCAACACCAATCAGGATTGGATTAGTTTCATTCATACTTCAGAGGCGCACGCTAAGGGAGCGTCCCCAAAGTGTCGTTTTCAACGACGCAGTGTCTCGTTCCCCCCTCAGGGAACAAGGGTTACAGTCGTAACCCGAGACGTTTTATATATTTAAGGTGGGAAATTTACAAAATATCTTCATGGAACATGATCTTTACTTAATGTCCTAATGATTTTTGGCATAAAAGAAAAAACTATAATTTTGACCCATACAATGTTTTGTTGGCTATTGCCACAAATATACCCGTGCGACATAAGACTGGTTTTGTGATCCAGGGTCACATATGTGTCATTTGTTCAGTGATTTCATGATGCTCAAACGTTATGAAATTATTATTAGACCTTTTAAATGTTCATCCTCATTATTCATATAGACCAATAGCTCTGCAAATGTATAATGCTGACTTGTATAGAATAATAAAATCAGCATGAATAATTTAACAAAACGTATTTGATTTGTCTCTGATGTTAAGATTTTTGTGAGTTTGTTGTAAAAATCTACAAAAACAATGATTTCTTTTTCATTATAGGTGTAATGAAAACCTCAGCAGCAATAAGACATGAGATTAACTATTGCATTACATTTTACTAGAGCTCCTTTCATTTGTAGGAAAGTACTGACATAGTAAGAACACAACAAGGCAGAAAGCAGAGAAAGACAGAGAGAGGGAGACAGCAACCGACTCAGTTTAGAGCAGAGAAAGACAGAGAGAGGGAGACAGCAACCGACTCAGTTTAGAGCAGAGAAAGACAGAGAGAGGGAGACAGCAACCGACTCAGTTTAGAGCATTTCCTGTGTTTCAAGTGAATCCTGAGAAGTGATTTTTTCCATTACGTACATAGCAACCTCTCTCTACTAAAAAAAATGTGCTAAAAAGCTAAAAAGCACAACAAGCTATTCCATTACAACAAACCAAAGAAGCACATGACGCACACCTCTTTAATATAATGTTAGAAAGTTCAAATTAAAAGTAATGTTTTTGTACAATCTTTGAGTATAACAATCATATTTTTGTATTAATTAAATAAATATATAGATCATTGTGACTATCTATATAAAGAATTTAATTATATATACACATTTAAAAAAAATGAATCATTTTATTCAGCGTATATGCATTAAAGACATTTTTAATGTTACAGAAGATTTCAAATAAATGCTGTTCTTTTGAACTTTCCATCCATAAAGTGATCTTGACAAAAATGTATCATGGTTTCCACAAATATGTTAAGCAGCACAACTGTTCTTTAAAAAAAATTAATAATAAGAAGAACTATTTCTTGAGCACCAAATCAGCATATTAGAATGATTTCTGAAGGATCATGTGACACTGAAGACGTAAAGATGCTGAAAATTCAGCTTTGCATCACATGAATAAATTATATTTTAAAATAAATTAAAATAGAAAACAGTTATTTTAAATATTTTCCAATATTATTTTTAACTGTACTTAAATGCAGTCTTGATGAGCATGAGACTTCTTAAAAAAATCGACCCCAAACTTTAATGCATGTTTGTTGATGGATTGTTGTCAAGATATCTTATACAGTATATCTTCAGATATAGTGCATGTTCTGTATGCAGTGATTTACATACCCTATCATGGTCAGCATGAATGAAGCTTGTGAAAACTAAGTTAGTTGGACTATTCTATGTATTAGAATATATAATGCATAATACAGTATATTTTGCATATAAGTGGATGGAAAGGAACAAAAATCAACCAATCATTGTGTTTTGCAATCAGTGCAACTTGTTTACAAGGTTACAGTGATTAGTAATTATAGGGGCTGTAACTGAGCCTCTAAGTCCATACTTAGTACATAGAGGAAGTTGTTTACTAAAGTAAAAGCGTATTTTTGAATGTGCTCTTGGGTTAATATCAATTAGCTCTTACACAATGTGGATCACATTTATCCTTATTGTAGGAAAAGGAACATTACCTCAATCGTATTATGTTCCTTTTCATGGGAAAGGTCACAAAGAGCACACAAAAGCAGATCTCGCAAGTACAAGGTGTGGAAATACTATAGTAACTACCAGCTCACATGTTCCATCACAAGCCCTTCTAAGTCTCAGCACTTTTGTGCCTTCCATGTCCTGCCAAGCATACATCTCCCATGTTACACCGCTACCAAATCCCTCAAGAGCCACAGGTCAACAAAAGATGTAATCAAGCAGAGGAGCCACATCTATGCCACCTGCTCTTACTATCTAATTTTAGATGTAGTGAATCTGAACAAACAAGCAAACCAGCCACTTACAATCTACAGCAGAGAAGTCAAGATCAAACATGCCCTCTTTAACCAGATCAAACTTCCGTGGTTTCAATCAAAACTGCCACCATGTCCTTCATCGATAGGGAGAAGAATACTACACCTGCACATTTTGTTCTCAAATGTTCTGCATTCTGTTTTTTTTTCCGTCCTGGTATGCGTGTCAGGTCACAGAGAGGTGGAATTAGTTCACATGGGGGAAAAATGCAGTTCTGCCATTCGCTTGAAGCAGAGCTAACATGTCTTCTGACACGCAAGGGCTCCTACAATGTAGGGCTTTCCCAAAATGAGATAAAAGGGACAAAATTTGTATTCATTGCCAGTGGAAATGATTTTCACAAGTTTCACATGATGTCGTCATAGAGCTCTGCCTTGGACCTATTACAGGGACATTATTACTCGAGCAACCTGATGTGAAGTGCCTCGTTCAAGGGTAATAATATGATGATGGTTCACGGCTCGCTTTTTGCAGGGTGGTCAGATTTAGGGGTGATCAGAGCTAGTTTTCATACATTTGACCAAATTTAAACCTTAAAAACCTAAAACACTGGCAACAAAAAAGTGTATATTTCACTGAACACATTGACACAATAGAGGGAAATGTTGTCACGCTCAAGTTCAAGTTCAGATTTATTTGTCTAGCGCATTTTGAACAACCTTGTTTTACCAAAGTGCTGCACATAATACATAAACACAGTTACAGAAGGTTATAAGCACGAGAAAAGATGAGTTTTTAGCATAGATTTGAACTCGGAAACCATGGGAGCAGCTCTAACAGATACTGTAATGGCATAATGGCTATTCCACAGCCTGAGGCCTTGAGTGGCTGGATTGTTGAGGGCTTTGGAAACAAATAGCCAAATTTTAAAATCAATATCAGACTGGTAGCCAATGCAGAGAGCGTAAGATAGGCGTAATATGACCGCATTAGTGACTGCCCATGATGAGCAGACACATTTTGGACCATTTGAAGGTGGGAAATGTTAGAGAGGCAACCCATTAAAAAAGTATATATTACAAGTGCTATATATATATAGTACATGTGCTACACTGTCACAATGGAAACTGTTTAAAGACAGTGATTTGAAACTATATTTTGAAATACTAATGCACACACACAAAACACCTTTCACAACTTATTTTGGGTTAAAATATATTATTGGCTCTTTAATGGCTTTCAAATTTTAATGGAACACACACACTAACCCTAACCCTACGCCTAAATCTACCCATCACAGAAAACTTTTTCAAAAAACATAATTTAATATGATTTATAAGCTGTTTTCCTCATGGGGACCAAAAAATTTCCCCACAATGTCAAAGATTTATAGTATGTCCATCCTTATAGGGAACCACCTATATACAGTATATACCTGAACCACACACACACACACACACTACTGCTAAAAAGTTTGTCATCAGAAAAAAATATTTTGCTGAAAGAAATTAATACTTTTATTCAGTTTTCTTCAATTGATCAAAATGACAGTGAAAAATGAATAAGTATATTAAATGACAACATAAAATTGTAAAATCTCCCTTCATTATACAGTTGAATCTTGTCTGGCTGTACAGTATGTCAGTGTGGGTTCCTTATAGCTAACCCCAGTCTGCCCTTTACACAGTATTGAACAAATTCCCTTACACAGTATATTCAAAGTTCACACAGGCACACACAGACAGATGAGTGAAATGTTTTTACGTCCCTAGTGAGACATTGGTGTCTGGAACACCATATTATTTTGTGATCCTCATCTCCTGTATGAAGTACCTGTACAATTTTTGCTTCCTTTGTTTTTTCCTGTGCTGAGCTAGAGCAAAGAGAGAGCCAAATCACATGAGCCCTCCGATCAATCAATCTCCCAGCATGCTTTGCGCTTAAAATGACCTTCATTGAGGGTGGAGCACTAGTCCAGTGATTCATGGTCTAGTCGTCATCATCAGGTAATCAACGGAACTGGCGCCTGAGCCGATCTGAGGTGTATGTGTGTGTACTGTTATTCTTATAACACACAATAAGCCATTCATATTGACCGAATCACATCCTGTCTACTTTCTTACCAAATAAACATCATGTCAGCGATTGTAAGCCTAAACAAGGGGTCAGACGAATGGAAGGTGGATAAGAGACGTGAATGGATGTCATGGCAGTCGTCCAACACACTGTGTTTTTAAATAGATCCTGCTCATGAAGTGAATGGAGAGGGTTTTTTATTATTATTTTTCAGGGGACTCACTCCGTGCTCTAAATGAGCAATGAACCTGACAAAAAAAATAAAATCTTCTTAGCACATGTAAAGGCTGTAATGTTGGCGAGTATGACGAGTTCCATTCACGTTCACGTTTTGGTTTCTTGTACCTTGCAATAATCCAAATAAAGTTCATATGACCAAATGGTAACATTTTCTTTTTGTTGAACATACCAAAAACATGCTGTACGAGTCTCTAGAGTAGCTAATAGCAGAGATTATTGTAAATTTTAAGGGGAAAAATAATAAACTCAGTGTAATTAGAACCACTGGACCTCTGCTTGACCTATACGCCTTAAGTCTCCTACTTTCATAAGACCTCCCCATTTCCCTTCAGTCTCTGAAAGTCTGGGTTCAGGAAGGCCAGTGTGGGGAGGAGGTTGATTTAATTCAATACAACATTAAACTCCAAATGAGATTCTTCCTGCCCAAGACCAGAAAGAGCTCAGGACCAGGCCGAGAATGGGTGGGTGAGGAAACTCACAGGTCACTAGGTTCAGTGAGAGCCAGAGGGGCGACAGGAAGAAGGGGTCATGATGACTTGGGCTCCCAGCGTTGTGTGACATTATTCTATTGAACCAGCTACAAAACCTGTAAAATTGAATCTGTAAAATTACAATTATTTTGTATTGGTGTCATGCATACGATTTAAGAATGAAATGACAATGTTGCATGATTCTAAAATCGTATGCATGACACCAATACAAAATAAGGCTTCATGTAAACAACATGCAAACTTATGATATTTTTTTGGACAGTATGACTAGAATGTAATGCAGATTCATTTGTAATTTTACAGATTTAACTTGTCTTTTTCTAATCATACTGTCCAAAAACATCATAGGTTTGCATGTTGTTTACTTACAGCTTTATTTTGTGCTGCTGTCGTCATGCATACGATTGTACAGTGAAATGACAAATTAATCTGTATTACAGATTCATACCTCATTTTACAGATTCAACTTGTCTTTTTTTTAGTCATACTGTCCAAAAACCTAATAGGTTTGCATGTTGTTTACATGCATATTTATTGTATACTGCTGTTGTTATGCATATGATTTTACAGTGAAATGACAAATAAATCTGCCTTACAGATTCATATGTCATTTTACAGATTCAACTTGCCATCTTGTCATACTGCCCAAAAACATCATAGGTTTGCATGCTTTATTTTGTACTGCTGGCATCATGCATACAATTTTACACTGATATTATATCATATTAATTCTATGCATGAGGTCAACACTACAAAATAAAGCTGCACGTAAACAACATGCAAACTTATGATATTTCTTGACAGTAAAGATGGATTACACATTGAAAACAAGCCAGCGATGGATAAATATGATTCCAAGAAAAGCCTGGCCTTCCAGCCCCAGAAGCACTGCCCGTTGTGTGTGGTTAATGACACACAATTGAGAGGGTAAAAAAACCGTCTGGGAACGAATAAATCATTGCACACAGCTCATCAAAGTAAACAACCTGAGGTAAACAAGGCAGACAAGGGCTCCTGTCTCTAGGCAAAATAGTTCCTAAAGATACAAAGCACCATGCCAGAGCCAGTTCATGTGATACAGTCTGCATTTGATTCGCTTCAGACCTAATCTGTGAAGGATTGCGTGACAGCCCTTGGAGAAAATAAATGATCTGGATTCCGGATTAAACTTCAGCAAACACTTGGAACGGATGGCTAATTTTCTGTCCAAAAATGATCAGGCTAAAATTTCACTAAATTTGGAATGTATCTTTTGTGTGTTACAATGGTATTTTGGCTTAGAGGTTTCAAGACATTCCATTCTTCTGGTTACTTAACAATGATGCTATGTCTATCAGTGAGACAAACAGAAGAAGTTTGCTGTTCGGAACCAAACAATGGCTGAATGGGATTTGACCTTTGGCCCTTTACAGTGGTCAATTGCCATGCAATGAATTTACCTGTAAATGACCCCATTTTGGTGCAGGAACATGAGGGCTGAGGTCACCTCAGCAGCATAGAACCGGGAACGAGCTTCATCGAATTTGCGTGAACGCTGGATCTGGAACATCAGGTCTCCGCCATTCACATATTCCATGACAAAGAACAAACGGTCCTGAAGATAACAAATAGAAGAAACAGGTTAATTACTCAATAACGCAATAACTTTTCTAAATGTTTCATTCAAACATTTCAGTTCCTTAATCCCATTAAAGATTATTTAGAGGAAGTCTTCATCTTAACCTCTTAATCTGCACCCCCATTTTTGAGAATTTGTTGCATGTTAACATGTTGACTTCTATTTTTGGTAAACACTGCTTTAGGTAATACATTTTATACATTTTGAGATGGACGTGATAGTGATAGACTAAGACATATTATCTGAAAACTCATAAAGATGGAGATTTGTGGGTCTTTTTGATTGAACCATTACAAAGAATCGTCTCATTTCCATTCACACTTTAATACAGTGATCTGCCCACAACTTTTAAGATCCTTTAACAGAATCAAACACTGTGAAAAAAAACAAAAAGAAGCTTAGCCTAGCCTTACATAAAGGATTCAGACATAGGGGAATGCACTTTTAAAAGAAAATATGTTTCGAGAAATTACGAAATCCACCGATTAACCACAACTGGGGTTAAAAGACAAACAATACACAGAACAGAATATAAATGTTGGGAAGTTCAGAGTCAGTGAGAGGAGACACAGGCCTAGAAGCATCCATCCGTTCTCAGAAAGCATGAACCCATTGCCCTGCTCGGCTGAATAGAAAATACCTCATTATCTTCAGTGGGTCATGCACATCATTTAAAAAAATCAAGATGTGTATCAAACCCACACATACTGAGAATCCAGCTATGTGACTTGTGTCCTAGTCAGCAGACATACAGATTGGCTCAGGAAATATGCTGAACTGTGAACAAACATACTCATAATCATCGTTCATTTGTCTATATGATGGAAATTTTACCACCGAATTTGGTTCTCTTACGAGGGTCCTCTCGTACTGCGTTTTTTGTAAAAACGCTACGGGAAAAGTCTCTTTTCACGAAATACTGAAGCAAAAAATTATCCTTAATTTTCCATATATGTAAAGCGCGTTGCAGCAGTACACAGCTATGGCGAGACAGCTTGCTCGCTCATTGGCTGTTCTGCGGCAACTGCATAAGCCTATCGAGCGAGGCCTGAAGTGACATCAGGCCAATGAGGGCGCTTCGCGCCCTCCTTGCCACTTCCCGCCGAGACGGGTGTGGCTAACCTCTATAAAAGGAGCTCGAAAAGGCTGATTCACTTGATTTTTCATCTCTTCAGCGAAGCTCACGCATCGCTGGATCACGAGGAAGCACACGTCGTCTGATGCAAGCACTTCAGCGGGACGAGCCCTCGAAGCCGCTGGCCAACGCTGCCTTCTACCGCCGTACCTGCTGCGCTTTCCGACGCCATATCCTTTCCATTCTTTGTTCTTGTGTGTGTGTTCGCTTTGCAACACTCACCCCTAAAAGAGCTGCGTCTTTTTCAAGATGCCTTCTCATGCAGCGCTCGCGCTCGCTGACGGCGAAACGCCTTCACTCCGAGCCAATTGCCTACGGTGACTCTGAGGACTCGCCGGGCATCCTTTCCGAGGCTGCCCTTCCTGGAAGCGGATGGCGGGATTAGTTTTTCTTTACGTTACAAGAAAAGCTACCCTGCCTCTGCACGCGTCATTCACCGGCGAAGGAGAAAAGAGTGTTCTTAGTCCCGCCGTTAGTCGGTCTGACCTCTTTTCTCTCACATTTCTCAGTTCCCTGTTCGGCGACTGGAAATATTATTGCAGCAAGTGAGTCTGTTATAACACGCTTGCCTGCCAGCAAACGCCGAAGAATACATGTTGACGCTGCTTTCAAAAGCCTGTATCCCCCTGTGGCTCAGTGGTGGAATTATAGGTTTTCCGCACGGAAGACCGGAGTTCGAATCCCGGTCTAGCGGCATATATATTTATGCCGCCAATGCTTTGCTCTGTCAGTCCCCTGAAGGCGACTGCAGAGATGCATTTTGCAGCCAGCGAGCGCGTAGTACCCGCTTGCCTGCAACCGAACACCGTTTCTACGGTTCCCGTGCGTCACTGGCGAAAGGAGAATGGAGTGTTTTCAGCCCCGCTGAAACTGGGCGATATCCACTCTTCTCACATTCTGGCATTTTTCAGGCGTCTGAAAATGCAAATCACTCTGTTTGTTCCCCGAGAGGCAACTGCAGACGTGTTTTTTGCTGCCCACGAGCACGTGGTACATGCCTGCAAGCAAACGCCAGTGTGGATAATACTCGCGCTGACTTTATGTCTATGTATCTTCACTGTGGTCCAGTGGTAGATTCTTAGGCTTTCGCGCAGGGGATCCGAGTTTGAATCCCGGGTCTGCCGGCAGAAAATATTTATGCCGCCGAATGCAAATCACTCTGTTTGTTCCCCGAGAGGCAACTGCAGACGTGTTTTTTGCAGCCCACGAGCACGTGGTACATGGCCGGACTTCTACCGAAGTCCCGGCCACAGCCGATGATGCTATATGTGTAGAGAAGATGCCCACTGCCAAGTGCCCATCCCTACACACTAGCACAGCCCTTCACACAGGGCCCGCGCTCATATATTCGACTCGGGTCGATCACGCACACAACATAGTGAATGTGCCCACTGCCTAGTGCCCACAAACACTATGTTCTGCATGCCTTGTGGTTTCTGTAAAGACGAAACCTGTGTGCATTCACTCTGCTCAGGCAGACAGTGCACTCATTGCAGTAACTGTGCCCGCTCTCCCGCGCCCACACTTACTCACGGCCATTATATGTCCTACGGGACTCGCCCAGCCCTCCTTTGCTCGGTTAAACACCGCAGCGGGGTCGAGCGCAGGCATTCTGTCCACTGTGATCAGCGCGCTTCCCCCTAGGGCTCGCGCACATAAAATCGACTCAGGTCGATTGCGCTTCCAACATAGTAAAAGTGCCCACTTCCCAGTGCCCACGAACACTATGTCTCACAGATCACAGGCTCTCTGTAAAAACGGGACCTGTGCGCGCTCGCTCTGCTCAGGCAGGCAGCGCGTCCAAAGCAGTGAATGTGCCCGTTTCCCGCCCACATTTACTCGCAGACAGCATGAGTCCCACGAGACTTTCTCAGCCCTCCCTCACTCAGTTAAGCACTGTAGTAGGGTCGAGGACGAGCGTTCTGCCCGCTGTAATAAGCGTGCTCCCCGCCTCGAATGTCACAGGCGTAACGCCTATGTTATTGCGCCCCGAAGCACCTCTGTTGCACGGCGAACAGAGCGCGCTTCGCATCCAACCCTTAGCCAGCCATGCAGAGGCATGGGCAGCGCTTCCAGGGGTTTCGGACTGGGTGCTAGACATTATAAACAGAGGCTTCTCGCTACAGTTTTGTCGACGCCCTCCCCGCTTCACAGCGCGCGTCGAAACTACGGTGACTTTAGAAGTAGCACACCTACTTCACGCCGAAATATCAAAACTGATGAGCAAAGGGGCGATAGAGCATGTATCCCAAGCTCAAAGCGAAGGGGGGCTATACAGCAGATACTTTCTTGTCCCCAAAAAGGACGGTGGTATCAGACCCATACTGGATCTAAGACGGCTGAACAGAGCATTAGTGAAACGCAGTTTCAAAATGCTCACGACCAGGAAAATCCTCGCGCATACTCGCAGAGGAGACTGGTTTATGTCGATAGATCTGAAGGACGTGTATTTTCAAATACAGATAGCGTCACATCACAGGCGATACTTGAGATTCGCCTTCGAG